>NC_092128.1:46952780-47290995 GCF_043159975.1 Macaca nemestrina
TGAAAATAAGTTGCAGATACGACGATACTTTACTCTTAAATACTTCAGCCTGCCTCTCCTAAGAGTAAGGACATTCGCCTATGTATAACCACAAAACCATTATCATCACAAGTAAGAAAATCAATAGTAATTTTAAAATAGTTGGAAGTATCCAGATAATACTTAGATTTCTTCAGTTACCCCAAGAATGTCTTTTAATGTTTCTCCCTAACCTCTACTCAAGACCACCCTAGGTTCACACATTTCATTTGGTTTTTAGGTACTCTACCTCTAAATCTTAAATTACAAAATAATCCATCTGCCTAGGACTCAGGCTCTGATGCATAGAATTTTTTTTTTTCCAAACTAATAGTCTTCCAAAGTATATGAACGACTCATAGGAAAACCTTGTTAATGTTATTATCTCTATGTAATCAACTCAAAATGTATTCTACCAGATAATAAGCTCACTGAAGGCAGAACTCTCTTATTCATCTTTGTAATCTCCCCTGTGCATTATAGACAGGGTGCACAATAACCGTCAAATGGAGTTGCTGTGTTTCCCATGGCTTCTATTTCTTCAAAACTTCGAGTGGTTAAAAGGAGTCTAGGTAGAAGACAGTCACATTATCACTATGCCCTAGCACCTTTAATCCTATTGCTGTTACCTTACTAGGATGTGAGAAAACAAGACAGTTTTAAATTCTGTGCATCGTTCTTCTGTGGTAAACACTGACAACTACTGATCAGGCAAAAAACTGAGTAGAAGCTACTTGCGCAAGGAAGAAAAGTTTTTTTTTTTTCCTATTTCCTTCTCTCCTTCTTCCCTTCCTCCTTTTCTCCCTCTTTTTTTTTTCTTTCCCTTACTTTTTCTTTCCTTCATAAAGCTTAGCATCAGAATTAGCTGTGGCATATGTTTGAAGTCACTTATGAATTAAAAAAAATCAGGAGACACTCCATAAAAAGCACCACAAAGATGTGCAAATCGAAGATGTGCCCATCTACTTTGTGGTTTTATGTTTTCTAAAAAAAAAATTCATGCTGGGCTATATATCAGGTTTTATTCATTTAGGTTTATTCTGGGCTATATACTAGGAAAAGGGAGATGAAGAGCATGGTGCAGACGTTATATGTTTGAGCCTCTCAAAGAAGCTGATAAAAATCAGATAAAATTTTCATTACAAATATGCTTAGATAAAACCATAGTAGTAAGAATATAAGATCAACTTATGTGCTAAGCAAAGAGTCATAATAACAAGCTATATATGTTTTTCTAATTAGTGTAAAATGTCAAGTGTGACAGCAAAGGGGTCAATGCCTAGTCTTTCATCTTTATTCATAAGCTAAAAGCAGAGAAAACATTAATAAAACAGCAGATATAGCAGATGGCACTCAACATAGTCATAGGGGATTGACATGTAGGTAGAAAATGAAAATGAGAGTTAGGTTGAAAATTATAAAAACCAGTCAATCTATGAAAGAGCAATTTAAAAAATGTTTATTTAGGTAAGAATTTATACACAGCAAAGTAAAAAACTGATGCTTAAAGTGACAAATCCAATGGAAATAACCTGCATTAACACACGGAAGTAAAACCAAGACTGATGTTATCAGCTATGACTATCAAAAACATTTTATGGATACTGACAAGTAATTGATTTACAATAGTTTCTTGGCTAAATGGATATATGAGTGGCTATGAGAGAAAAAGGCACACTCCTCAGGTTCCTTCCCAAACCAGCTTAAAGGCAGCAGCATGGCAGAACCAGCTAGACATTCTCAGCCTAGACATTCTCAGGAGTCCAGTGGCACCCCTCCAATACAGAACACAACAAATCCCCCCATGAAAACTATAGCAGTGGCTCAAAGGCTCCATGGCAAGGCAGCAGAATTTCCTATTTCTCCTGCTTTTTATTTTAAGAATAATGTATTAACTCTGAGGTATCTGGGATTATTTCACTTACACCTCCACTTCGTTTTAATAAATGTTTCAGGCTGCTACAGAACAATGTAGCATAGAAATGGGAATAAAAGAAGAAAGAAAAAAATAGGGTGGTCAGCTAAATTGCAAACAAAAAATAAAATACACACACACACACACACACACACACACACACATATACACACACACTCAAACCTAACCTAAAGGTAGGTCCTAATGTGGCTCTCAGCTTTGGCAGACAAGGGAAACACACCAGATAAAGGGTTTGTGTGGAGAATTTGGATGGCCTTTGTTGTCTGTTCCTAAGAGGTAACTTATTAATCCTTAGAATTTCCTGAGTGACTGGAGGGTCTGTGTTATTCATGGTGGGCCCTTTGACCACACCTGATAGTTTATATAAATGACATAACTCAGGATGGGAACTGGCCATGCCAGAAAGACCAACCATGTGATTAGTGGGTTGGGCTCTGAGCCACATAAGATCAGCCTCATCTCCTGGAAAGAGGCGGGAGCTGGAGATCTAGCTCAACCATGTGACCAATGATTTAATCAATTACACCTACTCAATGAAGCCACAATAAAAACTCTGGACACCAAAGCTCCAATAAACTTTCTTGGTTGGGACTCTGGGTATTGTTACATACTGATGTGCCAGGAGGACAATGCTTTCCTAGGAATGATGGCAGCTTTGTATCTGGGAATCTCCCAGATCTCACCCTATGCGTTTCTCTGTTTGACTTGTTCTGATTTGTATCATATTGCTATGACTGAACTGTAATCACAAGTATAGTGCTTTTCTGAGTTCTGTGAGTCATTACAGCAAACTACTGAACCTGAGAGAGTAGTGGGGATCTCTGAATTTGTAGCCAGATGGTCAGAAGTAAAAGTATCCTGAGAAACCCCCAATTTGTGGCTGGTGTTTGAAGTGAAGATAGTCTGTGGAGGGCTGTGCCCTTAACTTGTGAAGTCTGGCCTGTCTAGGTAACTGGTGTCAGAGTCATTGTGGGTACATAATAAGTATATGTATCATGGACAATATACTCAGGATTAATAGAAAAAACAACATAGGGCTGTTTCCAGTATGAAGCCTAAAAAAAGCTAACTCTCATTACAAAGCACACCCTCAAACTCAGTGAAAACAGTACAGAGGGTGGGGTATGGGTTGTCATGATGCAGTACAGATACTTGTTGTCTCCTGACTGTTTAAGACTATATAGAGAAATTTCATAATTAATATCAGTCTCCAGTCTTCCTCAATCATCCCTGAGCACAGTTTTTGTAAGTATTGGTTGGTTATAATCTTGAATCTGTCTTTCTTCCAGTCAGTATCTGGAATGTTGCTTTCATAGACTCTCACATGGATACAGAGGCACAGGCTTCAGGAGATCATCAGGAGGAGATATTTGGGTTGACTCTTATAAAAACTGCATAGTCAGTGATGGGGTTCAGAACATGCCACCCCAAAATATGGCACCTTGGAATAGCAGAAGCAGGAAGCTCACTTTTACCTCCTCCTTCCCCTTTCCCCCTAAAGTAGATCATAAAGCCTTCATTCAAAAGGTGCCCTCTCTTATACCTGAGGGAAAGGAACATCCTTATCTCTGAAGACACAAGGATAAAGAGAAGAATCTGAACAAATAGGTTTTGCTAGGTCCTCTCCAGTTTCTTACCAGATCATATCCCCCTTGTCTAATCATACCTCCCCACAATGAACCACTTCTTCATCAAATTTAGCATAAAAATGCACAGATTTCCATTTCTTTGGGTCTTCATTTCCTTATGAAATTTAGTCAAGTAAAACATACTAAATACATTTGTATGCTTTTCCTTTGTTAATCTGTCTTTTGTTTTACAGGTCTCAGCCATGAAACTAGAGGTGAGTGAGAGAAAACATCTTTCCTCTTCTACATCCTAAGCACAGACTAGAACTTGCATGAAGAGTCATTTAATTGTTACTCAAAAATCACTGAAGAGAACAGCCACACACTAGACCACAGTCCACTAATTCTCATCCACCCTCCTAACACCAACTATTGGCTTCCAAAGTTGTGCCTCATACATATCATGATCATAATTTTTCAATTTTTTTTAAAGACACAGTCTTGCTCTGTTGTCCAGGCTGGAGTACAGTGGTACGATCTCGACTCACTGCAGCCTCCATGTTCTGGGTTCAAGTGGTTCTCATGCTTCAGTCTCCCAAGTATCTGGGATTACAGGCATGTGCCATGACACCTGGCTAATTTTTAAATTTTTTTAGTAGAGAAGTGGTTTTGCTATGTTGGTCAGGCTGGTCTCGAACTCCTGGCCTCAAGTGATCCGCCCGCCTCACCTCCCAAAGTGCTGGGATTACAAGAGTGAGCCACCACATCCAGCCACAGTCACAATTTTTAACAGATTAAATTTTAAGTTAAGTGTTACCAGATGCCTAGCCCTTATTGGGTGGGTATCAGAAAACTATCCAAAGAACATCTGGCAGTGAGTGACATAATTTTCTGGCATATACTCCAAAGACAAACTTCTGGCAAAATGGATATGAAGATAACCAAATATAGCAATTTATTGATACAATAATTGATAGGTAAGTCAACACCAAGATTAAATACCAAGCCATATTAACAGGTTTTAGAATTTATGACAACTAGCTGACAGGGTCAATAGTCTCTTGAAGCTATACCTCATTTAGTAGACAAATACATATATATGTATTTGGACATATGTATACATACTAAATACATACATACGTATGTATTTATCTTTTAGAACTCTATAAAAGGAAAAAGAAAGCATCTACCTCAGCGCTTAACCACTAAGATACTAATTAAAATCAAGCAGGGGGAAGAGGAGTTCAATTTCTGCTTAGGAAATAGATATAAGAGAACATCCTATCAATGAGAAAAAGCTGAATAATCAAAAAAATTCAATTGGGAGGCTGAGGCGGGTGGATCACTTGAGGTCAGGAGTTGGAGACCAGCCTGGCCAACATGGTGAAACCCCATCTCTATTAAAAATACAAAAGAATTAGCCAGGCGTGGTGGTGCGCGCCTATAATCCCAGGTACTCGGTAGACTGAGGCAGAAGAATCCCTTGAACCCAGGAGGTGGAGGTTGCAGTGAGCCGAGATCACGCCACTGCACTCCGGCCTGGCGACAGAGTGAGACTGTCCCCCGCAAAAAAATAAATAAATAAATAATAAATAAATAAATAAATAAACTCATAACTTATTTTCAGTCTGAAGAGCTGAAGTCACAAGGCAACTAGACAAACTGACTTCTAACAGAGAGCCTCTCTGAAGAGAGACATGAACACATGAACTACTTCTTTCACCTTTGGCAGAGCATGAGAAGAAAAGGGAAGTAGGAAGACAAAAGCTTGTATTTTAAATAATTCTTAAAGGCAAAATCCCTGGGAGTCCTAGACACAAGGGGTCCAACTCCCTCCATGGGCTTCCTCCAAGTTCTCAGGAGAAAGACTAGGAATAGGGCAAAGAGACATGAACAAAAGCCCTTTGATGGTGAACAGGCACACACCTTAGCTTGCTTCTGGGGACCATTCTTTAGCACACAAAGCAAAGGCTATAAGCTGCTGGGAGAAGGACCCAAATCCTGCACTGCAAAGTAGATGTTGGCTACTGCTGGGGATGAGGTAAAAAATGTTGAGAAATAATATAATTATTCCTGAGTTTTTCTTCTCGACGGCATCTGAATGTGTATTAGCGTTCTGGGGTATAAGAGCTGGATGTAAGGACAGGCCTGAGAGAACCTAACCTGCAGTCTGTCAAGCAAGTTCTGCAATGCACTTTCCTTAGATCATTCAAAAAAAAAGTTAAAGGCATTTATTTGGTGTTAAAACATTTAAATATTAAAAAATTAAATATTCAAAATACTTAAAATTTATGAAAATGAAGGTCTTTTCTTTTAAAAGACAGGGTAGGTCAGGTCTGGAAACAACCTGATAGAAAGGTGGCTGGAAAAGAAGGTAGATGAGGAGACCTACAGTACCACCCCTTGGTCATTGTGCTCCTTTGTCTAGGGACCAGTAAAGATCTAGAGTGCATTCCCTTTTTGCTTACATGCTGGGATTATAAAAGAGCCTCTCTAGAAAAGGGAAAAAAACATGAACATTGGCTGGGGGTGGTGGCTCACGCCTATAATCCCAGCACTTTGGGAGGCTGAGGCAGGCAGATCACCTGAGGTCAGGAGTTCAAGACCAGCCTGGCCAACATGGTGAAACCCTATCTCTACTAAAAATATAAAAATTAGCTGGATGTGGTGGTGCATGCCTGTAACCCCTGTTACTCAGGAGGTTAAGGCAGGAGAATCACTTGAACTCGGAAGGCGGAGGCTGCAGTGAGCCGCAATCACGCCACTGCACTCCAGCCCAGGCAAGAGTGAGACTCCATCTCAAAACAAAACAAAACAAAAAACAAAACAAAAAACCATACATGAACATGCAGAAATATCAGAAGAGAGAAAATCTTAAAGAGCAAGCAGTTCTAAAACAGTTTAGAATTCAGGATTAAAATTTTCAGCCATTAATTAAAGTTCAGGATAGAAAATAAACAGTACATAGTCAACAAAATGGAAACTTGAAAGTAATAAAAGTTAAAATTCTCATTAATCAGATGCAGAAAAAGGTCTGTCCTATTGTTACAAAGGTGTCACAAAGTACTAGCTTTCTTTTGAAGTGACTTGTTTACGATACCAGGACCCAGACTGCAGGTCAAATGGCAGAGGTCCCTAATACATACAGAATGCTGATGAGCCTCTTCTCTTGTAGAGTGTGAGCACTCAGAGTCTGTTAGTACAAGTACTGCAGACACTGGACAGGCATTCCTTTGAGGACTGACATCAAGGCATGGAGAGTGGTATATCAGTCATCAGTAATTAAAAAGAGTGACCAGGCTGAGGCAGGAGAATGGCGTGAACCCAGGAGGCAGAGCTTGCAGTGAGCCGAGATTGTGCCACTGCACTCCAGCCTGGGTGACAGAGCAAGACTCCATCTCAGAAGACAAAAAAAAAAAAAAAAAAAAAAAAAAAGGGACCAGAGATGCTTCTTTACTATCTAGTACCTATATTCCATCAGAGTAAATACATACAAAATATAAAGCAAAGAAGGTTTTTTGGTTTGTTTTTTGGTGAAAACAGTTGACTTGGATACTTCAATCAGTTAAAACAAATTTTATTCAGTAAAAACTTCCTAAAGGCCGATTAAAAGTTTAGTATTACATTGCGCACTGTAGTCTATGACTTCTATTTGGTCATAACCTCAAATTCAGAATAGGTTTAAATCTTTCCTACCCCCAAGAAAGGAATTTCCAACAAATTAAACAATCAGTATAACTTTTCAGTATCTACTTTCCAAAACATTGTAGCTGATAGCTAAAATTAATCCTCCACAGAAGGCAATTTTTCCTAAATCATTTCAGCTATATAAATTACTCTATATGTCTTTAGCTTCCCAAAGTACTTCCAAAGCATTCATTTGCCTGTAGTACCATTCCAGAGGCTCGTCTTCTCCAAAAACTCTTCCCTTCCCCTTCAAAAAAGCCATGAGCTTATTATTATTATTATTTTTAAGGAATGGAGTCTTGCTTTGTTGCCCAGGCTGGTCTCCTGAGTTCAAGTGATTCTCTCGCCTTGGCCTCCCAAAGTGCTGGAATTACAGGCATGAGTCACTGCGTCCGGCTCCTGAGATTCTAGAGAAAAGCATTCCAAGCAGAGCAAACAGCAAGTGCAAAGGCCTTAAAGCTGGAAACAGCTTGGTGTGTTTGAGGAACACAGACATAGCCAGTGTAGCTGGAGTACAGTGAGCACAGGAGAAAGTGGGTGAGAGAGATGTGGGAGAGTGGCTCAGAGAGGCATGTGCCAGATCCTTTGAGATCTTGGTAAAGAGTCTGAATTTTAATTCTAAATAAATTTGAAAGTATTGGATAATTTTAATTACTAGTTACATGATGTGAATAAGTGAACACTGTCTAAGTTACTGAAAGAGTTTTCAAATTGTTTCAAACTGAGGCTGGCTAAAGACCTAATACCATCTCCTCTTGTTCTGTCTGCCATTTCTTATCTTTTCTGACAGTAACATGGCATTTTCATTTTAATCCCACTCAGTATTATGGTGAAATTATTTTTTTCTATCACATCCTTTATTCTATCTGATGTAACATTCAATATGAGGAATTTAAAAGTATAAAAAATTCAGTAAATTTCCACTAACTTAAGGATTAAAAGACAAGTTTGGTTAATAAAGTAAAATGGAAACATGAATAAATTTTTTGTACAGATAATGATTTATAGCTTCAACAGCTTTCAGAATGCAGTCTGCCTACAACTGAGTTAAATATTTTGGAAGCCCTCACACCAAGGGTCAAATAAAAAGCTACTTTTTCCCACCCCCAAAATTCTTTTCTAAGTGTCAAAAGGGTCACTGAATAGCATTCGGAATGACTGATCTGTTTGCCAGAGTCTGATCACTTGAGCATTTGAATTTATGTTAGCAATATACTCAAATCATGTATTAAATAATACTTAATATACTTAAACACACACCTCTGCATGTAGAAGGCAGGGATAATTGTACTAAAACAAAAATTATTAATGGCAAAATACAGTTTCTTTAAAAATAATCAATAAAATCCACCTTTCTCAGCATTTTATGAGAGATGATAGAAAGTTAACCTTGTGACATTGGAATCTTAATAAACAAATGAGGAAAAGCCATCCATGTCAATGACTGAAATAAGACAGTGAAACATAAAAGACAGAGAGAAATTTCTTAACTGGAAGATGATATACACCCCCAAATCCATGAGATTTGATCTGACTAATATTTCACCTTCTTGAAAGATATCAGTACCTCCCACCGTTTCTGAATCTGCAATGATAAAGACAACAGCCATCTGCTTGCTATACAGCATAGAAATATAGTATTTTTCTCCTACTTTGAGTCTCACTGAGATAGCTTTTGAAGAGTGTCTTCAAAACAGGACAGAATATCTAAAAAAAATGAACTAGGAGATAAAAAAATGAGATGAATTTAATCATTCACATGGAATATATCATCACAATGAAAAAAGGTAGACGTGCAAGATAAAATGAAAATGCAAGAGTTAAACACACAAAAAACTAGAAAAGCCAAATTCCTATTTGTATTAAAGGTATAAGAGAATTTAGCTTAGGTGGGAAGAGAAGGACTTCAAAAAATTCAATAGGTGGACATGGGAGATTACAAAATACCCATCTTTTAGATGAAAAAGGAAAAAGAAAGCTATCAGCATGGCATGACTCAGTATAGTATTACCAGCCTGAGGAAGTACTTCCTGTATACTTTCCTGTATTTCCAAGGTCAGGTATAGTTTTAAAATAAAATATAAGAAGCTTAGGCCCAAGGGAATAAGAAATTCCTACCTACTACTGAACTAAGAGAACAGGAAATCAGATTTTCTTTAAAAAATTATTTACAATGAAAACAGAATATTATTATTTATTTGTCCTGTTGAGCCATTTTCATTAATTCTAACAAATGTCAATTTAGAAAATGTCACATTTGGCTGGACACAGTGGCTCACACCTGTAATCCCAGCACTTTGGGAGGCCAAGGTGGGTGGATCACCTGAGGTCAGGAGTTTGAGATCAGCCTGGTCAACATGGTGAAACCCCGTCTCTACCAAAAATATAAAAATTAGCTAGGTGTGGTGGCACATACTTGTGATCCCAACTACTCCTCGGGAGGCTGAGGCATGAGAATTGCTTGAACCTGGGAGGTGGAGGTTGCAGTGAGCCAAGATTGTGCCACTGCACTCCAGCCTGGATGACAGAGTGACACTGTCAAAAAAAAAAAAAAAAAAAAAAAAAAGTCACATTTGCTTAAAGAAAGATCAAATGTGATAAAGTATCCTGGTGCAATTAGAAAGAGAATGGTGGTTGGGGTTGGAAATTTAGGAGTTTGAGTTGTTTCCCTTTGTGTTTCACACAGTGTATAACGATGGTTGTGCGCATGTTTCTTACTGTCCTTGACCTTGCATTTCCTGTTAAACAGGGGTAATATTTCCTGCCTGATCTCACTCAACCAGTATATATACAAAATGTCACGTAAATTTTAAGTCCTTGTTGAAGATGCTCAAAGTGGTAAACCTTAGCACTCAAAATAATATTGTTTCAGATTGTGATTACCATTTGTTTCTCAAAGAAAGCAGTCATCAATCTGAAGGTTAAACTTACTCAATGGTCATTGCAGCTAAACTGATCTCTGTTGCACTGTTAATAACAATGTTACATTCAATGGGAAATATCATCTTATATTTAAGAAAATGTTATTCTAGATGCAGTTTTAGAACTTGTATTGTGCCTGAAAGATAGGAATTATGCAAGAAAGGTATAAATATAAATTGATTTTTTTACTTTGAGTTTGTTGGCATACAGTAATTTGATCCTTTACTGAAAGTCTCTAAAATCTATATTTAAAAAAGTGGCATGACGAAGAACAATCTTCTCAGTGGGAGATATGCAATTTCATTTTGTTGTGGCTTGATTGTGGGGAGAGGTGAGACACATGAAGTAGAATTGAAAACAGAAAAAACTGTCTCTCCTGAAGATAAATTTGTTATATACGTTAAAACTTTTATAAAAATGTGTAGTTGTCATGAATATCTCTGACATTTGAAATAGTGATTAAAAAAACACCTTCATAGTTACCTTTCCCTTTTTCCCAATTTAGTTAAGTTACATCTTGCTACTGAGAGCTTATGAATACCACACATTTTCTCCTGTAGACAAAGGAAAAACTGAGGATTTTTTAATGTTGAAGTGCAAAGTGTAATGCAGTGATTATAGATGTCTGCCTTAGCTATATTGTATCCTTGTTAATCAGGGATATTTGACTATATGGCTTTATAGAAATACAAGCCAATACTTCAGGATTAAATTTCAGTTCATACTTAAGAGCAAGCCTCAGAGAAGATACAAAAGCTAATACAACAGTCTGAACTGCTAAGAGGCATCTTCGTAAGGAAGACAGATTTTAAAATAACTAACTATAATTGAAAAGCCAAATAAAATAGGGTGTTAATAGAATTAGAAGAGGTTATTAATTTTGACAGGTGGCATACGGGAAACTTTTGGAAAATGTGGCAGTTGAGCAATGCCTTGAGGGATATGTATCTACATAGGTGGGGGTTGCCATTCCTAGTTCATGAAGTAGAATCCTGAAAGTACCTAACATACTTGACAAATGTGAGAAAAGTAATGTTTATACTACAGTGTAAACTTCACAAGGGCAGGGACCATTGCCTGTTTTATCCACTGCTATATCAATAGTATTTATAAAATATCTGGTACAAGATAAATATTTGTTGCATAAATGAATTAATTGGACACTGGACAATTTAGGGAAAACACACTGGAAATGCAGTTTGAGCCTAGAAAACCTTAAGAACATGAAGACAATAAAGAACAGTGCAGGTTTTTGAAGAAGAGAATAGGGCCAGGCACAATGGATTGCTCTTGTAATTCCAGCACTTTGGGAGGCTGAGGTGGAAGGATCCCTTGAACCCAGGAGTTCGAGACCAACCTGGGCAATACAGTGAGATGCCATTGCTACAAAAGGATCACTTGACCCCAGGAAGCAGAGGTTGCAGTGAGCCACTGCACTCCAGCCTGGGTGACAGAGGGAGATCTTGTCAGAAAAAAAAGAAGTCATTTATGTTATTTATTAATATTAATAGATAACAATCAACTACTATTAATAGTAATATTAATTAATTTTAATAATCATTTAATATTAACATTCTGGAGGCAGTGTCAATTGCCTGAAGAGGTGAGTCTATAGACAAGGTAAGTATGAGTATGGATGTGGGACTTGGGACTCAGCTGGACCTGGTAGGATTTGACAAATGACTTAGCTATAGGAGTGAGAAAAAAAGAATCAATTAAATATGCTTCTAGAGATTTCCAAACTAAGTGACCAGGAGAATGGTGGTGTCATTATGTAATAAAAGGAGAACAGGCAAATAGCAAGTTTTGGGGGAGGAAAAAAATAAGTTCTGTTTTTAGGCATATTAAAGTGCGGACTGGAAATCCAAATGGAAAAGTTTCATATGAGGAAATACAGATTTGGGGTTCAGAAGTGAGCGAGGATGAAAGCTATGGATGAACTCAATTAATGAATATTTACTCTGACTGCCTGCTCTGCACCAGCACTAACATTTAAGCCACAGGCATAACAGTGGTAGCTACACGGATGTGCATGCCCTGAACTGGGGATAAGATCTTGGGAAACATACGTACGCATATTTAAGAGAAAAGAGGGAAAAGAACCACTGGATGAGACTAAGCTAGACTGATGAGAAATAAGAGAATAATGCACCAAGATCAAGGGAGAATTTTTAAAGGAAGCCAAAGGGAAGTAGGTGTACAAGCTATTGAAATCCTTGAGAATCTTCCTAATTCTGTAGTTCCCCTCAGCATATGGATGAAAATGTTCAAAGAAGTGTCAAGTAGGAATCAAGCTCTTCAAAAAGAAAACTGGGAACACATACAAATCTTGTAAATGTCAAGAAACCAGTGAAATCTCAAAGAAAGTGGAAAAAGAAATATGGTTCTAGCATAAAATCTGCTACTGTAACTTTCAGTGAATCATTTAAACTCTATATACCTCCAGCCACTCACACAGAAAACAGAGTTTTGTTTGTTTGTTTAAAATGAGGTTTGGGGAAAAATAACAATATGAACTTAGGAGTATAGGGAGGACTAGGAAGGATGTTTACATATACAACACAGTTTCTGCCCTGAAGTTACAAAGTCATTTTGAATTAAGAGCAAACCATACAAAGGTACTTAAACTATACGCCTTTTACTTAGAGTTCCACATGAAAGAATAAATATTGAAGAATAATACATATGCAAATCATCATTAATGCAAATCAAGTCAGCAAATGCCCTACTAATACTCTAGTTTGAGGGTTCTTCCTCGTGGACTTGAGTTGAGATCCTCAAGTTGAGATTCTCAAGATCCTCAATTCAAGGTCCTTAAGTTGAAATATTGAGCTGGGGTCACTCAAACACTGACTACATTATACATCCATTATCATAAAGCAGTTTGATTAGTTTAAATTACATGTTTTAGAAACTAGACTGAAATTCTCATTGATAAAAAATTGTTTGATAAAGTATAAGTAGTAGCAACATAAGGAAACCACCACCAAGCTGTGGTAGAGTGAGGGACTTCAAAACCCTCTGGCTGCGTAATCTTCCTAGGATGAGTTCTTGCACACTATGGGCCAAGGGCATAAACATCTTCAAGAGCTCCAACGCATGATGAGAAAGCGCCTCTCAGAAATGGTATACCAGTTTACATTCTTAAAAGCAGCTGAAAAAGTACTTGTCTCTTAACATTCTTGCCACCATTTAGTACTATTATTTTCAAATCCTGTTAACTTGACAGAATAAGAAAAAGTATACTGTTACTTTTGTTTCATTTAACGATTTAGACTTCTTTCTGGACATGCTTCTTACTGATTTGTAAAGTTCTTTCTATGTAAAAGAGATAGATCCTATAATCATTGCTAACACCCACAGAAGAATCACCCACACTGACCTCATGCTTCCACGCTATGTAGCATAAGACTGTGATGAACTGGCTGATGGCAAATTCAGCCTGTCTTCCTGCTGCTTGGCAAGCTTTTTTTACTTTTTGTTGATCCTCTAATCAGAATTCCAGTGGCGGGCTATTGTAAACTGCCTCTGCTTTCCCTAAACTTCAATCCAAGCCTGAATCCCCTCCCTACACAGACTTGTCAGACCATGAGCACCCAGGACAGAGAGATTCCCAGAGCCTAGAATAATAGTACCAGACACGTGAGGGGCCAAATAATTACTATGCTGGCATGGCATGGCTTAAAAGGCATGTATCTGGAACATTTGGTTTGAAACTCTAGCTGTGCACCTCATTCACTATGTGTTCCTGGGCAAATTAAGCTTCCTTAAGCTGCCACATTTTACTCATAAATAGAATGGCATTTAATAGCCACCTCACAGGGTGCTATGAAGCAAGAACCAAATACAAGGCATGGCTTGTGGCTGATCATCAGTCATTGTTAGCTTACTTCCAATCCCCAAGTTGGTCTGATCTTTCTCAGGGTTTGACAGCTTGAAATGGATTTATACACAGTTACATTTACTCTTTTCTTCATGCCACTGATGGGCAATGAGGGTACATTAATGGGTCTTTATTACTACAAAGTCAAGTTTCTGGCACTGAAGGATTTCCACAATTTAGCTCCATTTTACCTCTTCAAATTTATCTTATACTACTCCCCATAAAAAAATGTTCCACCTAAGCCAGAGGAGACTTTTACTCGATTTTTCTGAATACACCTTGAACATTTAGATGCATATGTATCTTTCTTCCCTTCTCTACAACTCTCTTAACTATCCAAATCCTTCTCATTGTTAAGACACAGCATTATTACTATTATTTTTATTGGCTAATATTTGTTAAGTGCCTTCTGTGTGCCAGGCAGTGTTCTAAGTGTATTACATGTCACTTAATCTTCATAAGCCCGGCAAGATATTTTATCATTATCTCTACTACCAAGGTAAGAATACATATTTATCTTTCTTCTCCAGACTGTACACTCTTGTATGATATGGACTATGCCTTGTACTCTTGTACTTCTTTGTACAGGCATCTAACTTAAGCAGAAATTCAATGAACATGTATGGATTAATTGCCTTTTTATTCTTATTTTGTTTCTGTAAGCTGGCATAATGCTCACTTTTATTAAATGTATTGCTTTATCAAACTGTAAAGTAAAAAAGGTAACTTAAATGCAGTATATGTAGGTATTTTTAGAGACCTAAGTCCATCTACAGACATATGGTAAAGATTCTGCATGCTAAAGAACAAGAATGGCTGAAGTAGTAGGGTTTGAGTTCTTATAAATCAATCCTTGACGGCTTTTGATCATTCTTAAGGCCATGGTTAGCAACAGTGAGAAAATTCATGTAAATTGAAAATTATGAATAAGTGCACACAAATAACATTCATAAGACATGATAGTACATTTACCCTTGTTTTACATATTTCATAAGACACTGCTGTAAGGAGAGAAGAGAAACTCAGGAAGTCCTGTTTCTTTACTGCTGTTGCTGTACAGGAAAAGCATAACTTTTCTTACATATAAATCAGTATCCATCGGTATCACCTTCCCATACTGGAATAAAAAATCATTTGGGATGTCTACAAAATAAAACATGCTTCCAGGGACTTTCTTAAATTATATGACTATGGTAAATAGTATTTATTTTTCTCCTAGATCTCTTGAGGATATAGCACAAATATTTAAATCATCTCTCTCTTATAACATATTTAGCCAAGCCCAAAGATACAAGAAAGATTTATGAGAAATCACTAAAGGAACAGCAAGTCAACCTCAAGTAATAGTCGAGATTAAATTACAAATGATGAGAACCCATGTGCTTTTAAACAAAATTAACAATTGAAAACATTATTTTCTGATGAACTAATGGAAATAAAAATTTTCGGTTGGGCATGGTGGCTCACGCCTGTAATCCTAGCACTTTGGGAGGCCGAGGCGGGCGGATGACAAGGTCAGGAGATCGAGACCATCCTTGCTAACATGGTGAAACCCCGTTTCTACTGAAAATACAAAAAATTAGCCGGGCGTGGTGGCGGATGCCTGTAGTCCCAGTTACTCGGGAGGCTGAGGCAGAAGAATGGCATGAGCCCACGAAGCGGAGCTTGCAGTGAGCCGAGATTGCGCCATTGCACTTCAGCCTGGGCAACATAGTGAGGCTCCATCTCAAAAAAAAAAATAAATAAATAAAATAAATAAGATAAAATAAAATAAAAATTTTCATGCTTGTATGTGCTATCATCTTTTTTAAAGGTTAAATATGCTGAGGTTTTCAAATTAGCTTGCTTATGGTTAAGGCTGAAAACCAGAAAGGCTACTATGTAGATTAAACCATATGCTTAATTCATAAAGGGAAATTAAAAAAACGCTAGTGCATAGCACATTCCAGTGAAGGGGAGAAAAAAAGGTTAATCAATTCAACTCAATTTTAGCTGAGGGCATTTTTCCACGACTACTGAACCCTAGCATGTGTCAGGCAGCTAAAATTACACTAAAATGTGTAAGTTCTGTTGTTATTTTAGAGATAATCCAGGAAGCAAAACAAAGCCAAAAATTCTCTCTGCAATTTCAACATAAAATGCTTTAATTTTCAGTCAAGTGTATACTTTTTTCTGTTTTAAGACCTTTTTGTATTGTCTCCTCTTTTACCTGTGTGAAAGTTTCCATAACAAAAAGTAAAAAAAAAAAAGAAGAAAAAAAAATGATTTTATATGTATTTATATGTATTTTCAAGACACTATTCACCCTTTAAAAACAATTCTTACCAGTCTCTGCTTCTGAAGCTCTTCTCTAAGAATTCTGTCTTCTGGTAAAACGTCACATAACAAAAAATAATTCTCTTGTTCTTCTGTTGAGAGATCAGGAAAACAAATCAGACAAAAGATATTTACCATTTTTTTCCCAGAAGGACTTATTTAGTAAAAATTACAGATGTGTGTGTCTATTAGGATCTCTTTGGCAAAGAACTGTTTTAGTTTTATTCGAGTTAGGCAAAATAAACACATCAATTTAATTTTCTCTATCATGAAAGTAAAAGCAATTCTAATATAAGACAGTAAGATTATTCCTTTGAATTTTTATACTGTAGGGAAAAGATGGTAGCCAGGATGTACACTTACCAAATGGAGCTGTGGAATTAATTCTTATCACACTACAAAAATCTGTGATAGGCTGTTCAGTGAACCTTTTCCTCCAATATAAAATGTACCTTAGAACAATACAAAATAAGGAATGATGAGAAGATTCAATACACTATTTGCTTTAGAATGACAGGAATCTATAAGCACATTCAATTATCCCAACGCATCAAATCAAATGTTAACTTAAAACAGCTTTTCTAGCAGTTTTTTGTGAATACAAAGGCAGTGGAGCATTATAGAAGTATCAAATAAAGATTTAATAAAAAGGAATTACCATGTAAGGGCATGAAAACGACTAAACTTTACTATCCCCAAATTCAATAAACAGACATATAGGAAAGTTAAAATGAAATATTTTTATGTGATAATGAATTTTTCTGAAATAGCATCTAAGTTTATATGTCTTTAAAATGCAATAATGATTAAATAGGCTATGACACACACTCTGCAATAAAGAGAAAACTGAGTGGTTATCTTATATATCCAAAGAACAGAGGTCAGAAGAATAATGCAGTAAGAAATCAGTCTAAAATCAATATCAATATAACATAAGATAGAAAAGTTCCATATGTCCACACTGAGTCTGAAATGAGGCAAATTTAGGCTTTGGAAAAATAGCCCAACTTACAATTTTTGTATCTAATGAGCAGAGTTAGAAGCAGCACACCAGCTAAATTAAAAACCAAAGCCTAACACCCAGACCTACATATGTGATGAAAGAGGGAGTAAGATGACAGGATTTAACAAGTGGTTCATCTTTCCATTTATCTAACAAGATTTATATTGGCAATTGCAGTCTCATTTATTGAATGGTACCAGGAAGAGAGTGTTATTTTCATAGAGAGAAAGGAAAAGGAAAGGTTGACTCTATAGCTCCCAATTTATCAGGTCACACAACTGAGGGATAAAACAAGTAACTTACACCAAAGAACCAAAAAAAAAAAAAAAAAAAAAAAACCAAAAAAAACAAAAAACAAAACAAAAAAAAAGAAATGGGACTTATTGAAATAGATGAAGAATATGGAAAGAGTAGAAATTTGGACATTTTAAATGGCTTGACGTAGCACATCTAGGAATGTTTTGGATATAATAGGTCCACAGTAAATGTTTTAAAGAAGTAGAGAGTTTGAAGATTCCTGTAAAGTTCTCTAAGTAGTCCCCAATTCCCAGGAGACAATTTTGTCTCCTTTTTGTTATTAATTTTTTTCTTAACATTAATTTTCCAATACCATGGTGCTCTATGGAAAGGGCATTTGTGTATTAGAAGTCTGTGCTACAGAGCGGTCTGGGAGAAAGAGAGAAACATGACATGAGCTGACATCAAATAAAAATACACTGAATGAATATAGAATATGTAAGAAAAAGAAGTCAATGAATAGTGTATAAAAATAGAATCCCATGTTTAAGTTTTTCTTCTCCTGTACAACTGTACTGTTAACTTTGATGGGTAAGGGGTGAACGCTTTCCTTATAAAACAGTGCTAACTTTTATTCTAAGAGATCTTAAAATGGCAATCTTAAGCTCCCATTGAGCCTTAAACCACAAATACATAAATGATGTACCCTAATCTTTGGCTAACTCACTGGCTTCCATATTAGGAATCTCAGAAGTAGGCAAGTGCATATTGGATCCATCACAGCAGATAAATAGAGAAAAAGTACCTACAAAAGGCTGGGACATTATTTCCTTAGCCATCCTGGGCCAGCTTCAACACCTTGTACTCCTCAGTCTCCTACATGGCTACTCCTAGTCTCTCTATCTTTCCATTCCTTACTAGTTGCTTTCCCCACCACCCCATGGTAGAGAGGAAAAAAGGGGAAAGAGAAGACAAGAGGAGGCTTAAGAGAATAAAAATGAAAATCCTAGTCCTTTTCTTATTCCCCCCTCAGCACATTTTCCATTACAAAGTGGTGACAGGGATGAAGGAACACAGTATAACCTGTATTAGAGATGCCAGGAAGAGAAGATGGATTATTCTTCGAAACTGAAATATAGACATCTATTTTCACGATTAATCAAATTTATACATGGCAGAACCAGGTGCTAAGACAACTGTCTTCAAAAGACAGGAAGGCCAAGTTCCCTCTGGAGGTTCCTTATGGCTATTGCTTGAATACACCAAGGAGAGGATCGTCAGTCCTGGTTGCCACTCCATTGAGAACTATCTGGATGGTATCTTCTAGACAAAACGGAGAATAGTGGTCAGTCCTATATAACTGGTTCCATTTTGGGTCTACAGCCTGTTGAAAGGCAGTGATAATTCCTTGAATACATAGACTACTTTACTTTGGAAAATGTTCACAGTCTTAGAAAAGTATCTGTGTAAACCATGTGGAACAGATGACCAGGTAAGAGCTTGGATCCTCATGAACAGACTGCTCTTTGAATTATTAAAGACTTTTTTTTTTTTTTTTTTTGAGATAAGATCTGGCACTATTGCCTAGGCTGGAGTGCAATAGAGTGATCTCAGCTCTCGGCAACCTCTGCCTCCTGGGATCAAGACATCCTCCCACCTCAGCCTCCCCAGTAGCTGGGACTATAGGCACGCACCACGACACCCAACTAATTTTCCTTTTTGTAGAGATGGGGTTTTGTCATGTTGCCCAGGCGAGTCTTGAACTCATGAGCTCAAGCTATCTGCCCGCCTTGGCCTCCCAAAGTGCTGGGATTACAGGTGAGAGACACCGTGCCTGGCCAACGACTTTCTTTTTCTTAATGGACAATCAATACTGTTCCTTGCTTATCTGCACAGATCTTATGCTAGAAGCAGTTTTGCTTTTTAAATTAAGACAGTGGTCAAAGTGTCATAGTTGATGTATTAATTACCACCCCAGAGGCAGGCAATGGTGAATAGAGAAGCAAGGACTTTGAATTCAAAGGTATGAACCTGAATTTAAAGTTATTTAATCTTTCTGAAACTCAGTTTATTCATATGCAAAATAAATTGTTGATAATTAAATAGAATAATGCATGTAAAGCACACTGTCCAAAATTCTGGGTGTTTAATATATGATAATTATTACTATAAGAAAAAGTAACATATTTAAATAAGACTAAGGTAGTGAAGAATTTATGTTTATCCCAGTGAAATAATGAGACACACAACAAAAACAATAACATTTTAGCAAACATTTGATGAAAAAGACAAAATAGTTATATTAATAGTGTCAGAGGGCACATATAGGTGGCTAACGTGGTAGAAGAGAAGAATGATGATAGTGACAATAATGACAATTATTAGCAGCTACTATTTAATGAGTTCTTACTTGCCCAAGGTCAATTAAAATGTTAGAATTGAGATGTGAACTTTGTCTCTCTGACTCCAAGGCCAAACTCAGTCTTCTACAACACAGCTCCTCTAGTGTCATGTGGGGACAAATACTACAAGAAATGCAGAAAAGGGAAGGCAGGGACAGGAAAGAGCCCCTACTATTAAAGTTGTAATAGAGACTTGAAGCATTTTTTCCCCTCAGAGACCAAGGAGGTCACATAGAATGCTTTTCGACAAGGCAGAACCAGAAGTACAGAAATGAAGTCTGAAGAGAAAGAGAATGTTTTCCCTTTCCGAAAGGCATACTACTTAACAGCAGCCCTCAGACTGAACTGCTCCTAAATTGCTACCTAAGGGCTGAAAATTGACACCAGCTGTTTGGGGCTGTTTTGGAATTGCTTAACCGGGTAGGAAAGGGTGCAGAGAAGTTCCTCTACAGAGGTAACAGGAGCCTGATTCCAATAGTCAGTGGGTCTCAGTCTCCAAAAACTTCTATGTTTGAGTACTGTCTCTTTAATGTCTGAAGAGAAGAATCACATGACATACTTATTTTCCATCAGAGTTTACTTCAAGGTGATATGCACAAGGGAAGAAATTACTGACATCAACTGACTTAAAATCACGGGGAGATTCTGTCTAGCAGAACCTCAGTTGCCCTCCTCAAATAGGAAGTGTTTTCCATGGGATAAAGCAGGTAATAGGTTAGTACAAGAGGAACAAAGTTGTCATTTGGTCTCTTCCTAACCAAAACTTGGGTGACAACAACATCAGAAAAAAAAAATCTGTTACAAAGTAAAATATAACCATAAACCACCATACAAATTAAACGTAAAATTAGGCATCATATCTTACTGTGGTATACTACAGACATCAACAACAACATATATTTTGACCTACGTCTAAATTTGAGTAAAGAAATATCCTAGTCATTAAACACATAATAGTGGTTTTTAAGCTTATAATTAAGAAGTGTCAATATATACGTTTCCTTTCGGATGGTATGGGCATTCAGATAAATTGTAATCAACTGAGTGATAGCATAAAGATAGCAGATCTTCAGTACATGCTTCTTGTGGCATTTTTTCCCACTCACTAGAACATATTGTTCAAACTTAAGAGATCACTTAGTACTTCTCTTCTGTATTTTTCCTACTTCTCTAGTTTACTGAAAGCTACAATTGCAGCTACTCAATATATAAAGGCCACTAAGAAATAACATGTGGTAGGAACTCTATTTGGATAAGTTATCAAAGTATTTCACACTTCATTAAAAATCCATAAAAATAATTACTAGGTCATCAGCAAATACTTTTTTTCTTCCAAAGAAACTTCAAATCATCTCATGGAATTGTCTCACAAAAAATTCTGTTGCAATATCTTGCCCGCCCAGCCCCACTGCAATTGGTATGGTTATTGACATAGGCAAAAAGGTTTGAAATATGGTTGTTAATTAAGTAGCAGTGAATGTGTGGAATTTAATATAAAAAAGGGTAAGAAATAAGAGGTTAACATTTATTTTCCAGAGCAATTTTATCTACTGAATAAAGCTAGCAAATAGCTCAGTATAAATAACTATGTTAAATGGACTCAATGGAAAGATTTTTATTTTTGTTTTTATTTCTTCTGCCCCAGGAAGTTTTACTGTTATTTTGTTTCATAAACAAACAAATATAGCATGAAAACTTATAGCTTACTTCTTGCAAACCACCAGGTAAGGCCATCTCTTATTACCACTTTTATTACTTATGTACTCAGAAGTAACAATTCTTCTTGAGTTCTGAGTGAATGTGTTCATGCCAACTGAACTTCTCATGTTCCCTCCTCCCAACCCTATACCTTATATCTTGTCTTCTAAAATTAGAAACAAGTTACACGATATTGAGAAGATTCCAACTTAATTTTGATCATAACAATCAATACTTGGATTGTTTGGGAGAGGAATTTTTAGTTTCCTTAAGTAGTAGGAGGTTATTATCTAAAGAAGACTGGATATAGTCAAAGGTATTTAAAAGCAACAGAGTTTACTCAGATATATGCCTGATCAATTAGAATTAATCACATTTTTACTTGCTGAGAGTGCAAATTTTACTTAATTAGAAGGACAGCTGACAAGGAAAATCTAGGTATCCATATTTCAAATACATGTTAATGATACGCTTTAGAAAGTACTTATATCAGATATGCATCCTTTTCTTTTTAATTAAAGCATCCATTTTACTGTATATCTGCATTTAAAGCATGAATAATCCCAACACTTAATTACTGACTCCTAAGTCCCAAGACCTAGTAAATAATTCAATTTTCTTGCCCACGTATGGATAATAGGACAATGACATTAGTAACAATGATACAAATAGACAGATTGATTAGTACAAATAGAGCTACTTAACTATGATACATATGCACAATGGAGAATACAAACTCTGATTCAGACATTCCTCACATACTTCAGTGGCAGAGGAGAAAGAAAAATCTTAAACTATTCAATTACCACTGGTAGTTAATAATATTCTTCTGCAATTCCTGAAGGACAATTTGTGTTTATATGATAAAAGGGAATAAAAGAATAGTTTCATGGCCAGGCACGATGGCTCACACCTGTAATCCCAACACTTTGGGAGGGCGAGGTGGGTGGATTACTTGAGCCCAGGAGTTCTAGACCAGCCTGGGCAACATGGTGAAGCCACAAAAATTTAAAAACATAAAAAATTAGCCAGGGGTAGTGGTGCAGGCCTGTAGTCCCAGCTACTCGGGAGGCTGAGGTGGGAGGATTATTTGAGCCAGGGAGGCGGAGGTTGTACTGAGCCGAGGTCGTGGCACTGCACTCCAGCCAGGACTCAAAAAGAAAAATAAAGATTTTGCATTAAAGAAAAGCTGACTAATAGAAGCCTTGGGAAAGAATAACCCATGTAATATTTCTTTCAGTGGTTGAGTATGAATTAGAAGATCTCTACCCTAAGAAGTGTCTCAAACAAAATCAACAGATCTAACTACACATAACTGGGTTGCATATATAACAAAGCTCCCAGAATACTCCGAGAATGAAGACATACACACACATATATTTTAATTGAGAATAAAGAATAACAAATGATAATGAGGAGCAGAGAGTATGTCCTACGAAAGCATGTAAGGAATTAGTTTATTTTACCAGTTGGCAACATATATCACTCAATTAACTCTCCTCCTATCTCTGCTCCCTGATAAGGCAACACCAAAATGTATTCAAAAATAGTAGTGCTGAGTCGATATAAGGCAACATACACAGAAGGCACACAGTAAATATTCAGTATTGGTGCTAGGCAGCGGGAAGAACATAAGGACAAAGATGAAGGCTAGAGAACAGTTATCATTACCTCTGTGGGTATGCTGGCTATACCAACTTAAACCATCTTCCAAAAGTTTAGATTATGTAGAACCTTGAATGAAATTTTCTCAAAAGCTACATTTTACAAATGATAATTAGGTTTTTAGATTAGCATGAATACAAACAGAAGACTCAAACAATAGTTGTGGAAAACTAAGATTTCAAATATACCTTTGGTAATAAAAACACAAATAAAATTTTGCATTTTATCTAATACTTATCAGGTACACATTATGTCTCAGGCACTAGCAGATGCTACACATACTCTTATTCTTCTTTTTCTTTCTTCTTTTTTTTTTTTTTAAAGAAAGGCAGACTGCCACATGCAGCACCTCATTTGGATGTGTCTGGAATCTTGGAAGCTTGACTACCCTATGTTCTCCTACAAATGGACTTGAGAGCTTGTCTGGAGGTTCCAGCAGGGAAGCGCAGCTACTCGTATACCTTGACCAAAGACTGGTCCTCTTCTAGCAGGGATGGTTGTCCTCTTTGAGAACACAGCTTTGAGAGGCACGAACACGGAGTGGTGAGGGAGGAAGAGGACAGCCACTTAGCCAGCCAGATCAGTTGAATCAACCTTAGCGATTAATGGGGTGACAGATGTCGCAGCCAGATCGCCCTCACATTCCATACTTTGTTTTATGTAATATTCAATAACCGTGAGGGCTGGTGTTACCCTCATTTTATAGATGAAAAAACCAATGCTTAGAGTAGTTAGGCAGCTTGCAGGAAATCACAAGATTAGGAAGTGTGAAAGCCTGCACTCAACCCCAGGTTGCCTACTTTCATAGTCAGCTCTTAATAATACAGCTTGCTGTTCTGCAAGACCTATCGTGAGAAAGAAGTTGTTTGCTAGGAGTGTTTTATATGGCCTGGGAGAAACAGAGTTTAGATGCAGGGGTATTGAATGTCTGGGCTACTACAATGTTTTATGGGGAAATCAGGACAGAATACCTCAAAATGGGATGTTACCAGATACACCAAATTTAATGCTTTCAGTAACTGTATAGGGAAGGTATTTCTCTTCGACAACTACTTCCAGAAATTATAAATTGGGATAAAAGGAATCAACCTCATCACAACACTTAAACTGAGATTTGTTTGGGCAATATCCTTTCGGCTTGAAAGGATCCAAGGATCCCATTCCCAAACACTGCCTTTTCAGTGTCCTGTTGCCAAGTCTATTCTGGAATTACTGGAAGGACCCACTCAGAGAATGTCTATGGCCTAAAACATGAGACATAATCTGGGAGACATCAATAAGATCTACAATGTCATGGAATGCTGCAAAGGGGGTATTACCTACTCTTTGGAAAGTTCATCTCTTTAGAGAAAATAAATTAGTGGCCGGGCGCAGTGGCTCAAGCCTGTAATCCCAGCACTTTGGGAGGCCAAGATGGGTGGATCACGAGGTCAGGAGATCGAGACCATCCTGGCTAACACGGTGAAACCCCGTCTCTACTAAAAAAAATACAAAAAAAAAAACCCAGCCGGGCGAGGTGGCGGACGCCTGTAGTCCCAGCTACTTGGGAGGCTGAGGCAGGAGAATGGTGTAAACCCGGGAGGCAGAGCTTGCAGTGAGCCAAGATCCGGCCACTGCACTCCAGCCTGGGCGACACAGCGAGACTCCGTCTCAAAACAAAAAAAAAAACAAAAAAAATACCATTAGTATGTGATATTCTCAAACTTACAGATGCAAGAAAAATAATGCAAAGATATTTTTTAAAGTCTAAAAGAAGTTGGCTGGGCGCAGTGGCTCATGACTAATCCCAGCACTGTGGGAGGCCGAGGCGGGCAGATCACCTGAGCTCAGGAGTTCGAGACAGGCCTGGCCAACATGGTGAAACTCTATCTCTACTAAAAATACAAAAATTAGCTGGGCATGGTGGCAGGTGCCTATAATCCCAGCTACTTGGGAGGCTGAGGCAAGAGAATCATTTGAACATGGGAGGCAGAGGTTGCAATGAGCTGAGATCGTGCCACTGCACTCTGGTCTGGCTGACAACAGTGAAACTCTGTCTCAAAAAACAAAAACAAAAACAAAAACAAAAAAATCTCAGAAGTACAAAAGAGTTGTAACGTTCTTTTTTAAGTGTAAGGAGAAACCTGAAAATGAATATGAATTTTCATATTTGTATAGGAATTATTTTATTTATAGATTATGCCACTCCTTTAATAAACAATACATTTAATTCTCTTTCTTAAGAGACAGGGTCTCATTCTGTCACCCAGGCTGGAGCGCAATGGTATAACCATAACTCCCTGCAGCCTCGAACTCCCGGGTGCAAGCAGCCCTCCTGCCTCAACCTCCCAAGTAGCTGGAACTACAGGTGCATGCCATTGAGCCTAGCTAATTTAAAAAAATTTTTTTTAGAGCTGGCATCTTGAACTCCTGGCCTCAGGTGATCCTTCCACCTTGGCCTCCCAAAGTACTAGGATTACAGACATGAGCCACCACACCTGGTCAAATTTAATTCTTTTAAGGACAAAAACAAAACTTACCTTCGGAAATCAGCAACTAACTTGATATCAGCTATGACAATCTTATGCTCAATAATCATGTGCTTCAGAAGTTTGTCTTGTTCAGCCACAGGAAAATGTTCTTCACAGAAAATACAAGGCACAGATGGAGAACCTTCTAAAGTGGTGGTGCCACCTGGACTTTCTGGCAGGGAAAGCGGCTCCAGGATACAATCCTTACTGTCTGGAAGAGACCAAAAGAAAAAAAAAAGAAAGAAAAGCTGAAACCAACTCTTCATATGGATGATTTCCCACCTCCTGCATTAAAAACATCCTAAAGATATTTACATGTCTCCAAAAGGAAAAATACATAGTGCTAGAGAGTAGGATACTTTATTATTATTTTAAACAGCGTTTGCAGCCCAGAGGCAGGGAGTATTGCAAAGCAGCTCAAACTCCTCATTTGCTTGCTTGAATAGGGGAAACCCATTTGTCAGGGCAGCTGTTCAAGCCTTCTTCTTGGACGCTGGCCAATGGCAGCAATTCCTGGGGTACTTGCAAGGGGGAAGGCTGCAGCACTCTGGGTTAAGGTTCTAAGGCCCAATTGTGACCTACGGCTGAAAATCATCACACCAAGGGAAGTAAATGGTATACATTAAGGCTACAGATGATGCCAGGCCTGTCTTTTAAGCTGCTTCCCGTCGTACCTGCAAACTCTTTCCTGTTTCTTGATTATTTGTCACAAAGAAGAACAAAGCTCTCACACTGGGTAGACACAGTATGTGCTGGGTGGCCCTCATGGCAATTTTCTATGTTGATTTATGTTTATCATTTGCCTATTATACAAGTATGTATTCAGGCTTCTGTGAACATAGATGACTGCTCAATCACTAGACATATGTAATGTGGTAAACATTTTTCCTGTCTATATTATGCCTGTTCCTAACATCATCTACAGTATCTTTAAGAGCTGAAGTGTGTAAAGTCTATGTCTCTCATTTCAGGGCCTAAAACCACAGCCAGTTGTGACAGTAGCCCCCTTTAGTCTGCCAGAGTGGACGTCTAGACCTGTCACCTTATACAGGCTATTTAGTAGTTAGTAATCAGGAAACTGGGGTAAACAAACTAGGGTAAGGCCTCTGGCATTTGCAGAAGGGCAGACAACCTTCAGAAAGAAAAGAACTTTCTTCAGAAAGAAAGACCCAAAAACTATGCCACAGACAAATTTTTAGAATTAGGTTAATATTAGTTCTCCCATTAAAGTTTCCTACTCTTTTCTTTATCGTCTTTTTAAAGGCATTCTTAATTTATGAATTAATTGAATCAGTCACTGGTACACTGGTGACCATGGCTTAAGAATTATATAAGTGCGGGGGCTCACACCTGTAATCCCAGCACTTTGGGAGGCCGAGGTGGGAGGATCACGACGTCAGGAGTTCAAGACCAGCCTGGCCAACGTGGTGAAACCCCGTCTCTACTAAAAATACAAAAAATTAGCCGAGTTTGGTGGCGTGTGCCTGTAATCCCAGTTACTGGGGAGGCTGAGGCAGAAGAGTTGCTTGAACCTGGGAGGTAAAGGCTGCAGTGAGCCTAGATGGCGCCATTGCACTCCAACCTGGGTGACAGGGCGAGACTCTGTTAAAAAAAAAAAAAAGTTTCCTATTTTTCTTACTTTATCTTCTTTTTAAAGGCATTCTTAATTAATGAATTAATTGAATCGGTCACTGGTATACTGGTGACCATGGTTTAAGAATTATGTAAGTGTGGTGGCTCACGCCTATAATCCCAGCACTTTGGGAGGCAGAGGCGGGTGGATCACAAGGTCAAGAGATCGAGACCATCCTGGCCAGCATGGTGAAACCCCGTTTCTACTAAAAAAATACAAAAATAAGCTGGGTGTGGTGGTGCACACCTGTAGTCCTAGCTACTCAGGAGGCTGAGGCAGGAGAATTGCTTGAATCCAGGAGGTGGAGGTTTCAGTGAGCAGAGATTGCATCACTGCACTCCAGCCTGGTGACACAGCAAGACTCTGTCTCAAAAAAAAAAAAAAAAAAAAAAAAAAAAAAGGATTATATAAGCAATGTAAGAGGGCAGCATTCATTCACTAACTTAACAAAAATCAACTGACTATCTACTGAGATGCTCAATGTTGTATGATATGGTCATTGCCACCAAGGTTAAACTGCTCATAGTCTGTTTGAAGGTACAAGTAAAAAATATAAAGAGATGGAGAATGTACAGGGTTTACAGGAGCAGGGGTTGGGGGAGTCACTTAACTGAGCTGGAGAAGGAAGATGTCCCATAGAAGAGGGCTTCTAATACATCACTCAAACATACTCTAGTCACATTAAAGTATGCTAAATCAAACTGTTTATCCTTGTTCACAAAATTAATATCAGATAAGGTGAGAACACATAGGATATACATGACAGCAGGGAGACTATTTAAAATACATAAGCCCTTTAGAAGCACTATTAACAAAACTGGTGTTATCAATTACTGTATTTATTAAATTAGGTAATGAAATCAAGGAGTTCTGGAATTTCTACAGTTCTTCAGTTGTAGGTTATATTTTTTAGTAGTAGGTTAACTTTCGTAGGAATTTAAACTCAAATGTGAAAAACAGAATGGGGGAAAGAGAGATAAGTAATATACTTATGAAACTCTATGATAGTATTTTACATCCACTAGTATATAGCTACAAAAGGCAGCATATTCTAAATAAAGGTAATATTAGTAAATATTACCTGCCGTGTAGGAAATAACAAATACTATATTACATCCTTTCCACAAATTTAGTTGAGATATATAGAAATTTACTGGTTTGACTGCTGAAAACAAGCCTATGGTATTTATAATCATCATCAACAGCATAACTAACATTTATCAGCTACTTGCTATTTGCAAATAACCTGCAAAGTGTATTAGGACATTTTCCTAATTAATTCTAATTATCTTATTATCCAATCTTCCAGATGAGAGAATTAATATTTAGAAAACTTAACTAACTTTTCAAAGTCAAAATGTTAGTCAGTAGCCTAAACATTACGAGTTGAGCCTAAACTCAAACACTATGCTATTCTGCTCCCTGTACCAAATGGCATTTCTCCAACTCTGTTTCTTCTTTAGTATGTATGTTTGGTGCTGTGAATTTATATATATACATTTATAAGCTACTTTGTATTTATATGTATTCTGCCAATGTCCTTCAGTCTCCATGATACCCCATAGTAATTCTTATACAAATCTCAATGGCCCACATTGTCCAAAAATCGCTAGAGTACAGTTCATCTCCATAATTTTCCTTATTTTTTCCCAAGGCTTTATTGCAATCTCTCTATTATTCCTCTGTGGTTCATCTGTTTTTCCCTTTTGTATGTCTAATGCTCAATTTCTTTTTTTTCAAATTATTCCTAAGAGAATGGACCTAAATATTCACACATACCAGAACCAAACTGCCTGTGGTTACTGCAAAGGTCTAGAAACAAAATCATGACTATGCAAATTTCATGCATGAGAAACTTGTGGTTTGGGAGGTATTAAGTTGTATTTCCCGGCTTGAGTTACTATGTAACAGAGTCTCACTCTGTTGCCCATGCTGGAGTGCGGGGGCAAAATCTCAGCTCACTGCAACCTCCGCCTCCCGGGTTCAAGCGATTCTCCTGCGTCAGCCTCCCGAGTAGCTGGGATTACAGGTTACTATGCCTGGCTAATTTTTGTATTTTCAGTAGAGACCAGGTTTCGCCGGCCTGGCTGGTCTCAAACTCCTGAACTTAAGTGAGCCTCCCACCTCGGTCTCTCAAAGTGCTGGGATTATAGGTGTGAGCCACTGCACCCAGCCAGAAAATAAGTTTTAATAGGACATTTTTAGATAAAAAGATTTTATAGTTTTCTGATTCCCAAATGATTTTTTGGCACCTTGCTCAAAATTATAACAGCATTGATCATATGGAGCAATTTGTTTATCTCTTCGTCTTCTTTGCCCCACTTCAGGTTGTTAGCCCTTAGACGGCAAAGTAAGTTCTAGTTGACTTTATTTACCTGACATGTATACTGAATTAACCCGCTACCCCACTATGATTAACATAATCATTGTGTATTTATTTTGTGCCAGGCATTGTTAACAACGTCACATGTACGCTATTAACTCAACCCTCACAATAACCCTATGAAGGAGATTCCACTTCCACCCCTGTTTTACAGATGAAGGAACTGAGGGTGTGAGAGGTGAAATGACCTGCCTGCAGCTATCAAGTGATGAAGCCGGGGTTTGAATCCAAGCAGTCTTGCTTACGTGTCAGCACTCCTAACCAATACATAAGAGTTTAGATCATTTCCTACAGGAAGTAAAGCCACTTATGTTCTAAACTGATACAAGAATGTACTGGAAAGAGGCAGATCTCAATCTAGGGAGACCAGTTGGGAAACTACTGCAGTGTCTAAGCCTGAGGGCTTGTCTGAGGCAGCAACAATAGCAGTGGATAGAGGAGAGAAGAGGGATAGAGGTTAAATGTACAGTTCTTGATTACTGTATGGCTACAGGGAGTGAAGGAGAAGCCTCCCATGTTCCTGGCTGGGGAGACAGCACAAAATGAAGTGCCAGTCACCAGTCAAGGAATACATGTACAGAAGCAGGTTTTGTTTGTCTTATGGCAGGGAAGGATAATGAATTATATTTTAAATGTAGTCACTTGATCTGTTCAGAAGTTAGATATTCCTTTTATGTCTGATAGATAAGGGCAGCACAGACTGGTGTCTTATGTGATGCATTTGTACTGTTCTGTCTGCCAGGCCCCTCTCCAGGTTCTCCTGTGGGCTTGGCCCACCCCATCTCTCCATGCCCAACAAGAACAAATATCTTTGTTGTAATTAATTATTTACATGTATACCTCTATTACTATGCTAGTCTGTGAACTCCTTAAGGTCAAGGACTAAGTCTTACTTATTCTCATACAGCTGGTATAGAATACAGTGGCCTGGCTGGGTGTGGTGGCTCATGCCTATAAGCCCAGCACTTTAGGAGGCCGAGGTGGGCAGATCACGAGGTCAGGAGTTTGAGACCACCCTGGCCAACACGGTGAAATCCCGTCTCTACTAAAAACACAAAAATTAGCAGGACATGGTGGTGCAAGCCTGTAATCCCAGCTACTCAGGAGGCTGAGGCAGGAGAACTGCTTGAACCCAGGAGGGGGAGGTTGCAGTGAGCCGACATCATGCCATTGCACTCCAGCCTGGGTGACAGCAAGACTCCGTCTTGAAAGAAAGAAAAAAAATAATAAAATAAAAATAAATAAAAAAAGAATCCAGTGGCCTGGAATAGCTGAAATAGTTATCGAATGGCTGGTATTTGATAAGTATTTGCTGAATGAAGACATGAAAGAATAAATAATGGACCAAAGGTACTCAGTTTCTAGGAAAGTCCTGTTTCAGGGAACACCTGTGGCTGTCTTTAGAGGAACTTTCTCTGCCTGAGATTGAGGGTAGTTCAACTACATTTACAGCCAGATGTTTAGTGCTACGGGCCTTGGTGTAATAGGCCCACTAGTAAATAACAAGCAATGATGTAAAAATTACATTGAATTATAAGATAATAAATACTGCTGAGAGTAATAAAAGTATGTTACATTTAATTTGAAAATTTTGAATTCTTTTTTCACTCTTCATGTAAGTATACTCCCTAGTAAGCAAGCAACAAGTGGCATTTGGAATTCAGAGTAAGTAATACCACTCTACCAGAGGATGTTTATGTGAGATAGACCTGAATCCTGAATATATTTTAGCTAAGAGCAGTGGTTTCCAAATTTGAGTTTTATCACGTGGAGAGCTTTTTTAAAAATACTGACTTCAAGACCTTACTGTAGACTTAGAAAATGTAATTTTTACCAAGTAGTCCCTAGACCACTGCCTGGAAATCAGTGGTTCAGAGGATGATAACACGAGGATTGTGTGAATATCTTGATCATGTAACAGTGTGGGTATTTTAAACCTAAGGAAAAGTCCCTAAATTAGGTGACATGGCCTTGTTTCAAGGCTTATTTGATAGTCATTCTGTCCAACAGAGAATCTCTAAATTACTGAGCAATGGACCAGCAAACATAATTCAGTAAGATTTGTCTGACAGATTACTTCCAGCTGTCACTGCAAGTGTCACATTTATATCTTACTCCATGTTAAAGACAATAGAGGCTGGGTGCAGTGGCTCATGCCTGTAATCCCAGCATTTTGGAAGGCTGAGGTGAGTGGATTACTTGAGGTCAGGAGTTCAAGACCAGCCCAGCCACATGGTGAAACCCCATCTCCACTACAAACACAAAAAAATTAGCCGGGCATGGTGGTGGGCGCCTGCAGTCCCAGCTACTTGGGAAGCTGAGGCAGGAGAATTGCTTGAACCCAAGGGGCAGAAGTTGCAGTGAGCTGAGACTGTGTCACTGCACTCCAGTCTGGGTGACAGAGTGAGACTTGGTATCAAAAAACAAAAAAACCCCAAAAAAACAAAAAAAAAACCCCCCAAAAACCAACAACAACAACAAAAGACAATAGATACAGAAATATATAATCCTCTGCCACAGGGACCTTGAACCCTAAAATACAAAAGGAAGTAAATCACATCTATCCTATCTCCTTTTAGCAAAGAGGCAAACATCTTGGAAATTTTGGTTTGGTCCCAGATCCACTTTGCACATGTGTTACACATTAACAACAAATTATCTGCTCTAGTTCTCACTTTGAACAGCAACTCTGTTCAAATGAACTGTAAAAAAACACCATTCCAAGGAAGGTGAATTTTTGAGGAGATTCTATGCTGATTATTAACATTTTTATTGATTCTGGGGAAGACCCTCAAAGTGTCAAATTATTATTCTAGGGAAGCGCTTCTCAAAGTTCTTCAGTGAGCACATAAATCACTTGGAGGTTTTGTTAAACTGCAGATCCTGATTCAGTAGGTGTAATGACCATGGAAATGCGCCATTCAAAGCTCCTGCTGCCATGAGCATAATTGACAAGAGGACCTCAGGTGTGGTGCCCTGAAATTCCATTTGCACTGAAGCTAAGCCTCCCACAGGCTGCTCTGAGTCAATGAAAAGGGATTAATATCCAGCATGCAGCTGACCCTCGAAAAACAAGAATTTGAACTATGCACATCCACTTAGGAATTTATTTCAATAGAAGTTTATATCTAGTGTGCCCATCTCTCCTGCCTCCCCTTCCACCTTGTCCATATCTTCAGCCTCAGCCACCCCTGAAACAGCACAACCAATCCATCCTCCTCCTCAGCCTACTCAATCGGAAGACAATGAGGATGAAGACCTTTATGATGATGCACTTCCACTTCATGGGTAGTAAATATATTTTCTCTTCCTTATGTTTTTAAAAAAATTTCTTTTCTCTAGCTTATTTTATTGTTAGAAATACGGTATATATTCTATACGGTATATACAAAAACATACAAAATACATGTGAATTGACTGGTACATTCCAGTCAACAGTAGGCTCCAAGTAGTTACATTTTGAGGGAGTAAAGTTATATATAAGATTTTCGGCCAGGCGCGGTGGCTCAAGCCTGTAATCCCAGCACTCTGGGAGGCCGAGACGGGCGGATCACAAGGTCAGGAGATCGAGACCATCCTGGCTAGCACGGTGAAACCCCGTCTCTACTAAAAAATACAAAAAACTAGCCGGGCGCGGTGGCGGGCGCCTGTAGTTCCAGCTACTCGGGAGGCTGAGGCAGGAGAATGGCGTAAACCCGGGAGGCGGAGCTTGCAGTGAGCTAAGATCCGGCCACTGCACTCCAGCCTGGGCGACAGAGCGAGACTCCGTCTCAAAAAAAAGAAAAAAAAAAAAAAAAGATTTTCGACTGGGCAGGGAGCTGGTGACCCTAATCCCCGAATTGTTCAAGGGTCAACTGTATATTAAAACCTACAACTCAATAGCAAAAAGCCCAAATAAACCAGATTAAAAAATAAGCAAAGGACTGGAATAGACATTTCTTCAAAGAAGACATACGAACATCCAATAGGTATATGAAAAGGTGCTAATCACCAGGGAAATGGAAATCAAAACCACAATGAGATATCATCTTGTACCTCCCAAGATGGCCATTATTAAAAAAAATCCAGAAAGTCACATGTGTTGGCAAGGATGTAGAGACACTGACAACCTTGTGTACTGTTGGTGGGAATGTAAAGTGATGCACCTTATGCTATCAAAACCAATTTGGAGGTTCTTCAAAAAATTAAAAATAGAACTATCATATGAGCCAGCCGTCACACTTCTGGTTATTTATCCAAAAGAACTGAAAACAAGATCTCAAAGAAATAATTGTACTTTTATGTTCATTGAAGCATTACTCAGAATAGCCAAGAGGTAGAAATAGTAGATGTATGGACAAAGATAATATAGTATTTAAATACAATGAATAGTATTCAGCCTTAAAAAGGAATGAACCTTGAAGATATTATAAGAGAAATAAGCCAGTCACAGAAGGAAAACGACCTACACGATTCTACTTATATGAGGTATGTGGTCAAACTTACTGAAGCAGAAAGTAGAATGGTGGTTGCCAGGGCTGGGGAGAGTGGGGAAAAGGGGAATTACTGTTTCATGAGTATGGAATTTCAGTAATGGAAGATGAAAAAGTTCTAGAGATCTGTTGTACAATAATCTATATATACTTAATACTAGTATACATTCGAAAATTTGTGAAGAGGATAGATTTCATGTTATGTATTTTTTTTTAACCATAATTTTAAAAAATGGAGAGGAGGAGAGAAAAGTCAGATGACTTTAGTCAAGGCTGGAGGAATCATGGTCCCATTACTTTCCATTAACCAACCCTATTTATTTGAACCTCTCTTAGCCTGTTTCCACAACATAAAATGAATTAATCAAAATGTCCACCTGACAGAGTGTTCCACCCAACAGAGATTGTTCTAAGTGTTAAACAAGGAAATCAATGTAAAGCACATGAGTGTCTGACACATGCTCAATTATAGGTTAGTTCCTATTACTAATCCTGGTAATAATGAGAATGGTTTTATGTTTGAGGATGAAGAGAGATGGGCATCATATGCACGGATATCTATTAGCAATTCCTATGGATTAATTCAAAATACACATTCTAGGGCCCCAACACAGATATAAAGAATTAAATCACACAAGAGTGAAGCCCAGGTTAGGTTGTGCAAAAGTAATTGTGGTTTTTGCCATCACTTTCAATAAAACAGAATAAGCCTACTTCCCAGCTATCCACTCTTAGGTCCTGACTATACTGTTGAAATTCTAAGGCTTTTGCACTCTGTTCATCACTTTGCCATTTCTGCAGAACATTAAATTAAGAGAAAAGGGAGAAAACACAAGGAAATTTTTGATAATAGACATAAAGGAAAGTGAGGGGATTTATATGGATAGCCTCAGTTTTCTAAGCATATGAGATAAGCTCCATCCATATTTAACCCAAGACAAGGGTTAAAAAAAGGGGGAAAGATTTGGAACTACCACTATGGAGAATGCAACTGAGACAAAAGATAAAAAACAAATGATCCTACAACAGTCCTGAAGGCCTAGCTAAGTTAGCCTGCTGCGTTACTTTTAGTCAAACATATGTTTTAGCAATAGATTTGTATTTGGTGCCTAAAAGAGACTGATTTTTTTTTTTTTTTTTACAATATCTATACTGGGTTTTCAAACCATGTATTTCTATATAAACACATACACATAAATAAATATAATGATAAGACAAACAGGCTATGTTAAAATCATCTAACCTGATGCTGCTCAACATAACTTTCTGTGATGAAGAAAATGCTCTATACCTACTCTGTCCAACAACGCTATTAAGCATATGTGGCGGTTCAGCATTTAAAACGTGAATAGTGAGACTCGGGAATTGAATTTAAATTTAAATTTAAATAGCCACATGTGGCTATTGACTAGTCTATTAGACAAGACAGATGGAATTTATGCAGATGTTCTTAACCTGAGGTCAGTGGGTACTTGATTCAGAGACTGGGGTTTCGGGAGTTCAGTGGGAAACTATATCAATACCGTGTGTAGTGAATTTTTTTTTTTTTTTTTTTTTTTTTTTTGAGGCGGAGTCTCGCTCTGTCGCCCAGGCTGGAGTGCAGTGGCCGGATCTCAGCTCACTGCAAGCTCCGCCTCCCGGGTTTACGCCATTCTCCTGCCTCAGCCTCCCGCGTAGCTGGGACTACAGGCGCCGCCACCACGCCCGGCTAATTTTTTGTATTTTTAGTAGAGACGGGGTTTCACTGTGTTAGCCAGGATGGTCTCGATCTCCTGACCTCGTGATCCGCCCGTCTCGGCCTCCCAAAGTGCTGGGATTACAGGCTTGAGCCACCGCGCCTGGCCGTGAATTTTTTCTGGGAAGAAAGTCTCTTGATTTAATATTAATGGATTCTTCACCGGCGCAGTGTCTCAGGCCTGTAATCCCAGCACTTTGGAAGGCTGAGGTGGGCAGATCATGAGGTCAGGAGATCAAGACCATCCTGGCTAACATGTCTCTACTAAAAATACAAAAAATTAGCCAGGTATGGTGGCGGGCGCCTGTAGTCCCAGCTACTCGGGAGGCTGAGGCAGGAGAATGGTGTGAACCTGGGAGGCAGAGCTTTCAGTGAGTGGAGATCGCGCAACTGCACTCCAGCCTGGGAGACACAGTGAGACTGTCTCAAAAATAAAATAAAATAAGTAAAATAAAATAAAAATTAATAGATTCTTAAAGGGTTCTGGGGACCCATAAAAATGGAAAAATCATGTATCCTGTTACTTATACTATATTTTTCTATCATTTGACCTACCATTTTTATTTATAATGTGCAAATGAATAGTGTCATTCAGTTGGGATTTCAAACAACAAAATAACTAAAATAACCATCATTCTAGTTATTCTCATTTTGCAGTCAGAGCAGAAAGAGACAGCCTGAAGACAGAACAGGCAATAGTTACACACGGCATAATATGGAAACTACAGATAAATACCCTTGGTAAACGTAATTCTTAATATCTGGTTATCACAGTGCCTGAAATCTCCACCTTTAAAGTTAACCCTTTGGACTACTGTTTCTGGAAGTAACATGTTACATTTATATAAACACAGCAATTTACTAATAATTGCTATAATTAATTTTCTATAATTTACTATAATTAATAGGAGTGGGTTCTAAAATTATGGGGTTATGTATTCTGGAAAGTCTCTAATAGGGCTAGATAATTGCACTCTGTCTACAACAAAAATTTATTTGAGAAAAGGCAACAAATTTTTCCACAGAGACTCAGGAAAAACAACTCTTTTGCTTCCCCCTCCACTCAAATTTTTATTTTTACACTCTCATTCTATAAAGAAAACTCTGTTTTAGGTGTTAAACTTTGTAGCATCTTTTATCATCTGATAGTTTCTAGGGAAGCCCATTTGTTCAATTTATAAGCAAGCATAAGCAATAGCAAAGATGAGACAAGTAAGGGTTGAGTAAGAACATTTGGCAACTATCCTACTGTAATATTAAAGCTATTAACATGTCCAACCTTTCTAGAAATACCCAGACATTTCTTTCTTATACATTCCTAAGATACTATCCATCCATCCATCAGATTGCCCCACAATGGGCTGGTGATTTCCAAATCTATTCTTCTTGTCTAGAAAACTCTCAATGAGTTCAGGAGCTACTAAACAATGGACTCAGCAACAAACCATTTGGTAGACTTCAGGTGGACCTCTTATAGAAATGGCTTGATTTCCCATCCATATTATGGGTGAACTGTAGGTTTAACAAGACAATACTGATGAAGCTCCTTTCCCTCTTATGTCAGCAAAGCACTGCAGATTCCAAGATTTTAACTGCTGCCCCATTTCCATGTGGCATTTCTTAGTTTCAAACTACCTAATGATGAAAATGTGGTCAAATTTCCTTTCTCAAGCAACTTTGGTTAAAAAGTGGGAAACTAATGGTGCACTGGTTAAATTTCTCGGCTATAGATTATGTATGTTTCTGGTTTATACATGATACCTTCTTACCTTAATCAATTTCATAAAGAGGAATCAGTGATGTCTACATTAATAATGCAACAGTAACAATGATGTGGAAACAGCTTTTTGAAATATTATAAATTCATGATAGAAATAAATACTAGGAAAAGAAAATAAATGGATAAAAACAAATCCCTCTTTATTAATATAAATTATTGATGTATTTGTAGATTTAAATCAGACGAGATTTCTAGTGTTAAAAAATATGGTTAAAAACATATGGTTAAGTATATTCAGTTCTGTAGAAATACTTTCTATAACTCTACTGTTTAATGCCAATGAGATTTAGAATCTAAAAGGAAATGAAATGAAGGATGAAGGGCTATACTATATGTTATGTGCTTACTTTACATACTCTTTCACATCAAAGACATTTCATTTTCACTGCTGCTTTCACTCTGCACTACTGAAGACACTTCAGAGCATTCAAATTAAGATGACTAATTCAAATTAAGAGTTCTTACTTTGATAGGGCCAGGACTAGGGATGCTGGGGCTCTAAGTAGAATTCAAGGCTGGGTGTATATTGTGTTCTAAGAGGCGAATACTAAAGGAACTAAATTCTCCACGTTATTTCCTTTCTAGCAGTAGAAGGAGCAGACATTAGGGATTTGGGAATATAGATGTAGAATGATTTTTCAACAGTAAAGGGGAAAACAAGCAAAAAAGACATTATAATCCTAACCTTGGTTCTGGTAAATCGAATTAACCAGAAGAACCTACTGCAAACAAGTTAGTGATCCGAACAGGAGGGCCAATGTAACAAAAGCCACTGACAAACAAAAGGCTCTTTGGCAAGACCAGGGAAACAAAGTGACTGGTGAGTGCTTTTATTTATTCAATTCTATAGAGGAAAAGATAGAAAAGAAGGGAAGGTAAACTCTGACACAGCTAGATTTGACTGGTTATCGGCCTGTGTTATACTTTCTAAATAAGTGATGCCCAGTGGAAATTTCACAGTACATTAACAGAGGTTGGATTTAACCTAATCTAATTCATTTGATTTGACAGAGCATTACTTTGGAAACAGTAGTCTAGTTAATACTTTAATGAAATGAGTTGGCAACTAGAAAATTGTAAATCACCTATCTGATGCCCCCTATTATAATTAATGTTTTTAATAGAATCATACATTTCTGAGTTATGGGGCTAAGATTATCTCTATTTAAAAAATTAAGTAGCTATGATACATTTTTATTTTACTGTTTGATGTCTTAATTCATTAACATGACCAATATTTTAATATAATAGTTTTGTTAGTTTTGTTTTTACGGAACAGGTAAAGAATGTTTTTAGGTCTATAAAAGTTAATAAAGGCAGGGCGCTGTGGCTCATGCCTCTAATCACAGCATGTTGAAAGGCTGATGCAGGAGGATCGCTTGAGCTGCTCAAGACCAGCTTGGGCAACATAGCAAGACTCAGTCTTTACCAAAAAATAAAAAATTATCTGGGCATGGTGGCACACACCTGTGGTCCCAGCTACTTGGGAGGCTGAGGTGAGAGGATTGCTTGGGCCTGGGAGGTTGAGGCTTCAGTGATCTGTGATAGTGTCACCTCACTCCAGCCTGGGTGACAGAGCAAAACCCTATCTCAAAAAACAAAGGCAAAATGCAAATAAATAAAAAATAAACTTCTGAAAGTACCATATAACCAGTGATTTAAATTCTTATTTTTGAACATGTGAATTTCTCACTTTTCTAATGTGATATATATATGTTTCTCATACTATATATTAATATATATAATTGCTATAGAGCAAGACTCAATGATTTGAAAATGAAAACTAATAAATTGTCTTTTAGTTCTAGCATACGAGACAGAACCTTTCTTAAATTAGGCAAGGCTTAGCTGACACTCATTTTATCACAATTTTATGAACATATTTCCCTAGAAAGTAATTCTCCCTTCTAGTTCACTTTCAGGCAAAAGGCTGTGCTAGGTACTGAGGAGCAAGCAATTGAAGAACAAAAATAGAGCTACCCTACCCTCAAAGAACCCACATCTTTTTTTTTTTTTTTTTTTTTTGAGACGGGTCTTGCTCTGTTGCCCAGGCTGGAGTGCAGAAGAACCCACATCTTTTCCATCAGAGAGGCTGGTCATGTTCACAGATACACCTAACACAACTTTAGAATGTCAGGGAGCAAGATGGTCAAATAGAAGCCTTGACTGGTAATCCTCCTGGCAGGAACACCAAATTGACAAACTATCCACACACAAAAAAATGCACCTTCATAAGAACCTAAAATCAGGTGAGCAGTCACAGTACCTGGTTTTAACTTCATATCCCTGAAAGAGGCACTGAAGAAGGTAGGAAAGACAGTCTTGAATTGCTCATGTCACCCTTCCCCCATCCCCCAGCAGCGGCCATGTGGCCTGGAGAGAGAATCTGTATGTTTGGTGGAGGCAGAGTGCAGTGACTGCGGGACTTCGCATTGGAACTCAGTGTTGCCCTGTCAAAGCAGAAAGCAACACCAGGCAGAACTCGGCAGGTGCGCATGGAGGGAGCATTCAGACAACCCCTAGTCAGAGGGGAATCACCCATACCAGCGGTCACAACCTGAGTTCCAGCAAGTTACGGGCTAAAGTGTGCTTGGGTCCCAAATAAATTTGAAAGGCACTAGGCCACGAGGACTGCAATTACCGCGCAAGTCTCTGTGCTGTGCTGGGCTCAGAGCCAGTGGATGCAGGGTGCATGTGACCCAGTGAGACACCAGCTATGGTGTCTAAGGAAGTGCTTGTGCCACCCCTCCCCCGACCCCAGGTAGCACAGCTCGCAGCTCTGGAGACCCTCTCCCTCCACTTGAGAGGAGAGGGGACAGCAAAGAGGACTTTGCCTTGCAACTTAGATACAAGCTCATCCACAGTACTACAGGGAACTGGGCAGAGTCCTGAGGTCCCCATTCTAGGCCCCAGCTCCTGGACCACATTTCTAGACACACCCTGGGCCAGAATGGAATCCACTGCCCCAAGGAAGGACCTAGTCCTGGCAGAATTCAGGTGACTAAAGAGCCCTTGGGCCCTGAATACTTAGCACAGTACCCAGGCAATACTTGCTGTGGGCCTTGGGTGAGACTCAGAGATGTGTGAGCTTCAGGTGTGACCCTGCACATTCCCAGCTGTGGTGGCTATAGGAAGACTCTTTCTGCTGAAGAAAAGGAGAGGGAAGAAAAGCAAAGGGGGATCTGGTCTTATAGCCTAGGTACCACCTTAGCCACAGTGGGGGAGAGCACCAAGCAGACTCTAGGGTCCTTGATTCCAGGCCTTGGCTCTTGGACAACATTTCTGGACCTGCCTTGGAGCAGCAGGGAGCCCACTGCCCTGAAGAGAGAGTCTCAGGCCGGGCAGCATTCACCACAAGCTGACTGAAGAGCCCTTGGGCCTTGAGTGAACACAGGTGGTAGCCAGGACAGTACTTGCCACAGGCCTGGGGTGGTGGTGGCCATGGGGAGAGATTTCTCTACTTTTGGAAAGGGAGTAGAGAGTGGGAAAGATATTGACTTGTGGCTTGGGTGCTAGCTCAGCCACAGTAGAATAGAGCACTAGGTAGATTCCTACAGTTTCTGACTCTAGGCCCTGGCTCCTGGATGGCACCTTTGGACCCACCCGAGGGTGAGGGGAATTCACCATCCTCAAACCCAGAAACAAATCCATACATCTATAGTGAGCTCATTTTTGACAAAGGTGTCAAGAACATACATTGGAAAAGGCCAGCTGTCTCTTCAATAAATGGTGCTGGGAAAATCGTATATCTATATGCAGAAGAATAAAACTAGGCCCCTATCTCTTGCTACATACAAAAATAAAATTAAAATTGATTAAAGACTTAAATCTAAGACCTCAAACTATGAAACTACTGAAAGAAAAACATTGGGGAAACTCTCCAGGATGCTGGACTAAGCAAAGATTTCTTGAGTAATACCTCGTAAGCACAGGCAGCCAAAGCAAAAATGAACAAATGGAATCACATAAAGTTCAAAAGCTTCTGTACAGCAAAGGAAACAATCAACAAAGTGAAGAAACAACTCACAGAATGAGAGGAAATGTTTGCAAACTCTCCATCTGACAAGGGATTAATAACCAGAATATAATCAACTCAAACAACTCTATCAGAAAAAAAAATCTAATGATCTAATTTTAAAATGGGCAAAAGACCTGAATAGGCTTTTCTCAAAAGAAGACATACAAACGGCAAACAGGCATATGAAAAGGTGCTCAACATCACTGATAATCAGAGAAATGCAAATGAAAACTACAATGAATATCATCTCACCCCAGTTAAAATGGCTTTTATCTAAAAGACAGAAAATAACAAATCCTGGTGGAAACGTGGAGAAAAGGGAAACCTCATACACTGTTGGTGGGAACATAAATTAGTATAGCCACTATGGAAAACAGTATGAAGGTTTCTCAAAAAACTAAAAATAAGGCCGGGCACAGTGGCTCAAGCCTGTTATCCCAGCACTTCGGAAGGCCGAGGTGGGCGGATCACCTGAGGTCAGGAGTTTGAGACCAGCCTGGCCAACATGGCGAAACCCTGTCTCTACTAAAAATACAAAAATTAGCCAGATGTGGTGGTGTGCGCCTGTAATCCCAGGTACTCAGGAGGCTGGGGCAGGAAAATCGCTTGAACCCGGGAGGCAGAGGCTGCAGTGAACCAATATGGCACCATTGCACTCCAGCCTGGGCGGTCTCAAAAAACAAACAAACAAACAAACAAACAACAACTATAAATAGAACTACTATGTGATCCAGCAATCCCACTGCTAAGTATATACCCAAAAGAATGGAAATCAGTATATTGAAGAGATATCTGCACTCCTGTTTGTTGCAGCACTGTTCACGATAGTTAAAATTTTGAAGCCACCTAAGTGTCAATGAAGGAATAAAGAAAATGGGGTATACACAGTAGAGTACTATTCTGCCATTAAAAAGTGAGATCTTGTCATCTGCAACAACATGGATGGAACTGGAGGTTATTATGTTAAATGAAATCAGACAGGAACAGAATGACAAACTTTGTATCTTCTCACTTATTTGTGGGAGCTAAAAATTAAAACATTGAGCTCATGGAGATAGAAAATAGGATAGTTACCAGAGGCTGGCTAGTAGGGGGTAGGGGGAAGGGAGTATGGTCAATGGGTAAAATTATAGTTAAATTAAATAAATAAGATCTAGTATTTCATAATACAACAAAGTGACAATACTCTATAATAATGTATTGTACATTTAAAAATCACTAAAGGAGTAAAATTAGAATTTTTGTAAGACAAAGGATCAATTCTTGAGGTAATGGATATTCCATTTATCCTGATGTGATTATTATGCATTGTATATGTGTATCCAAATATCTGATGTATCCCATAAATACATAAATCTAGTATGTACCCACAAAAACTTTTTAAAAATAATCAAAAAATGCAGTACGCCTGATGTAAAATAAAGAATTATACTAGCTTTGTCCCTGATCCTTGGGAGGGAGATTCTAAAACCCCTGGAGTTTCCCAAGTGACAGAATTCTGTTTCTGTGTTATTCATGAGCCCCTTGGATCACATCTGAGTTTAGGCTAAGAGATGGGATGACTCAGCAGGAGGGAGTCTGGTCTCCAGAAAGACCAACTGCATGATTAGACAGCTTTGAGTCAGTCCGGTTCTGGAAAGGACAAGGGGGCTGAGACTGAGCTCAATGATATGGCAGATGACTGGGTCAATCATGCCTATGTAATGAAACCCCTATGAAAACTTTGGACATCGAAGCTCAGTAGAGCTTCCTGGTTGGTAAACACATCACTGTGCCAGGAGGGTGTTGTGCCCAGATTCCACAGAGACAGGGCACAGAAGCCCTGCATTCAAAACCTACTCAGATCTTGCCCCATGTGTCTCTTTATTTGGCGGTTGCTGATCTGTGTCCTTTATAATAAAACTGTAATGGCAAGTACAGTGCTCCTATGAATTCTGTGAGTCATTCTAGTGAATTATCAAACTGAAGGGATGATGGGAAGATGGTAACCCCTGGATCTGTACCTATTTGGTCCAAAGTATGAGTGGCCTGGGGTCACCCAAAGAGCAGTTGGTGTATGAAGTAAGGGCATCTTTTTGGGAACTATGCCCTGGAACTTGTGTGGTCTGTGCTGACTCTGGGTGGTTAGCCTGGGAATTATACTGCAGTATGTTACCAGTTGGTGTCAGGATGGCATTACAGGTCATCATCACTGCATAAGGTGGGATGGACCTGGGGAGAAACTTTTATCCACAGCCAGGTCTTAATGGGAAGGGAGTGTTTTAGTTCCACTGCCACACTCTCCTAAGCAATGAGCAAATCCATGTAAATATTACATGATAAAATTGACTTACCTGCTAAAATCTCTTAACATTTTCTTTTGGGTTATTTTTCCCCATGTGGAATTTTCACTAAAATATAACTAGCTCCACTAACAGTTTCAAATAAATCAATCTCTGTTACTACTAAAAAAAAAAAAAAAAAAAAAAAAAAAAAAATAATAATAATAATCAAAAAAGAATGTCAGAAGCATCAGAGGAGAAAAAAGAACCAAGTATAATTTTAAGATAGCCCATATATAGCAAGTAAGATACTAAATCACTGGATTCGTGTTCTCCATTTCCAGTTACATGCCTGCCTGCTAAGGCAGGTGGTTTGGCCTTACTTTCTTCAAGTTGCTTGGCCCCATCAGGATTTGGGCTGCTTTCAAAAAATATAGCTATAAGCAGTCTTTTAAAGGTCCTGTGAAACACCTGAGATTCAGTCATGTTCAGGACACTTAAAAAATATAATTCTCCAATTTATTTGTCTACTGACAATTACTCTTATGTTCTTAGTGACATTAAGTATCATAAATCCCATCTCCACGATGCAACGGAATCCGCTACAAATATGTGACCACATCAGAAAAATCACTTGACTTCAAAGAGGAAGGATGAGGGAATAAAATGATGCTGGACAATAAAACAAGACACAACAGATTTTATTCTTAGCATTTCGGATACAGTATTAAATAAATCCAAAAAGTGATAGAAATCTTGTATCTCTGAAAGAATAGGTGGTCTAGTTTACACAAATGGTATATGTTGCAAATTACTTGTAACAATTAACAATGAATTCTTCCAGCAGTTAATCTGATTAGGACTGGCTTCAATGGAATGTCTAAATGGAACTTTACTGAAAATGATATCCTAATGAATACCATTATTTTTATTTTCAGGCAACAATTTTCAATTCTAACAGTATGTATGAATGAACTTGAGAGTTTTGAAAATATGCTGATTTTTTTACACAGAGATTCTAATGTAATTTCTTGATGGTGGCTGAGATACGTTTTGTATTTTATTTTATTTTTTACTACTCCCAGCTGCTTAGACAGAGATATGCTTTACGTGAAGGCACAAACCACTGTTCTAATGAAAACTTGATATGATCAATTTCATAACTTTGTAAGTTAGTATAAGAAGATAAACACTACGTGGAATAAGAGTTAAAAATGGTTTCTGTTTTTAGGAAAACATATTACCTTTTCTACAGGTTTTGGAAGAAGAAATATTTTGTGATAGATATATTTTGTAGACAGCTGATAAAAAAAGAAATGATATTTATGAAGTGTAATTAGACTACAGTCTGTATTAATATATGTTCCTTTGAGTCTGCTCATATATATTTCATAAATTGAAGAATAATGTCAGAATACAATAGAAGTTGTATTGGTTCATATGTATTTTTGCCAGCACAATAATGGTTTGAATCAATCAGGGTCAAGCTTTGTCATTATTTAAACCAAGCCTGAGCAATACATACAGATCTTTAACACAACTCCTGAAAATTCTAAGTCCTTCCTTATAGCAAATAGGGACATTTTCAAGAAAGTCAAGAATGAGGATGAAGACCCCTCAAAGGCATTTCTTCCTGGGTTTTAAAAACACCTGACTGACAGAGGTCTATACCCAGGGTTAGAGATTTAATTTTGACGAAACTGACCTCAACTTGACGTAAGTGCCCCCAAGGACCTAAATTTTGAAGAAAGAAGCATGAATCCTAGAATTCAAGGATGCAAAGAATCAACTGGACTATGATTGTGGATGCAAAGCCAGTGAAGAATTAACCATATTACTCTTTTTATTGGGATTACTTAACTGGACTGATTCTGGATGCAAATCCAGTGGAGATTTAACATGTTGCTATTTTTATTAGGATTGCTCTGGTTACAAAGTTCCATTGGTTTTGAACGATCTGTCCCTAGCCCTCTCCTCCATATGATCTCTATTATTCTTATTGTGTGATTTTTGTAGAATGCAAAGTTTTTCAGCAACACAGATATGGTATTAGAGTAGAAGTACCTGAACATAACAAAGTATTTTTAGGGTAGAATAATACGCTAGGACAGACAAAGGTATCTATTGACCAAGTCTGATAATACAGCTCAGCTTCTAGACATTGATAAACCCTTGGTAAAGAGGGTGGGATTAGGGAACAAACGCATCCAACATATTGAAAAAGTGCTTCTGGTACAGTGTATCATGGCTTACAGCTAGGAAGGACCTAGAATCAAAAACCCACTTTAGAGATAAGCAAGCTATGACCCAAAACCTTTTTCTCTACCAAGCCATCCTCTTTAGTGAAGTGCTACAAGTCTTCTTGCATATGCCAAGGTCCACTATGATAAATGACTGGCTAGTGCAGTCCAGTGTTTTTTCCTGCAAAACAATAAGAAAATAGTGTTTGGTTTACCAAACATGCTTTACAACTAATTGTACTAGAATAATTTATTTTCCCCCAAATCCAGAAACATAAATGCCATACAGTGAGATAAACATATCAAATGGAGAAAGGTAATATAGTATCACTCAAGATTCCCAGTCTTGTGATTTGGGGTATTCACTCACGGAAAAAAAAGACACTGATATCAAAGAGATGTAGTCTTTTATTTACAGCACATTGTAAAAAAAAAAAAAAAAATCCATTGTATTTTAAAATTTAATTTGATAACACATCCTAGGAATAAGATCATGAACACATTCAAGGTCTTGCCATTCATTGTCCATATGGTTCTATATTAATGACTAACAAGAGGCAATTATATTTGAATACTGACAAATCAAGGTTTATCAGTCAGGTATTGTCATATTAATGCCAGATAACAAACTGTCCCAACACACAGAAGCTTAAAACAGCAAGTGGTTGTTTAGCTTACACTTCTGTGGGTTGACTTCATGGTGTAAAGATGTAGAGTCTTAAAAATGAGAAACTCCCCCCAAAAAAAAAAAAAATGAGAAACTCCTCAAAAAATCTAGATTAAAACAAAATGCCCAACTGACTGTTTATCTCAAGTTATTAACTGGCAATCAATGAAACCAAACCAGATGTTTATACATTGAAAAAACACCATGGTTTTGGTATATTTTACTTTGATCCGCAGGTAGATAGTTATCATGATTCTAAAATATTTTCTACTTTGTGCTTTTAATTTTAAATACGCAAAAAAAGTTTCAGGAACAATAATCTATACACTTTTTTTTGGTACTTCTTGTGTTATAAAATCATTCCAAATTTCTAGTGTTTACCAAATGATCCTATGTGGGATAATGATCTAGTGTTTACCAAATGATCTCATATGCAAACAGAGAAAGACAAAAAGCAACACATTGTAAGTTCTTAAGGAAGATATAGATAATACTAATTAGGAATTCCAAGCTCCTGAGAAAAACTGTTCTTTACCTGATGTAAGTCCTATTCAAACTAAACAAATTAAAAAAAAATTAAGCCCTACAGCTTTCCAGTTCAAAACTTGATTCAAAATAGTCACTAAGCTGTGTTTTGTGTGTGTGTGTGTGTGTGTGTTTGCATGCACGTGCACGCAGGCATATGGTATATTTTCCCCCTAAATCTAAAATGAGTTTTTCTTTCCTGAAGGTCAACTCCGCTTCCTTTCCATTTTTGTACTTTCACACATGGTCACTTTGGACACTAGGTGAAAAGCTGTGTCTCACTGAGAGGTATTTTCCTTGACGGATTTGATTTATAGGAAAATTAAATTCACTTTCATGGCAAATTGTCATGAAGTACCTTTGACTTTCTAGAAAAGGCACATAAAATCATTCAGATTCATTTGAACGGGTCTTAACTGGGCCAGAGTTAACAAAAATGCATAGCTGTCTCTATAAAAGAAAAGGGTTAGTTCCTGATGCTTGAGAATTTCACTCGTCTGTGGGAGCATCCAGGCAAATCTTGGTGAAGGTCTCGGCTGGGGCAAGCTGCCACCCCTGCTATTTTGAAAGGTCAGTAGGCTCACATCACCTTTCTGGAAAAAGGAAATATCAATACTAGAGAAAACTAACTTTCCCTCCACGCCTCTCAGCTCCGAAGCCTCAAACCTTCTACTATTTTCCTAGTCAGTCAATATTCCCTATCAGTGAAAGGCGCATTAACAAAAAGGAATGGATAAAATGGAAAAGAGAAGAAAATGAAGGACACTTTTAGAAGTAGGCAAGAGAAAGAGAAAAAAAGGCAGCAAAAGCTAATCACATGTTAGCAATTATTAAAGGGTTGTTCATTGTCCTTTTTGTATTCCCACTTTATTCTCCAATCTTTTCTCATTCTTAATTCTAATTCTATACAGCCTAAAGCATTTAAGAAATAATACCTTTCAAATAGAATGTGATAATTTTCAGTAAGATAACTAAAGTTAAAACATATCAGGAAAATGTTTGATTGCTGAAACTGATAAAGATGAGATCGGCATCAAAAGATACTAGCTTTACCAAATCCCAGCAGTCCACTGAACACTGATTATTGATCATATATGATAGCCACTAAATAAAATACAGAAATGTAAAATAAGTTATTTCAGTTGTATAAAATAAGCTAAGGGAACAATAATTCTATTTAACATATCCAATATACTTAAGAATACATTAAGAGGCTATAGTAGTGGTCAGAGTCTTTCAGAGCAGAAAGACGCTTTGCTCTGAATCTCACTGCAAGCTGCCATTTCTGCTGCGTTCTAAACCAGTGATTCACAATTAGGGAGAGGATATTGTTATAATAATTTGGGAAGCATTGTTACCACCCCCACCCACCTTCCTGTGAAAACCACTGGAATGAACAAACTCTTACTCAAAAAGGAATAAAGAACAGAAAGTTTATGAATATCAAAGAGATGATTCCTACAGTTATTACAATATAAGTGTGTATTTTTTGATGCATTCAAGTATTATTTATGAACTTCAGGAATGATTTATTTAAAATTTAACATTTATGTGACACTGATAATTCTAAAAGAGAAGACCCAGAACTATAAATAGCCCGGGGATATTTCAAAACCAAAAAAAACACAACATTGCTGGCATTACTAGTTTTTGTGAAAAAATGTTTTAGTAGTACAAGAAAATTTCAAAGGTTTCAATAGGATTTTCTGTGCTCCACATACCTAAATTTTATAATTATTTTCAAAAGTCAGTTTGGTTGTTATGATATGCTGGTGAGGTCTTCGAGTATCCTATCTGAAATCTCAGAAGCTATTGCAGCTGTTACCCCACTATCAAAAAAAAAAAAAAAAAAGTCTTCATTTCTTGGTTTTTGAATTTATATTTAGTGATAATCCTGGAGCAATGTTACTAACCTGATGGCCAGATAGTAACTATATTGCAATCTTAAGAATTAAAAAGTAGGCTGGGCACTGTGGCTCTTGCCTGTAATCCCAGCACTTTGACCGGCTGAGGCAGATGGATTGTTTGAGGCCAGGAGTTCGAGACCAGCCTGGCCAACATGGCGAAACCCTGTCTCTAATAAAAATGCAAAAATTAGCTAGGTGTGGTGGCCGGTGCCTGTAATCCTAGCTAGTAAGGAGGCTGAGGCAGCAGAATCGCTTGAACCCAGGAGATGGAGGCTGCAGTGAGCCGAGACTGTACCACTACACTCCAGCCGGGATGACAGTGAATGAGACTCTGTCAAAAAAAAAAAAAAAAAAAGATTTAAAAAGTAAATGTAAAAATGTTATTCATAGGAATCAGTTCCCTCTTTCTGCAGTAAGATCAAAATACTACTCACAGCTTCTATTTGTCCTTATCATTTAAAAGCACAGCAGAGCCAACAAAGTATCTGCCTCTAGTAGTTTCTTTCTGGACCCTTCTTTCCTACAGAGGCACCCAGTACTGTCCTCGGTCTTTTACCATCCTCTCTCATTCAAAATGTAAAGGAACAGCTCTCAGTGAACTTCTGTACTTTTTGGTTGACCAATGTAATACTTTGATTAAAACTCTTACTAAATTATTTTGACTAACCCTTATAGTGTTTTGAAACAATTTTCTGAATAAAAAAACTGAACACATAGTTCACTGTAAAACTTTCAAGTAAAGTGAAAAGAAAAAATACCCATAGTCTCACCATTCAGAAATAACCACCATTAACATTAAGATGATGGATTCTTCACATGCAGGCATACTTCATTTTATTGTGCTTTTTACAAATCGAAGGTTTGTGGCAACGCTGCACACAGCAAGTCTACTGATGCCATTTTTCCCCAACAGCATGTGCTCACTTTGTATCTCTCCGTCCAATTTTGGTAATTTAGGCAACATTTCCAACTTTTTCATATTATTATATCTGTTATGGTGATCTGTGATCAGTGATATTTGATGTTACTAATTGCTATGTAATAGTTTTGGGGAGCCATTGCAGCCATATAAGATGGTGGGCTTTAAGACAAACGTGTGTTCTTACTGCTCCACTGACTGCCATTCTCCCCTTTCTCCTCCCCATTCCCTGAGACACAACGATATTCAAATTAGGGCAATGAATAATCCTACAATGGCCTTTAAGTGTTCAAGTGAAGAGCCGCAAGTCTCTCACTTTAAATCACAAGCTAGAGATGATTAAGGTTAGTGGAAAAGGCATGTGGAAAGCCAGGACAGATTCAAAGCTAGGCCTTTTGTGCTAGCTGGCCAAGTTGGGAATGCAAAGGAAAAATTGTTGAAGGGGGCTGAAAGTGCTACTCCACTGAATGCACAAATGATAAAAAAGCAAATCAACTTATATGGAGAATGTTTTGATGAAGGGAGAAGTCAATAAACGCAACAAACTTCATTGTTGTCTTTTGTTAAGAAATTGCCACAGCCACCCCAACCTTCAGCAACCGCTACCCTGACCAGTCAGCAGACAAACACTGAGCAAACACAAGACACTGCACCAGCAAAAAGATGACAACTCACTGAAGGCTCAGATGAGTGTAGGCATTTTTGAGCAATTAAGTATCTTTTAATTAAGGTATGTACATTATTTTTTGACATAATACTATTATTGCACACTTAATACGTGCAAACATAACTTTTTTTTTTGAGACGGGGTCTCGCTCTGTTGCCCAGGCTGGAGTGCAGTGGTCGGATCTCAGCTCACTGCAAGCTCCGCCTCCTGGGTTTACGCCATTCTCCTGCCTCAGAGTAGCTGGGACAACAGGCGCCCGCCACCGCGCCCGGCTAGTTTTTTGTATTTTTTAGTAGAGACGGGGTTTCACCGTGTTAGCCAGGATGGTCTCGATCTCCTGACCTCGTGATCCGCCCCTCTCGACCTCCCAAAGTGCTGGGATTACAGGCTTGAGCCACCGCGCCCGGCCAAACATAACTTTTATATGTACTAGGAAACAAAAAAAAATCCATGTGACTCGCTTTATTGTGATATTGTCTTTATTGTGGTGACCTGAAACCAAACCCTTAATATCTCTGAGGTATACCTGTATATTTCAACATACATTTTTATTAAAATTCCAAAAAATAGTTTCTTGATACATGTTTTTTTGTCCATTTAATATGGTACAAATAACTTTCCACACCACTGAATATCCTTCTATAAAATTACTTGCAAGAACCACAATAATCTAACATTGAAACATAACACAATTTGTTTAACCGATTCTCCAAGTTAGATGCTTAGGTTGCATACATTTCTTGTTACCATAAATAAAGTTGCAGTGAAAACACCTGTACCTAATTTTTTGCCATTTTTAAATAATTTTCTTGAGATAAATTATTAGAATTAGAATTTCTAGGTCAAAGAGTATGGACATTTTAATGTGGCTTACTTATATATTATGTTGTGGCCAAAGAAAGTTTGGGCCTTAGCATTTAGGAGGTATGATTAGTAGAGGGGACCAGATATCTTAATGGTTGACTTTGAACATAAACATAATTTCATTCTCTCATTCTGATACAAAGAGAGTCAGAAAGCACGGTCAACAATCTCTCCAGCCTCAAGAGCTCCTTATTTCCTTCTAGGGCAGAATAGCCTGAATAGATCTGTATTACAAGTGTGACCTATTCCTGGGTAGGGATGCAGTCTCTTCTCAAAAGCTTCTTTCAGCAAAGAGGCAGGTTAGGGCTGAGAGGAAACAATCTGTTTTACTAAGGGCTGTTTTTATTTTTTTTATTTTTATTTGTGGAATAATTTGTTTAAAATACCTTTTCTTCCCTTGTCCTATCCTCTTAAGCTTAAAGATATTCCTGCAGTACTTTTTATTAGACAGTAACAAAGGGCAGTTCTCCTTTTAAAGTAACCTACAGTGATTATAAATAATTCCATAATACAAGTTAAATTCCTGAGCTTGAGTAGCTGGTATAAATAAATAATCCACTGTTTTTGACAAGTGGTAAATGGGTCCGTAGGACCAATGATGTATCAAGGACTCCAGTGGTAGTTCTCAAAGTGTGGATCCCAAACCAGAGCATCAGCATCACCTGGGAACTCATTAGATAAGCAAATTACTGGGCCCTAGCCCTGGACCTAGTGAATCGGAAACCCTTGGATGGAGTCCAGAAATCTGCATTTAAAAAAGCTGACCAGGTGAGTCTGATGCAGTTTAAGAACCAATGGTGTAGTGACCTGAGACAAGATCTTGAAAAACTCTTAAATTATTTCATAGGATTTGAAAGGTGCAAGACAGACAGATGTCAAAAATGTGACCAGAGGGGAAGACTGGTCAGGGGTAACTTGCTATATTATAACAATGTCTGGACTTTATAAAAAGTATTTCAGCTTTCCCCAAAGAGTGGTTAGGACCAGAATTACTCGGGGCAAGACCTAATTAATTGAATTCTAGGGGTAGGGTCCACAGCAGGATCCCAAGGTGGAGAAGTAAAATCTCTAGGTCAAAGAGTATGGACATTTTAATAGGGTTTACTTATATATTATGTTGTGGATTATGTTGTGGCTAAAGGAAGTTTGGGTATTAGCATTTAGGAGTTGCATTCTAGGCAAAAGTGTAGGCCAGGGCAATGGGTTTTGAATATTAGTGTACATAAGCCAATGAATATTAGTGTACATAATCCATTGGCTTATGCACACTAATATTCAAAACCCACACTGCCCTGGCCTACACTTTTGCCTAGAAAAGGTCACTGTGGCTCCCAGGAGCTGGCACCCTCCTATCTAGTCAATGTCAACCTTTGCTTTGAAATTCCAAGATACATTTTATGTTTTCTAAGTTGCTGTTTTCATTTATATTGTTCAGTGTTTTAAACTGAAACCTATGTTTCTAGAGGTGAAGATTCTGACAGAGAATTTATCCTTTTGAACAGAGGTAGCTCTGAAGAGCAGGGCCTGAACTTTCACGAAGCCTGAGAACCCAAGACGCTATAACACAAAAATGTGTATATGTATATATACATTTTTCAGGGGATAGTGTTCAGAGCTTTCAACAGGTTCTCACAGAGATATGTGATGCTCATAAAAGCTTAACAAAGCCAAACCCACAAAAAGCCCACTGGCATAGAAAGCAAATGATATCTACTTACGACTGAGACAAATACTGCAGAAAATGCTGACATTGCAGAGCTGTGTATTAACTACACACACAAAGGCAAATGAACAGCATGTACTGTATAAATCTGAGGAGTGAGACAAATCTGAGAGGCCACGCTGCCCAGTGTGATGATCTGGAGCTCCAAAAGCTGGGGCTTTCATAGTTGAGAGGTTTTACTCTCTTTAAGGTCAGACTGATAAAGAAGAAGGCCTGTTTCTATTAGGCATTATGCTAGGAAGTTTACATGTAGTCTCTGATTTAATTATCAGAAATGTCCTATGAGGAAGGTAGTTTTATTATTGTTAAGTAGTAAGAATCATAAACAGTTTTAAACTCATCCCAATGGGTCAGTGAGAATTTAATTCCATTACCACATTTCTGAATCATTAGCAACAGCCTAATTTAATGACTATACTGCCAAAGCTAATGGGCCCCAATCCCCACATACCCTCCTGCTTCTGACAGTTGGCCGGTCCCTAACCTCTACTAGTCTCAAAACCCTCAACAAGATCAGCAGTCTGCTTTATTCAGAAAAACTGTGCCTCACAAGTACATATCTCCACTGTCCAACAGTAAATCCAGCTTTCTTTTTCACATACTGAGTAGTGGCCTTTCCTTGACAAAAAGGTTACACACAGGGTTACACAGCCAGTAAGAAATGGAGAGGCCTGGAATCCACAAAGTCTGACTCCAGAGCCCAAGCTCATTGTAGCTCATAATACACTCCCTGAGCAAATATCTTAACATTTGGATTATGATGGAGAAACCTCGGTTTTCCCCTCCTCCTCTTGACAGCAGGAATGTTGTTAATGAAATACAATATATATTTTATTACTGCTCTGTACTATTTTTATTATTTTTTTATGGACACTGTGACTGTCTAAGTCCCTATGAAGTTAGGCAGTATTATATATCAACTTTTATAACCAAAAGTATCCATATTTCTAATTGGAACAAATATAAAATATAAATTCTTAAATGCTATGCTTTGAAGAGTTTCTAAATAGGAAAAATGGCACATTTTTATCCTATCAAGACAAAATATTTTTCTTAAAGATACATAGCCCTCTATATTGTTTATAAAATATCCTGAGAGGCAATCCTACAGAATAAGCTTTTTGTCATAAATTACCTTTATTTATATATTTAACTTATTAGCCTTTAATATATCAAAACAGAAAATAAATCATGTAAATCATGTACTTTTTTCATAAATAAATAACTATGGCAAATAGACAAATAATCCCTATAAAAATTGAATCTAAAAATACTGTTTGCTATGGGAACTTAAAGTACCAAGTTCTTTTTGTAATGACAATATCCCATACAGTGCTCTCTTTCTGGCTTTCATGCTGAGATTTAATATAAAGCTGAAAATTCCTGGCTAGCAGCTTGGCCATTTTAAGATCCATTAAGCAGTCTATACACGTGGCTCAATAATCTTCTTTTTTTTCTATTGCTTTTTTAAATGTCTCAGTAATTTGGAAGACAGGGCATGAAGAAAGATGAAATCTATAGAGGCTACAAAACTAGAAGGGCAGATTGTAGGAAGGAGGAGAGCTATTAAAGGCAGGCTGGCTGAGAGTAGTGTAAAGAACTCATTGTAGATAAATAGAAAGTAATGAGTTAGGGAACACCAGTTTCTATAGAAAATGAGTACACCCTAGGTACTCATATGCTACAAGACACTGAACAGAAGAATCAATGCTTAGTAGAGGATAATACTCTAAACCTTTGGCACAGTGCTTCAAAAACTAAACCATTCTGAAATGTTTAGTGCCTTGGTATAAGTCAAAAGATGCTATTTAAAAACCAAATAATAAACTTTATTTGGAACAAATGGTAGTTCAGGTCACCTTGCTTTAAAAATGTTTTCTATTATAGAATATTTAAGCGAAAATGAGCTGGATGCCATATGAGCTTTGAGTAGAGGCTTTGATATTCAAGAGGAATAAGCAAATGAGCAATGGTATCTTTTAATGGAGACAAGATTATGAATAAATTCATAAAAACAGATACACTCCTAAATGGATCATAAAGGTTAAAAAATTTAAGAATTTGGGGTGAAACGTTATGTGGCAGCATTTAGGGAAGAAGCATGAAAATAAATTAGGGAAGAAGTTAACACTAAAAAGGGAGTATTTTTTCCATCATCAATTCCAGAGTTATCATTCTTTCCTCCCAGAAAAAGCAAGAAATGATTGTAAATACAGGCTCAAATAAAATAATAGCTTTTCTTAATCTGAAAAACAAAAAACATAACCAGAAAGTAGATAGAACTAGGCATATGAAATGCCATCCACTGCATTTATGGGATGTAGCAAATTTTTTATTTTTTTAATTTAATTTAATTTAATTTTATTTTTTTTTGAGACAGAGTCTCGCTCTGTCGCCCAGGCTGGGGTGCAGTGGCCGGATCTCAGCTCACTGCAAGCTCCGCCTCCCGGGTTTAGCCATTCTCCTGCCTCAGTCTCCCGAGTAGCTGGGACTACAGGCGCCCACCACTTCGCCCGGCTAGTTTTTTGTATTTTTTAGTAGAGACGGGGTTTCACCGTGTTAGCCAGGATGGTTTCGATCTCCTGACCTCGTGATTCGCCCGTCTCGGCCTCCCAAAGTGCTGGGATTACAGGCTTGAGCCACCACGCCCGGCCGGATGTAGCAAATTTATTTCTGAAATAAATAAGCTGAAAACCAAATTCGTTGTATGTTTGATAAAACAGACTTTAGAAAAGGTAAAAGGACGGACAGTCTTGAAGTATGTACCTTACTATTGAAACTTCATTCCTATCACTTATGCATCTGGTCAAAGCTGATGACACCAGATAACCGACAGAACAAGGGAAGCCAAGTAAGGAATTAAAAGAATCTAATGCAGAGAATGATAGAGATCTATAGAATTTACGAACTGACCAACGGCTGAAGTTTTTATGGTGGCTGGGATCTTCCCAAGCTGTTTGAGCAAACCCATAAACAGAACCACTGAAGCAAGATCTAATAGAAACGAATTAAGGGTTAGGGAACCTATTGTCATGAGTTCTGATCTTTCTCACATACATTTCTGTGATTGGCTTTGAATGACATTAACAAATCTATCAAATCTTGAAATAACTGTTAAGACTAAAAGAAAAATACCATAAATTTGTAAGAAGTGAACCTCAGATGAAAAATACAATCACTCAATGTTTTATTCATCTTGAAAGTCAGAAAAGGTAGCAGAAACACTAGAGTAGGCCCAACTATTTCTATCACTTGTGCTCTCTGCCTAGCCCACCTCCCACTCCTGATTTCATTCCCATTTTGCCCTAGATTTAGGAAATTAATACGTTCCTTACACTCTGAAATGGAATTTGAAAATTAAAGTTTAACTGGTAACTAAGGCTTATCCCTTCCTAGAAATAACACCCTATAAGAGCAAAACTGAGGGGTTTATTCAAGAATATACATTGATGTTACATAATGCTAGGAAAAAATTAGAAATGACTCAATACCCAACAATAATTAAATGAATTATAGAAATTAAGTAAGTTATTAAAATGTGTTTTGAGAGATGGAGTAGTATGGGAAAATACTCAGAACATACTGTTAAATGAAAAAATATAGAAAACCGTATTTATAATACGATACCTAGTTTTTAAAAATATGTGACATATTTTTAAACAAAAGGAACTACCAAACAAAGCAATGAAAGTTAAACTGGAGAGGGTAAAGGAATTACTTTTGTCTTCTTCCTCCTTTTAATCTTTCTGGTGCTGTAGGAGCATTTTTTTTTTTTTTTTTTTTTTTTTGAGACGGAGTCTCGCTCTGTCACCCAGACTGGAGTGCAGTGGCCGGATCTCAGCTCACTGCAAGCTCCACCTCCCGGGTTCCCGCCATTCTCCTGCCTCAGCCTCCCGAGTAGCTGGGACTACAGGTGCCGCCACCTCGCCCGGCTAGTTTTTTGTATTTTTTAGTAGAGACAGGGTTTCACCGGGTTAGCCAGGATGGTCTCGATCTCCTGACCTCGTAATCCACCCGTCTCGGCCTCCCAAAGTGCTGGGATTACAGGCTTGAGCCACCGCGCCCGGCCAGGAGCATTTTTTTGAGATAGGTCTCACTCCTATCACCTGGGTGGAGTGCAGTGGTGTGATCACGGCTCACTGCAGCCTCAACTTCCTGGGCTCAGGGGAGTCTCCCACCTCAGCCTCCTAAGTAGCTGGGACCACAGGCGCACACCACCATGCTCGCTAATTTTTGTATTTTTAGTAGAGACGGGGGTTTGCCATGTTGTCCAGGCTGGTCTTGAACTCCTGGACTCAAGCAATCCACCCACGCTGACCTCTCAAAGTGCTGAGATTACAGGCATGAGCCACTGCGCTGCCTGTAGCTTTTATACTCATATCTCAGGATGTTTACCTGATAGATGAACTTACCTACTTGGTAAATCTTCTAACAGTTTTTCTCTCCTAATGTATTTGTATGTCAGAGATTGCTTAATACATGTATCTATTGATATAGTACCTGGGATACTGCACAAAATCCTTTTATTCTTTTCTAGAAAGAGCATGCTAGAGGCTGAAAGTCCAAAATAAGGACTGCTCAGTTTGTATGAGCTGTTACTTTTGTGCATGCATTAATACATTTATAACTTTTCATCCTAATTTCTCTAATAAAGCCTTGAACATTAAAAATCTCTCCTAAAGCTGTCTTTTTCATTTTTTTTTTTTTTAAATGAAAGTCTTTTGGACACTGCAAACAAAACTACGAAAAGAAAACAGTTAATAAAATAAAGTCACTGGACGTGTCTCTGAAATTAAGAGTTCTTAAGTAACCTGTTTAGTGGTTAATTTAGAAAAGGCATCCTCTGTTAAAGTAATAAAAAGAAATCTTTGGGATGTATCTGTGGCTTAGGTTCTTTTCTATAGATTTGGGGGTCATGGCATTCTTTACTACTATGTAATTTTTATTCCTAGATTTTACTCTTATGCTAATTAGAGTTAGGTGAGTGTTTTAAAGAGAAAACTGACTTTCCTTCTAATATTTGGAATATACTAGTAACAAAACCTCCATCAGTTAGTCTTTTATAATATACAACAGAGTAATAAATCTTGACTCAGTTTAATTCATGCAAAAATATAAAAATTCATTGTATTTTATTATATTTGGGGGTAATGAAACAAAATCAGAACATCTGCTGGCATGTTAAATATCTTTCTAATTAAATCCAGCACTGAATGAATCAATTCATTAGCAACAAGCCTGGTTTATTATCGCATTAATACAGATGGTTAATATCAGTAAGGGAAGAGAAGAGAACTTCAAAAAGTACAAAAACAATTGCAAAGTGACATGGGTAGCAGGGAGAATACTATTTGAAGTAAAGTATCAATAACTTAGCTTTTCAAAGATTAAAATGAAATCAATTTGCTAACATGGAAAGGGGGACATTTATAAAGATAAGTTTTTTTTGTTTTTGTTTTTTATGTCACCAAGGCAGATGATAGCATAAGGGTAAATACGTAGACAAAAATGTTCATTGGAACCACAGAAAGAATTCTCTCGGTGCCAAAGTAATAAAGCATGTTAAGAACAATTTAGAAGTCTGTATATAAATGTTAAATAAGAAATTTTCCCCATAGATAAGATTATTTTAAACTTCCTATTTGTAGGCTTGCCCATCTTGACAAACAGCAATCACCCAATAAAAAAGTAAATTTTTAATTGCTTAAAATGAACATTAATACACAGGAAAAATGATTAAAACATTTCATTTATCCACAGGCCACTTACTTGGAGAACTTAATTCATAATAGCAGCACAGCGCTAGCAACAGGGGTGCAGACAGAATACAGCATGCCCAATTAAATTTGAATTCTACATAACCAAAGAATACTTTTTTTTTTAGCATAAGTACGTCCAAATACTATACGGCTTTGAGTACAAGTATATCCTGTGTAGTAGTTAAGACATTGGCCGGGCGCAGTGGCTCACGCCTGTAATCCCAGCACTTTGGGAGGCCGAGGCAGGCGGATCGCGAGATCAGGATATCGAGACCATCCTGGCTAACCCGGTGAAACCCCGTCTCTACCAAAAACACAAAAAATTAGCCGGGCGTTGTGGCAGGCGCCTGTAGTCCCAGCTACTAGGCAGGAGAATGGAGTGAACCCGGGAGGCGGAGGTTACAGTGAGTCGAGATCGCACCACTGCACTCCAGCCTGGGCGACAGATACAGGCTCCGTCTCCAAAAAAAAAAAAAAAAAAAAGTAAGACATATACAAGGTGTGTACTAAAAAAAAAAGAAGCATTATTTGAAATTCAAATATAACTTGACATCATCCCGATTATTATCATTTGCTTAATCTAGTAATCCTAACTAGGAAGAAAGCAAAAAAAAAAAAGCTTCTGTGTACTCAAATTAGATGCTAAAATTCATGCACTTACCTCACAGAAGGCTCACTCTCTCAGGACCTACAAACTGGCAACTCTCACGCCAAATTTACCTCACTGATATATTTTATTTGCTATGCAAAGTATTTTGATTTCAATTAGTTACCATCATTAAAATGAAAAAAGTAGACATAAAAAAGTGATTTCATATTCGGCTTAAAAATATTTGCCAGCCTGGGCAACATAGCAAGATCCTGTCTCTACAAAGAAGAAAAACATTAGCCAGGCCTGCAGCCCTAGCTACTTGGAAGGCTAAGGCGGGAGTTCGGGGTTGCTGTGACTTACAGCTGGGCCACTACACTCCAGCCTGGGCAACAAAGCAAGACTGACTCTAAAAATAATAATAATAATAATCATAAATAAAGTAAAATAAAATAATAAAAATTAAAAATTAAAAATTTGAAAATTGTGATAACACTGGGAGTGATTTTCCACTTTTCAATAATCGGATCTAAATGGCTGCCTCCTTAGAAAAGGTATGTTATTGCTTGCCATGACCCTTACCACTCCCTATTACTCTAACATCAAGCTGAAGGTAGTAGTAAATTTAAAGTGGTCACAATTAAAGTCTAATAACAACAGGTATTACTAATACCTAAAATCTGCTAATGAAGTCTAATACCTGTTGCTTTTAGACATCATCTAATCTTACTTTCTATTCCACTTCCCTCATTTGTGTTACCTGGCAGGTCCCTTGTAGGCTCTGAGTTCATGACCTGACTTCTGCTATAAACATTCATTTTATACCCAGTTCTCTCTTGCACCCATTAAGATATGGAGAGAAGCTGAAATACTGCTAAAGTCTATTTCTCCTGACAGTTTTTAAGTATGATGAAGGCAGGAAGCCTGTCTGTTTTGTTTATTCTTCTGGTTCTACCACCTAGCACAGTGCCCTGCACAAACTAAATGGTGGGTAAATTGTCACCAGGTAAGGAGAAGCAATAACTATGGAAACAAAAACCAAAAATATAGAGCAATTTAGAAATATCTGGTGTGGCGTCAGCAAGTAATACTGTATGGATTATGTCGATAGTCATCAATACATAATGTTTGTAGTCAGTGAAGTATGTAATCCCATTGAAAAATAACTACTTAGCATAATAATCTTCAGAAATCTGGTAAACTCCTTATACAAAACTTCATAATGTTTTCTGAGATGCTTCCAAATAAATTAAAAGTCATTATAATCCGTTCCCCATGGAACAAACCTAGAACTGTTTTGTATTTCCCAATTCTAGCCACATTTCCCCAGTGTGTTAAATTTTGGATGGGTATGAAAATGCAAAGAGAAGAAAGAAAAGAACAGATTTTCTATATGGTCTATTTCTAACAATTCTGAACAAAAATTATGGTACTAAACCTCCCAAGCATGCACAGAAACATTCTATCCCATCCCCTAGCTTTAAACTTTATTAATGTGGCCAGCACAGTGGTTTACCCCTATAATTCCAGCACTCTGGGAGGCGGAGGTGGGCATATCACCTGAGGTCAGGAGTTCGAGACCAGCCTGGCCAACATGGCGAAACCCCATCTCTATTAAAAATACAAAAATTAGCCAAGCATGGTGGTACACATCTGTAATCCCAGCTACTCGCTAGGCTGAGGCAAGGGAATCACTTGAACCTGGGAGGTGGAGGTGAGCCACTTAGAGAGCAAAAGTGAGCCGAGATGGTGCCACTGCACTCTAGTCTGGGTGACAGACTCTGTCTCAAAAAAACAGAAACAAAAACAAAACAAAAAACAAAACCCCAAAAAACTTAATTAATGGTCTTCCCTGGAGATGTTCTTAAATGGCTGACATTAGTCTTCCTCTTTCTAGGTCCCTGGTAGGTGGTAACTTTAAGGGATTTTTGTTATTTCTATGTATAAGACATTCAGGAAATAAATTTGGGACACAGAAATTGCTGAATTTCAAAATAACTGATAGCTGAAAGGACTAAATATTTCAAATCAAAATTATTTAGGAAAATCCATGATTTACGTTTGCCATGCCTATTATATGTAGAAATCTCTTACACAACCATTCAAAAAATATTTATTGAAAACCTATGGTAATGCTAAGCACCAAGCTAGGAGAGAGGACTAGAGAGGTGAAGACATAGATTCTAGTCTCAAAGAATGGGTAGCAATACAAGCAATTATAATACATGACATTTGTTATAAATAATGGTATGTGCAAGGTCGAGAGAAAATCCAGGGTGAGGAAAGCACCTAAATCACAAGTCAATTATTTGAACCAAGACTTAGGGACAAGTACAAATACATAAAAGGAGCAAGCCCAGTGTGGAAGAGCAGGGCACTTCAAGGGGCATACGGAAGGAAGGCAGAGACAGCATATTCACAAAACTGAATGTTATTAGTATTGCGTGATTTGACTCCAATAAGGAAGCACTTGCAACAGCCCAGGTGAGACACAGTGAGGGTCTGAATTCGGGCAGTGATCCTCAAGAGGAAGCAGCACATGCCAGGTGCTTATTATATCAGGCTTACATGGGTAATGGGAATTACTGTATTGCTACTGATTCCTTGGAATAACTGACATCTGGATTCCTGATCAAAGGATTCTTGCTTATCTTGATTTCTGAATCCTGTTTAGCTATTTATATTAAAGTCTGACAGATGGGATTTCAGGTCTGGCCAGACCACCACCAATGTAACTTCTTCAGGCTCTGTTCCCACATCCTAGCATAGAGGTGGTTCCGCTTTTGTGATGAAAAGCAATTCTTATACTTAACTTTAAAGACTGTCTCAGAGACTTAAATTTCTGCCTGGATCTTCAACTTCTGGATCCTACCTGCCTCTTAAAACTTTATGTGATGAAGTTAATTTGTGTCTTTTTTGCAATTCTCTATTATATCAGCTTCCTATTTTTGGCTAAGTCATAGTTTCCAAAAAATCATTTTTTTACTGTATGATTTTGATGTGTTTAAGCATAAAAAGAATGAATTATTAACCACAAACAGAAAAAGCACTATTTAAAAGACTTCTTTCAAAAAGGTGAATACTTGTCAGCATCCACACAATTGAAATATATTAGCTTTCCATTTAAGAAACAAAAATAGAAGAAAAAATACACACTTTTATAGTTGGAGTCATTACCTACTACTATGGAGTAAATGGCAATCACTTGTTGTTTTTTTTTTGTTTTTTTTTTCTTTTGTTTTTTTGAGACAGGGTCTGGCTCTGTTATCCAGGCTGGATTACAGCAGCGCGATCTCAGCTCATTGAAGCCTCAAACTCCCCTAGGCTCAAGTAATCCTCCCACCTCAGCCTCTGGAGCAGCTGGGACTACAAGCCCATGCCACTGTGCCCGGCTAATTTTCAAACATTTTTTGTACAGGCAAGTTCCCACTATGTTGCCCAGGCTGGTCTTGAACCCCTGGGTTCAGGCAATCTTCCCGCCTTGGCCTCCCAAAGTGCTGTGATTACAGCCATGAGCCACTGCACCTGACCTTAACTTGGCTTTTTCTTACACTTGTTAATAACAGATAAATAAGGATTAGGAAACACTGATTTTCATTAGCTAATCTGACATTCTGTAATGCCATATTTATTTTAACACAAATTGTTATTCAGCTAATATTTCATAGCATAAATAAATTTAAAGGTTATAAAAAACAAACAGCACATTCATTTCCAATCATGTCAACACAACCCCAGACACACACACAAACTGGATGTGATGTTGTTGCCTACTACAGCACTGCCTATCCTGTACACCAGTGGTTCCTGAATTGTATCACGCATTTGAATCACCTGGAGAGGACTTGTTTAAACAGAGTATTGGGCTCCATTCCCAGAGTTGCTGATTCAGTAGGTTAGGAGTATGGCATGTCAATTAGCATCCCTAACAAGTTCCCAGGTGATGCTGATGCTGCTGAGGAACCATATTCTGAGAACCATGGCTGTATACCAACATGTGATATGAATGTGTGGAAGGCGGTGGTGTCGCAAATGTGGTTTATTGCTTTCTAAAAAGCTTCTCTAAATTAAAGATTCAATGCTAGTTACACAGTTTAGAAAGTTAAGTCTTGATCATGGGAGAGATTCCAAAATACTGATTTCTTTTAAGGAAAGAAAATAGTGTTTCATGGCTATTTTAACAGAGATGCTCTGTGGGAGAGCTTAAGATGTTACAGTTTCATTAGCATTATCCAGTGTTGCTATGGGGACAAACTAGAGAGGAGTCATCAGTACACAAGTGAATGAAAAGAAGGGAATTGATGAATAATAATAATGATGATAAAAGAACTTTAGCATTTCTGAGGAAATAAAGCAAAGTCACATTGTACAATTTCTGGTATTTCTATAAATTAAGGTATAAATTCTCATTTAATAATAAGATATGATCATATATAGATCTCTCCATCTTTAGAAGATGCATAATCTCCTTGCAATTCAGGGAATAAAACAAAAACAACATCTTTTTGAAAGGATGAGAAGGAAAAGTGGCAGAAATAACATTGTGGGATTTTATTATGTACAATAAGGCATGATGGCCCTGAGGCTGGGGGTTACATGGGAAGGATGAGCTATTTGCCCAACTGGATATGGGGGACAGAAGGCTCAAGTAGGTAAAAAAACATAGTTCAGGAGATGAGGAAGGGAGAAAGATAGGTGGATGGCCTGCTCTCAGTTTTTCAAATAATGAAATTAAGAAGAGTCAGAGAGATAAAGAAATAACATGAGAGGTAGATTTAAACGGGCTGGGGAGCAAGCATCATTAGAAATTGCTTTTAGTGACACGTGGTTGTATGCATCGGTTTGCTTATGGTTTGGAATGATACTTGTATTAGAATTTTAGACTCAATTTTAGCAAAAGAAAATGCTATCTCCATGGAAGTTTCTCCACATTTTCATTTCAAATTTCAGCTCTTTGATTTTAGAAGAAAATCTAACAGCAAAATTCTTAAATTATTATATTTAGACAACAGAGGACCAAGATTTACCACACCTGATATTTGATGTTGAACGCCTAGCAATACAGTCTTCAAAATAACTCCCTTTTGAAGCCTTTTCCATTAGAGCCTCATCTTTGAAGATGTCAAAATCCTATTTACCTTTTCCCTGGGCATTCCTTGTTAAACATACCTGCTTATCAAATCCATTCACAAGACACTACTTATCAAACCATACTGTGATTTGCCTGTTTACAGGCCTGCTTCCTCTCTGTGACTTTCTCAAGGACAAAAGCCATGTTTTATTCATCGTTCTATCCCCACTAGGTGGCCCAGTTCCTAAGACACTACATCTAGGTTCTTAGGGAATACTCTTTTGTTTGTTTCTTTGTTTATTTACTCATTGACTATACAAAGTCTGAAATGCTGAGTATCTTTTATTTCTTTTACTGGATCTCATGGACAGGATTTTCACCATATGTTGTCACTGCACTTCAAAACAAAGGTCTAATTACTCTTTCATCTGAGGAAGGTACTTCATTACTACGTATTTTCAGATAAGGAAACAGAAGCAGGGAGCTATCAAATGTTTAGTGTCGGGTCCAAGGGCATCACTGGTAAAGAACATTGTAGGTCCCCAGATTCCAGGTTTGTTGATTCTACCCCATAGAATTCCTTTTCAGGAACTGGGCAAAGTTATTTTTATCCTAGAGACATTATGGGCATATTATGTATAAAGTACCTTTTAGCCAGAAAAGAGTTTTACTTGTTTCTTTTGAAATTTTTCTTCTTTCTGTCTCAGTGACTCAAGAAAACCACAGCTCTACCCTTGTACTGGATGCAGAAAAAATATTATGCTATCCTGCTCCATTCATTCACTCTTTTAAGAATATGCTTAAAGAACAACGGGGCTCTATGGTGACAAAGGCACTTTATTCTCAGTTCAGTATTCCACTCAGCAGCCTTGTTTTCCTACTTCTTAATTGCAATAAGCTACCCTCTTGCATCTCAAATGTAGTTGTAATCCAAAGGAAATAAGCAAATCAGTGGAACTTTCATTAATTGTATACTTCTTAAATAACGTAGTAAGAAAAATATAAATAATGGGGCTTTGCTATACATGTAGTTCAGGAAAATGTACCAGTTCACATATTGTGCATCAGTGTAAAGAAGTTAGGCCAAAAGGCATAAATGGGATTGAGAAGTTATGGCACAAGACTGGGTCAGTCTCACAAAAAACTGATAATTGAAGTGGCCTTCCTGAAAAATCTATCCTCCTTACTTGCTACTGATGCATGAAATCATATCTTTATCAATCAATTTCTTTGGGTTATGTACAACCCTCTCTTATAAGCTGTCTTTAAAAATGAGATATTACTGAGAGAGGCAGTGCTTGTGTCACTTAAAATCTCAGTATGAATTTCATAGATCTACAAAATGAAACTTAAAAATGAATCAATCAACAGAATACATCCCCTTTGCTTGGCACTGCACTTCAATACAAAGGCCTAATCCTTCTTTCATCTGCAGAATTTAATACCTCATTATTACTTTTCAGATAAGGACACAGAAGAAGGGAGCTATCAAATATTCAGTGTCAGGTCCAAGGGTACCACTAGTAAAGAACATTGTAGGTCCCCAGATTCTAGGTTTGTTGATTCTACCTAGAATCCTTCCCCATTGGGGAAAAGAAAGATAACAAATTTCAAGGAGCTTCCAGTAATTTATGAGACAAAACATATACATACAAAACAAAAACGCAAGTAACAGTATTTCATTGACTGAGTAACAAATGAGTTGGTATTATTATTAGAGAGCAACATTTCCCAAATACTTGTTTAAGTTATGGAACTCTCTTCCAAGTTATCTCACACAAAATCCCATTATATAAAATCTATATGAGCAGAAACATTTTGGTTAAAGAGGGTACAGGGAGGCTTCAGCATGCCATCTGTGCCAACTGTCCTTCATCCCCAATGAGGCTCCTTGGATCTGAGGCATCTCTGGGATTAGAGTTAAAAATCATTAAATTTAGCACATAAACATGCAGCAAACTGAAAAGAAAAAAATTCACTGCGGGTCTGACAAGTAGAGGAAAGCTCCAAGTGTGGATTCTTCCTCAAGTTGGTTTTTGAAGGCTAGGCAGGATTTATACAATTGGAAGAGAGGAAGAAACAAGAAATGCAAAGAAAAAGGACCTGAGCAATATGAAGGTTAGTGAGAAATAAAGGTGGGTGGAAATTATAAGCTAGAAAAGTAGGCATAAAAGTTTCTATTTGTGGAAAAAGAAAATAGGAGGCACTAGGTTTTAAAACTTGGGAATGATGTGATGCCTCTTCAAGGCAACTTGAAGAAGGGAGACTGGTAGAAGATGCAAAATGATTTGGATACAAATTAATGTTTAGTGATGAGAGGGGCACTCATTTTGCAACTCACACCAACATTCTTAGCAACACTTCCACCAATTGGGAGGGTTGGGGAGGAAGCTTTTCTCTTTGTTCACCTCTCCCCACAGGAGGAGGGGGTTAAAAAATAAAACATTATCAGGGCAGGGTGCCTGAAAAACACTGCTCTCAACTCTGTCTCCTGTTTCCTTCTCTTTGACCACTTGTGCTCGAACACATTATCCAGTTCCCTCTTTTTCAGGACTCTCTCCGGCTTTCTACTATCAACTAAGTTTGCAAAGCTATTCTTATTTATTTATTTATATTATTATTATACTTTAAGTTCTAGGGTACATGTGTATAACGTGCAGGTTTGTTACATATGTATACTTATACAGCTATCTGGTTTAAGTATCTACTAAGCAGACCTCTCTCTTCCAATCCCCGAGGCATGAAAGAGATCAAATGGCTCATTTAACACAGTACAAAGTCACACCTACTAACACAGTTTAAGAGGCAACCCCTAATTTTGAGTATTAAAGCCAATATTTTATTACTCATTTTGTTCATTGGACCTATGTATTTATTGGTTAAAACACAAAAGGGAAAACATCAGTAATGAAGAGCCCTCCTGCCTCAGCCCATCCTAGCAACATAAAATTGCTTTAGACAGAAAACTGTGGAGACTCCAAGGCTTTAGCTGGAAGGACTCAAAGCAGCTCAGAACAGTTGAACCTCCCGTCTGTGAATGTTAGGGTGACAGTTTTTGGACCACAACTAGTATTATCCATGAGTGAGAAAAGAATGTGAAGTCCAGTCTAGACATGTAGAATTTGGAGTTAACAGTACAGGCTAGTGAACACACAAAAGAATCAGCAGGATGGAAGTAACAGGCAGAACCAAGAGCACAGATAACTTAGTAAGAAAAGATACATCAATCCAGATTGTGTTTTATAAGGCAAATTTCTTCCATGAAGAGAAGTTCCTGGAGAGAAAAAGTATGAAGGTGTCCCATGTACAAGATGGAAAAGAAGAGCTAACAATTCAGGGAACATTAAATAGTCAACAAAAATGATGACCATCATTTTTGAATGTATAGTTAAATGTACCAAGATATATGACATTAAACCTAAAACAATCAGGCTAGGAAATAGAATTTATGGAATGATCCCACTAAAAAAATGTATATATACACATATAAACATCATACATGTTTATACATATATACACAGAAAAGTCTGGAAGAATTAGATACTAAAAGATTAATAGTGATTATCTCTTGGTGGTAGATTTATAATTTTCTTCCCTTTTCCTTTATACTTTTTGGTGTTATGTAATTTCATTTATTGATGTGTTATTAGAAATGTATTATTATAATTGGAAAAAATAAAGCTCTGTTTTTTTTTTTTTTGAGATGGAGTCTTGCTCTGTCGCCCAGACTGGCGTGCACTGGCATTATCTCGGTTCACTGCAAGCTCTGCCTCCCGGGTTCACGCCATTCTCCTGCCTCAGCCCCCCGAGCAGCTGGAACTACAGGCACAAGCTACCACGCCCGGCTAATTTTTTGTATTTTTTTAGTAGAGATGGGGTTTCACCTTGTTAGCCAGGATGGTCTCAATCTCCTGACCTCGTGATCCGCCCACCTCGGCCTCCCAAAGTGCTGGGATTACAGGTATGAGCCACCGCACTGGGCCAAAGCTCTGTTTTTTAAATCTTTCCTATTTTAGCTGTTTTATGATTCTGTTTTCTCCCCCTTTGTTTTAGCACTTGTTCATTCTTCTGACCCTTAATTGAGCTTCCTGAGATTTTAATGCTTGTTTTTCTCTTTATGAAAAACAAAAATAAATAAAACCAACCAAATATAAGACCTGTTCCCCTCAACCCCACCCCCTAGTCAGAGCCACATCCACTCTCCTAGATGAGCCAGTCTATCTGCAGTTATGATCAACAGGCATATTCTAAGACTACCTGCATGTACTGCAGTCATCTTGGAAATATATTAAATTTTCTTATTTCCCTGACAACTTGAAGCACAGATTCTTGACTTCACACTTTCCATAAAATATAAATCATTACCCAACTCTCTAAGGTGGAAATTAAACTTCTACATTTACTTTCCTCTGTATTTGTCCATTGACACCTATTGAGTACCCAAAAAGTATAAGGCCTAATTTGAGGCTAAAGTCTTTTTTTCTTTTGGAGACAGAGTTTCACTCTTATTGCCCAGGCTGGAGTGCAATGGCATGGTCTTGGCTCACTGCGACCTCCACCTCCTGGGTTCAAGTGACTCTCCTGCCTCAGCCCCCCAGGTAGCTGAGATTACAGGCGCCCACACCCACGCCTGGCTAATTTTTGTATTTTTAGTAGAGATGGGGTCTCACCACATTGGCCAGGCTGGTCTCAAACTCCTGACCTCGGGTGATCCACCTGGCTCTGCCTCCCAAAGTGGTAGGATTACAAGCATGAGCATCCGTGCCTGGAAACATAAAGTCTTACTATGTTACAATCTCAAAGACTCTCTAATTCTAAATTATAATAAATTAAAAAAACATTCAGTCATGTAACATGATAGGTGCTCAATGATTCAACATGTATCTCTTGGATTTGTCTGTCTTCTATTTCCACCTTCACATCTTCATTGCCTCACACCAATACTATTTCCAAAACGTTCTAGCTTATTATTCATTTCTGAGAATTCCAACACTCTAAGCTTCAATTCATCCTGCCTTTATGCTACTCTCAGACTAATCTTCCTAATACAATTTGCTCATGTCAATCTGCTATCTCAAAATTTTATAGCTGCACCGTATTTCATCATGTTTGAACTTTTCTGCACCGATTTTAATCTACCCTAGCTAATGTTGACCAAAAGGAAGAAACTGAGACAAAATGAATATAAGTAGAGAGCTCATTTGGGCCAAACTTGAAGACTGCGACCCAGGAGCACAGATTTAAGTTGTCCTGAATATACCCTCCACTTAGCGGCCATTACAAGTGGATTTTTAAAGGCAAGAAAGGGGGACAGGGAGTGGACTGATACAAAGTTGTTTGTCAGGAATTCTCATTGGCTTATAAAAAAACATTTATTAGTGATTGGTTATACATTGCTAAACTATAGGGTATGGGTTACAGTGTGCAGTGTGGCATTATTAGGTTAATTTGTAGGTACTTGTGGCAAGAGCAAGCAGTTTCAAGAGATGAATACATAACTCAAAGTGGGTAGCAGGGCATGACTGCAGTCTCATTTAAATGTCTCTCTGGGGCCTAATAATTAAAAGGACTTGCATTCCTAAGATAAATATTCTTTTTCTTTCCTCACTAACCAAAACAGTTTGCTCTGCCTTTCTAATAGTCATTCATTAAATCAGTATTTATTCAGTGCTTACTATATGCCAAGCATTTGGATGGACACTGAAGGTACCAAGGAGAACAAGACAGAAAAGTCCTGCTTCCACATAAATCTGCTCCAGCCAGTGTCTTCACTGCCTGTGTCTTCCATACAAACTGATGCTCCACACTGACTCCAGACTCACCATGCTTCCTCCTCATTTGCAATGCCTTTCTTTACTATGCATCATCTAACCTCAAATGAGGTCCAAATCCTAGGTCCTCTAGAGCTGGCTCTCTTAGGTCCTCAAAGGCTTTTCTTCTCATCTTCTGTTTTACTTTTGGACTGTTCCCCTTAGTACTCAGTTATAATATCAAATTTTCTATTACACTCTTTGAGGACAAAATTGCCGTATAATTACTTTGGTTGGGTTTTGTTTTGTTTGTTTTTGAGACAGGGTCTTGCTCTTTCGCCGAGGTTGGAGTGCAGTGGCTTGATCACAGCTCACTGCAGCCTCAACCTCCTAGGCTACAATGATTGCCCCACCTCAGCCTTCTGAGTAGCTGGGACTACAGGTGTGCACCACCATGCCTGGATAATTTTTTTTTGTATCTTTTGTAGGGATGGAGTGTTGCCATGTTGCCAGGCTGGTCTCAAACTCCTGGGCTCAAGCAATCCTCCCACCTCAGCCTCCCAAAATGGTGAGATTATAGGCATAAGCCACTGTACCTGCCCTTACCTTTTATACCAATGTAGTCCCTGGACCATTATATTTCTGAGAACTACCTGTACATTCTTTAGTGACAGCATAAGGGGCAAAGAAGGAAAAGAGAAGACTTTCCCTTCCTTCAGTTGTGGAATCATGCTTATCAAAGGAAGAAGGTGTGTGTCCCAGTTTTGGATACTCTGACATTGGCTATTATAAGATGTCCAGTGATATGCACTGAATCGTGTCTCCCTAAAAAGATAGGATGTCCCAACCCACTGTATTCAGAATATGTCCTTATTTGGAAACAAGGTCTTTACAGAGGTAATCAAGTAAAAATGAGGTCATTAGAGGTAATAATCCAGTATGACTGATATCCTTACAAAAAGGAAAAATTTGGACACAGAGACACACACATACAGGAGAACACCATGTAAAGGTGACAGCAGAGGTTGGGATAATACACTATAAGGAATGCCAAAGGTTGCCAGCAAATCACCAGAAGGTAGGAGAGGGGCATTGAACTTATTCTCCCTCACAGCCGAGAAGAAACCAATCCTGCTGACACCTTGATCTCAGACTACCAGCCTCCAGAATTGTGAGGCCAGATCACAAAACTTTTGCGTTTAAGGCACTCAGTTTCTGATAGTATGCTATGACAGTCCCAGAAAATGAATGTATCCACAACAACCAGGGAATGGAGCTTCTCCCTTGCAATGGCCTAGAAAGAACATGAGAAGAGGATCTAAGAGGTCACAATAATATAGAGCCACGGTAAGAGAGAAGGGTGGTTGCAGCTTCAACTGGCATTCTCTGTCACCTTTACCCAGTTGCCCTGGCACTCAGAATCTATGTATTGATCCCAAAACAATGTATGTGCTGACTGCTGTCACTGTCTTAGGGTAGCGGTAAAGGAATAACTGAAAGGAAGAAATGATGACTTGAAGGTCCATGAGCCAAAATGTCCAGGAGAAGAGAAGTTACTAAGAAATCAGAAAGCCAAGCACAAGAACTTTCTGAGGGGAAGGCTAGAAAAGAAGAGTAGACGTGAGAAAAAATATTATTTTGGACACTGTAAACCAACATTTATTCAAAAGATATATAATTTGATCTTTTCTGTACCACTAAACTGGGTATTCAAAGTAGAAAAAAACCACAGGATTTGTGCTACTTTTCCTAGTTAACAGAAGGTGGAACACATTACATCTCATTTTTGAAAACTGTTCATAATTACTTGATGAATTTTTTCCTAATTATATAAATAACTGTATATTATGAGGCTTTAAAGTACTAAATTACAAAAAATTATGTTTAATGCCTATATCAAGGTTATAAACAGAAAGTGTACGTTACTGCACGTCAACAAATCACATGATCATAAATTCTAATGTAAGTTAATAAAATTAGGCAATAGGTGATATAAACAGACGTCTTCAGGTATTGTAAAAGAAAGGTAATAGAGAAAACTATATAAGTATATGATACTTAAAATAAAAACTGGTTAGGGAAAATACATCTAACTTTTTTTTGCTCTTTTTATTTCTGTGTATATTTAAATTTATGTCTACTAACTTCTCTGCTTTAATTTTAAAGAAGTAAAAGTCACTGATATCCAGAATGTCAAGGTCTACTTTAGTGAACAGAAGTATATGCAATTTAAATTATAATAAAAAAATTGTGCTTAAAACCTCAGTAGGTTACATAAGCAGAGAACCTAGAAGTGAGAACTGCTTATTATGAGAAACATGGGTAAAATATTTAGAAATATATTTCCATTAGGCTTAATAGCTCACTGTCATAGGAAGTACATCTTATTTGCACAGAAAGACTATTACAGTATACATATTTCTTACTTTAAAAAATATATTTAGTGAGTACAAGTGCAGTTTTGTTATGTGGATATATCTCACAGCAGTAAAGCTTTTAGTTACATTATCTGAATAGTGTACATTGTACTCATTAGGTAGTTCCTCATCACCCTCACCCACCTGAGTCTCCAATGTCCATTATTCCACTCTCCATGTGTATATATTATTTAGCTCCCACTCATAAGTGAGAACGTGTGGTATTTGACTTTCTGTTTCTGAGTTATTTCAATTAAGAAATAACTCCAGTTCCATCCATGCCTCCAGTTCCATCCATGTTGCTGCAAAATAAATGACTGCATTCTTTTTTATGGCTGAGTAGTATTCCATGTATATAACACTAGATTTTCTTTATCCAATCATCCATTGATGGACACGTAGGTTGATTTCAATGCTTTGCTATTCTAAAGAGTATTGTGATAAACCTATGAATGCAGGTCTCTTTATACATGATTTCTTTTCCTTTGGGTAAATATCCAGTAGTGGGACTGCTGTATAAAATGATAGTTCTATTTTTAATTCTTTGACAAATGTTCAAATGTTCCCCATAATGGTTGTACTAATTTACATTCCCATTTTCTCTGCATTCTTACCAATGCCTGTAATTTTTTGACTTTTTAATTATAGCCATTCTGACTCATATAAAATGGTATTGCATTTTGGTTTTAATCTTCACATCTCTGATGATTAGAGAACTTTTTTTTTTTCATATGCTTTTTGGCCACTTGTATGTCTTCTTTTGAAAAATGTCTATGTCCTTTGTTTGCTTTTTAAATTTTTTTTTTTTTTTTCCTTGTTTAGTTGTTTGAGTTCCTTGTGGATTCTGGTATTAGTCCTTTGTCAGATACACTGTTTGCAAGTATTTTCTCCCATTCCATAGGTTGTCTGTTCATTCTGTTAATTATTTCTCTTGCTATACAGAAACTTTTTAGTTCAATCAAGTTCCACTTGTCTATCTTTGTTTTTGTTTGTTGCATTTGCTTTTGAGGTCTTAGTCATGAATTCTTTGCCTAGACCAATGTCCAAAAGATTTTTTCCTAGGTTTTCTTCTAGAATTTTTGTAGTTTCAGGTTCTTATATTTAAGTCTTTAATCCATATTGAGTTAATTTTTGCATATGGTGATAGATATGGGTCCAGTTTCAACTTCTGGATATGGCTGTATAATTTTCCCAGCATTGTTACCATTGATCGAATAGGGCATCCTTTTGTAGTGTATATTTTTGTCAACTTTGTCAAAGATCAGTTGAATGTAGGTATGTGGCTTTATTTCTGGGTTCTCTATTCTGTTCTATTGCTCTATGTGTCTATTTTTATACCAGTAGCATTCTTTTTTGGTACTGGTATAAAAAAGAGTGGTACTTAGTGGCCTTGAATTATAATTTGAAATTAGGTAATGTGATGTTTCCAGCTTTGTCCTTTTTGCTTAGGATTGCTTTGGCTATTCAGGCTCTTTTGTGGTTCCATGTGAATTTTAAAATTATTTTTTACAATTTTGTGAAAAATGACATTGATATTTTGATAGGAACTGCACTGAATCTATAGATTGCCTTGGGCAGTATGGTCAATTTAATGATACAGATTCTTTTAATTCATGAGCATGGGATGTTTTTCCATTCATGTGTGTCATCTACAATTTCTTTCATCAGTGTTTTGTAGTTTTCCTTGTAGAGATCTTTCACCTCCTTGGTTAAATATATTCCATGTATTTTATTTTATTTTGTTTTTTGGTAGCTATTATAAATGGGGTTGACTTCTTGATTTGGCTCTCAGCTTGACTGTTACCGGTGTACAGAAATGCTACTAATTTTTGTATGTTACGTACATCCTGCAAAACTGTACTGAATTCATTTATAAAATCTAGGCATCTTTAGCACCTATCACAAGCAAGCAGAAATAATTTAACTTCCTCTTTTCCAATTTGGATGCCTTTTATTTCTTCTGATTCCTGATAGCTACAACTAGAACTTACAGTACTATGTTGAATAACAGTGGTGAAAGTGGGGATACTTGTTCTATTTCTTAGGGGGAATGCTGTTAATTTTTTCCTGTTCGATGTAACACTGGCTGTGGGTTTGTCATATACTGCATTTATTATTTTGAGGCATATTTCTTCTATGCCTAGTTTGTTGAGAGCTTTTATCATGAAGGATGCTGAATTGTACTGCATAATCTTTCAGCACCTGTTGAGATTATCTTTTTTAAAATTTTAAATTTTTATGGGTAAACAATGTATGTGTATATTTATGGGGTACAAAAGATATTTTGATACATGCATGTGGTACATAAGAACCACATTAAGGGAAATGGATATCCATTCACCTCAAGTATTTATAATTTCCATTACAAATATTCCAATTATACTATTTATTTTTAAAATGTACAATAGATTTCTGTTGACTGTAGTTAACCTATTGTGCTATCAAACACTAGATCTTATTCACTCTATCTAACTATATTTTTGCACTCTTTAACTATCCTCACCTCTCTGCCACCACTACCCTTCTCAGTCTCTGGTAACCATCACTCTATTCTCTATCTTCATGAGTTTGCTTGTTTTAATTTTTAATCTCCACAAATGAGTGAGAACATGTGGTTTGTCTTTCTGTGCTAGCTTATTTCACTTAACATAATGTCCTCCAATTCCATCCATGGTGTAGCAAATGACAGGATCTCATTCTTTTTATGGCTGAATTGTACTCCATTGTATGTATGTATCATACTTTCTCTAGCTAGTTGTCTGTTGATGGACATTTAGATTGCTTCCAAATCTTGGCTATTGTCAACAGTGCTGCAACAAACACAGAAGTGAAGATTATCTCTTTGATATACTGATTTCCTTTATTTTGGGTATACACCTAGGAGTAGGATTGCTGGATTGCACGTTTTTAGTTTTTTGAGCAACCTCCAAACCGTTTTCCATAGTGGTTGCACTAACGTATGTTCCCACAGTGTACGAGAGTTCCCCTTTCTCCACATCCTTGCCAGGATTTGTTATTGCTTGCCTTTTGCATAAAAGCCATTTTAACTGAGGTGAGATAATATCTTATTGTAGTTTTGATTTGCATTTCTCTGATGATCAGTTATGTTGAGCACCTTTTCATATACCTGGTTCAGCATTTGTATGTCTTCCTTTGAGAAATGTCTCTTTAGGTCTTTTGCTCATTTTTTAATGAGATTATTAGATTTTTTTTTTCCCCCAATAGAGTTGTTTTAACTCCTTGTATATTCTGGTTATCAATTCCTTTTCAGATGATAGTTTGCAAATACGTTCTCCCATACTGTGGGTTTTCTCCTGACTTTGTTGATTGTTTCCTTCACTGTACAGAAGGTTTTTAATTTGACATGATCCCATCTGTCCATTTTTGCGTTGGTTGCCTGAGCTTTTGGGATATACTCAAGAAATCTTTGCCCAGACCAATGCTCTAGATAGAGTTTCCCCAATGTTTTCTTCTAGAAGGTTTATAGTTTGAGGTCTTAGATTTAAGTCTTTAATTCATTTGGATTTGATTTTTGTTTATAGTAAGAGATGGGGTCTAGTTTCATGCTTCTGCATATGGATATCCAGTTTTTCCAGAATCATTTGTTGAAGAAACTGTCCTTTCTGCAATGTATGTTTTTGGCACCTTTGTCAACAATGAGTTCACTGTAGATGTATGGATTTATTTCTGGGTTCTCTATTCTGTTCCATTCCATTTCTGGGTTCTCTATTCTGTTCTATTCTGTTTTTATGCCAGTACTATACTGTTTTGGCTACTATAGCTCAGTAGTATTTGTTCTTGTTTTCTTAAATTTTTTTTGTGGGTACATAGTATGTGTATATATTTTTGGGGTACAAACTTTGATACAGGCATACAATGTATAATAGTGATATCAGGGCAAATGGCATATTCAACACCTCAAGCATTTATCTCTTCTTTGTGTTTCAAACAATCCTATTACATCTTTTATTTTAAAATGTACAATTATTGTTGACTGTATCACTCAGTTGTGCTATCAAATACTACATCTTAGTCAATCTTACTATATTTTTGTATCCATTAACCACCCCTTTGCTGAGTAAAAGCTTTTTTAACTTGATGTAACATTGGAGTACAGAAATCTCTTCAATATCCTGTCATTTTGTTATTTGTTTTCTGATTGTAGTCTTATTTGTAGTCTTCCCTTCCTTCTTTCCTTTCTTCTAGTCTTCCTGTTCATAAAGGTGATTTTCCCTGGTGGTACATTTTAATTTCTGGCTTTTCATTTTTTGTTTATTTGTTGTAGGCTTTATGATTTGAGGTTATCATGAGGCTTGCAAATAACATCTTACAACCCATTATTTTAAACTGATAAGCTAACACTATGGTTCTATAAACACACTAACAAAGAAGCAAAGAGAAAACCAATAAAACTCTACACTGTAACTTCTTCCCACTTTTAAACATTTTGTTGTTTCTATTTAGATCTTATTGTACTATCTATGTCTTAAAAGTGGTTATAGCACTTATTTTTGATTGGTTCATCTTTTAGTCCTTCTACTCAAAACACTCAAAATATGAGTAGTTTACATACCACAATTACGGTTTTACAATATTCTGTACTTGTCTGTGTACTTACTATTACCAATGACTTTTGCATCTTCAGATGATTTCTTATAGTTCATTAACATCCTTTTATTTCAGACTGAATAACTCCCTTTAGCATGTCTTGTAGGACAGATCTGGTGTTGACAAAAATCCCTCAGCTTTTGTTTGTCGAATTCAGAATTCTCTGGATTAACAGGCAGAGTCTCTTGTTCTCTTTTCTTACCTTTCCCCAAACAGAATCTCTCTCTCCATGCTGAGCTGTCTGGAACTGGGGGGAGGGGGTCACAAACACTCCTGTGGTCACCACCACTGGGACTGTGCTGAGTCAGACCTGAAACCAGCACAGTACTGGGTGTCACCGGAGGCCTGTGGCAACTATTGCCTGGCCACTACTGAGTTTTACTCAAGGCCCTAGGGCTCCTTAATCAGCAGTAATAAATCCAGCTAGACTTGTGTTTTTCCCTTCAGGGCGAGGGGGTTTTCTTCTGGTCAAGGGTGGGTCTAGAAATACTGTCCAGGAGCTAGGGCTTGAAACTGGAAACTTTAGGAGTCTACTGGTGGTTTCTTTTCCTGTGGCTGAGCTGGTACCCAACTTGCAAGAGAAAGTCCTTTTTACTCTTCCTTCTCCTTTCCTCGTGCAGGAGTCGTCTTCCTCTGTGGACACCATAGCTGGAAATATGCTGGGTCACACCTGATGCCAGCACAGTACTAGGTCTCGCCCAAGGTTCACTGGTGAGTAGTGCCTGGCTATTGCTGATGTTTATTCAAGGGTTCTTTAGTCAGTAGGTGATTAATCCTGCCTAGACTAGGTTGTTCCCTTCAGACAGTGGGTTCCCTTCTGATCCAGTATGTGCCTAAAGACGTCATCTGGATGAGATTGGGCACGTTCAGGGTTGTATGCACCAAAATCTCAGAAACCACCACTAAATAACTTATTCATGTAACCTAACACCACCCGCTCTCTAAAAATCTATTGAAATAAAAAAAAAAAAAATTAAGTAAAATGTCATCCAGGAGCCAGGGCCTGGAATGGGGGCTTTAGGACTCAGCATGATGCTTTATTTTACTGTGGCTGAGCTGTATCCAAATTGCAAGACAAAGTCTTCTTCACTCTCCCATTCTTCTCCCCTCAGACCAAGGAAGGAGTCTCTGTGGGAGCTGCAAGCTGTGATGCCTAGGGTTGGGGGAGGGGTGACACAAACACCTCCCTGGCCACCACAGCTGGTGTCTCAGTGGGTTGCATGTACCTCAAGTTCACTGGCTCCAAGCCCAGCACAACACAAGGATTTGTCCAGGAATCACAGTCCTTGTGGCCTAGACTGCCTTTCTGATTTCTTTAGGACCTCAAAGCACTATAGCCTTGCTGGTGGGGCTAGCTGGAACTCGGGTTCCAAAGGCTGGAATGGATGGTTCCCCCTGGCTACAGGATGGTCTGAATGTTCCTTCCATGGGTGCTGGCTGAATTCTGCCCTGTGTTGCTTTCCGCTGTGACAGGGCAGCACAGAGCTCCAATGCAATGTCCCACAATTACTGCGCTCTCCCTCCCCTAAGCACTCTCTGTGCTAAGCTGCCACTGCTGAGAGATGGGGAGAGACAGATGAGACAATGCAAGACTGTCTTTCCTATTCTATTCAGTGCCTTTTTCGTTGATATGATGTTAAAACCAGGTACTGTGATTCGCTCACCTAACTTCTGGTTCTTATGAAGGTGCTTTCTTGTGTGGATAGTTGTTCAATTTGGTGTTTGTATAGGTGGGGATGATTGCTGGAGGGTTCTATTCATCCATCTTCCTCAGCCTCTTCTGCAAAGTGGTATTATTTATTTTTGATATGTCGTTGGATTCTGTTTCATAGTATTTTGTTGAAGATTTCTGCATCTATGTTCATCAAAGATATTGGTCTATAGTTTTCTTTTTTTGTTGTGTCCTTGCCTGGTTTTGATATCAGGGTGTTACTGGCTTTGCAGAATACGTTAGGGAAGATTCCCTCCTCCTTGGTTTTTTGTAACAGTTTTGGTAAGCTAGGTACCAGTTCTTCTTTGTATATCTGGTGGAATTTAGCTGTGAAACCATCTGGTCCTGGGCTTTTTTTGTTGCTTTTAAGAGATTTTTATTACTGTTCTGGATTTCTGTTTTTTCCTGGTTCAATCTTGGGAGGTTGTATGTTTTTCAAAATTTATCCATTTCCTCTGGGTTTTCTAGTTTGTGAGCATAATGTTGTTTATAGTAGTCTCTGATGATCTTTTGTATTTCTGTGGTATCAGCTGTAATTTCTCTTGTTTCATTTCTGATTGTGTTTATTTGAATTTCTCTCTTCTTGGTTAGCCTATTGAGCAGTCTATGAATTTTGTTTATCTTTTTTAATAGAACTTTTTGTTTCATTGATTTTTTTTTTTTTGGTTTCAATTTATTTTAGTTCTGTACTGACTTGTTACTTCTTTTCTTCTGCTAGCTTTGGGTTTGGTTTATTCTTGTTTTTGTGGTTCCTTTACATGCAACATTAGGTTATTCATTTGTGATCTATTCTTTTGATGTGGGCATTTAATGCTATAAACTTTCTTCTTAGCACTGCTTTTGCTGTGTCCCAGAGGTTTTGGTATGTTGTGTCTTCATGTTCATTTGCTTCAAAATTGTTTTAAATTTCCATCTTAATTTTGTCACACTGATCATTCAGGAACAGGTTGTTTAATTCCTATATATTTGTGTAGTTTTGAGAATTCCTTTTGGAATTGATTTCTGGTTTTATTCCACTCTGCTCAAAGAGGATACTTGATGTGATTTTGATTTTCAAAAATTTACTGAGACTTCTTTTGTAGCCCAACATATGGTCTACCTTGAAGAATGTTCTATACACTAATGAGAATAATGTATATTTTGTGGTTTTGAGGTTGAAAGCTCTGTAAATGTCTGCTAGGTCCATGTGGTCTAAAGTCCAATTTAAGCCCAGGGTTTCTTTGTTGATTTTCTGTCTGGATGATCTGTCTAGTGTTGTCAGTCGTGTGTTGAAATCCCTCACTTTACAGCATAAATGTTTCTAAAATCGCCTTTTGCATTGTAATTTAAAAGATTAGATTGTGTTTAATTTCTAATATGGAAAGTAAACAGTGAAGGAGGACTTGTAGAATTTTATGAGTTACCAAAATTCAAGCCATTTGCCATAGCACTCACAATCATTCTAGCGTTCCATTTTAAAACTTACTGTGAATTGTACAACATGGGTGTTTCATTAATACTAACTAATGAGGACATTTTTCCTCTCCTATACTTACATGTTCAACTATAATAGGATGAAAGGAGGAATTATTGATCCAAATTTTTAGAAGCGATATTAGGGACTTAGGGTATCTAATTGATTCAACCTCTAAATATAAGAAAAAAACTAAAGCCCATAAATGTTCAGACTCTACCTGACCAGAGTAGTACCTAGGTCTAATGTAATCAAGGGATAGTACCTGAAAAATAATCCATTAAGAACAAATTTCAAGAGACTATTTACATTACATATGTGCTAAAACAAAGGGTTACTGGTGCTATTTGTATTTCTTTTGATGTGCTGTGATTTTGGAAAAATCAGCAGGTAAGTCAAAGAAATCTTGAAAAAGTAGAACAAAGTTAAAGCTCTCACACTTACCTGATTTCCAAACTTACTAAAATGCTACAGTACTTAAGATAGTGTGGCACTAGCATCAGAAAAGACCAATATAGATCATTGGTAGAGAATTCAGAGTCCAGATATAAACCCTCACATATATGGTCAATTGATACAGTAGCTTTTTTAACAAATGGTGCTGAAACTGGATATCCATATGCAAAATAATAAAGCTGGATTACTTTCTTAAACCATACACAAAAATTAACTCAAAACTGATCACAAACCTACATGTAAGAGCAAAACTATAAAACTCTTGGGACAAAAATAGGGGTCAATATTAATGGCCTTGGATTAGGCAGAGCTTTTTTGGTTAGGCAATGAAGAATACAAGTGATTAAAGAAAAAAAAAAGACGCATTTGATATAATTAAAATGAAGAACAAAAAAAAACTTTTGTACTTCAATGGACACCATCAAGAACATGGAAAGACAGCCCACAGAATGGGAGAAAATACCTGAAAATCATAGACTTATGATTTTCTATCTGGATAAGGGACTTATCCAGAATATATAAAGAACTCTTAAAAACAATAAAAAAGATAAATAACCCAATTTAAAAATGGGTAAAGGATTTAAATAGACATTTTCCTTCAAAAGTTACATAAATAGGCAATAAGAACATGAAAAGATGCTTAATATCATTAGTTACTAGAGAAAGGCAATTCAATACTATAATAAGATACTACTTCATACCCACTTGGGTGGCTATAGTAAAAAACTAATAACAAGTGTTGGTGAAGATGTGGAGAATCAGAGCCTCAGACACTGCTGATAGAAATGTAAAGTGGTACAGCTTTTTTATAACAGTTTGACAGTTCAAAACGTCAAACATAGTTACTATACGACAACAGGAATTCTACTCCTAGAGAAGTGAAAACATGTCCACCCAAAAACTTCCTTATTCCTCTATTTACCACAAAATAAATTTCAGGTCGACTAAAGACCTAAACAAAATATAAAAGTACATTAAAATAAAATAATGAAAAGCTTAAAAATAATATTGGAGCAAAAAATTTTTTTCTAACTATGACATAAAACACAGTAGTACACAAAAGATTGATCAATTTTGCAAAAAGAAGAAAATAAATTTCTGCAGGCAAAAAATAGATGGCTATTAATAACAACGTCAAACAATAATTAACAACAACAAACAGAATAAATTATTTCCTTACTATATAAGACACTCCTTCAAATCAATGTTTACAACTTAATAGAAAATGGACAAAGGACATGGACAAATTGGTTATAAAAGAGAAAATACAAATGGCTCTTATATATAAGATGCTCAGCTTTCCTTACAACAAACATGAAAATTAGATATAAGTGGATATTAAGATGCAAATATATACTATGTAAAATAAATACAAGTAAAAAGTAAATACAAATTAAAATAATAATATGAATTTTATAATATAAATAATAGTCATGTAGGATATTATTTTTCTACCACTGGACAGACATACATGAAAAACTTTGTTAATATGCTGCATTCTCAAGGACAGGCATCTCTACAAATTGCTGGCAGTGTAAATTAGTACAGTTATGAATAACGAAAATTTGGCAACTGCTATGGTCTGAATGGTCCCCTTAAAATTCATATGTAGAAACATAATCACCAGCGTGCTGACAGAAGGATGTAGGACCTTTGGGAAGTGAGAAATAAATTCCTGTTGTTTACAAGCTACCCAGTTTACGGTATTTTGCTACATCAGCATAAATGGACAAAGACAGAAAACATTTGTCAAAATTTAAAAGGCACATATAATTTAACCCAGAAATTCTACTTTTAAGAAATACAAGGATGGTTACTGCAGCATTCTTTCAAACTTCAAAAGGAAGCACAATAATGTGAATGCCTATTAATAATGAACTGGCTAAATAAAGCACGGTAAAGTAGAAAAAAAATTTTAATCACCAGGCAGATTTTGAAAGATATTAAATATTTCAAACTACCAGTGAGGTGATTCTAAAAAATCCTTGTACTTAAATTACCTAAGTAACTGAAATAGAGGAAGGCAAGAGAGCAGTTAGCATAATTGAAAAAAAAAAAGTAGCCAGAAAAGCAATAAGAGCTTTAATTTACACTTTCATATAACAGACCTAGTACCAAAAAATTCCAAAAAATTTTGAAAAGAATACAACTAGAAAAGTTGTATTAATAACAAGTTGTTCTCAATTTTCAATTAGGTTCTCAATTTTCAAATGAGAATATTGGAACCTGTGATTTAATATTTAGAGGTAAAGTCTCAGAATATTCTGTGCATAAAACTGTTAATCAAAATACAATAACCATGTAGTCAATTTGAAAACCAAAACCAACTACTCTAACCATTTTAAGTGCCTCTGCTTTGAAAAAAGAGCACTACCAATATTGCTGGTAAGGGAGTAATATCATTGTATAACGATAACATGCTAAGAGTAAATATCTAGGAGTTCCCATGACAGTGCTGCTGCTAGAAACTAGTTGTATGACCTGTGGCTTTTGCTTTATAATTCATTTATATGCTAAAAGTAGATGAGGAGATAAAATGAGATCAACCATGGAATGATGCTCCGAAAACTATGACTTGCTAACAATGTGGGTAGGACTGTGGAGGAAAGCCAGTGTAGCACTGGCCCTGCAAGGACAGTATCTTGCAATGGTCAACAGGCAGAGAAGAGTAAGATGGAACCAGAGATGACTTAGCTTCTGCACTGGACATATAGCAGGCAGATGTCTAATCTCATCCAAGTGCCAATCAGAAGTAACACTGACATTTACTGGGCATCTGAACATAAAACACAAGAGCAAAGTACATCACAATCACAATCACAATCCCAATAGGATTGTGAAATCCCTATTTCTGAGCTGAAATCAGAAACTGATAATGAAAATGAAGCATTAACAAGATAAAACAAGAAAATTCTGGGTGGAAGTTTATCTTTTGGGTGGAGGAAAGGAGTCAGCAAGAACATTTCACAGAAAAGTTGAAGGTGAAATCTAAATGAAATCTTAAGGAATGAGCAGGAGTTGGTGAGGTAGGCAGGCAGGGAAGAGATTACTTTAGGCAGAGAGAATATACGAATTAGGGTTAGACTGGTCAGAAGATAATAAACATAAACTTTTTCAAAATATGCAGAGATAACGAGAGTAGATGATTCAGAAAACCTTAGGCTTTTAGAATTACTGGCCATCACTCTGAAGAGTACAAAGTACTCCACTGACCACAGATAAAACTTCAGCATAGTGAGGTCAATGGGATAGGACCTGCACCACCATATTCTTGACTTAGACACTGCAAAAAACATTTGGTACACAACTGCTCTAACGCAAAACTGATATTAAATTGCCATCCAAATATACAACTCAAGGGGATCTTGAGGAAAGTGCATCCCAGGGACCAGACCGTTTCAACTCTTGCTCATCCCTATCTTTTTATTTTATCTTTTTGAGACAAGTCTCGCTCTGTCGCCCAGGTTGGAGTGCAGTGGCGTGATCTCGGCTCACTGTAAACTCCATCTCCCGGGGTCACACCATTCTCCTGCCTCAGGCTCCCGAGTAGCTGGGACTACAGGCGCCCGCTACCAAGCCTGGCTAATTTTTTTGTATTTTTAGTAGAGACGGGGTTTCACCATGTTAGCCAGGATGGTCTCGATCTCCTGACCTTGTGATCCGCCCGCCTCGGCCTCCCAAAGTGCTGCGATTACAGGCGTGAGCCACCGCGCCTGGCTGCTCATTCCTTTCAACGCCTAGATTATCATCAACTGTAATCTGTGTTATTGTTTGGGTATAGACATATGCTTGCACTTCCAGTAACCTCAGAGAAGTGGCCTCAATTCTTATTACTTCATTTGTAATCTAGCTTTCAAATTAATTCAAAGTAGGTATATCATCAACTCAGAACAGGTACTGGAGAGGACACAAACCATATGAAGTGTTAATGTTCAAGTGATCTCAGACATATTACTTTATTAGAATTCTTCAAATAGACACATCTTGTCCATTTCACAAGGTTTCTTTGGTTGTCTAGTTGGTACCTTGCTTTTTTCCCTTGCAATTCACTTTCTGTTTGTCTTCCCCTGAAACTGTAATCCCAATTAGATTGACTCCCAATCCCTATTTTAATTCCTTAGATCTCATTATCTACTTTTAAAATAATCTGTTTAGTCTTTCACATATGACACTTACGAGAGAAGGGCTTGAGATAACTTTCAGTTAAGGGAAAATATATATATATATTAGGGGCAGTTCCCAATACTGTTGCTGTTTTCGCGAAGGGAGGTAATTGGAGAAAATAAAAAATTTTAAATGGATACTTCTTTCCTCATGAAGTAGAAAATACTATTTTGTCTGTTTCTGAAATAACAGGCTAGATTTTTCACTGAAAATGACCTATTTCAAGTTAATATGCTTGCTAGTCAGAAAGAATACATAAACTGTAAACTGATCAGTGGAAAGATTCTTTGAATTAAGAAAGTTCTGTGGTTGTGTTGATAACAGTACTTGATGTAAAATAGTACTATACTGGTACCCTCTCTTGTTTTCAGAAATAAAAGGGAGACATCATGTTAAAGAAAATTTAAAGAATGTCAGTAAAAGCACTCAGAGGCAATGGAGTATCTATTATAATAAAAAGTTATCAAAAAAAAAAAAAAAAAAGGGAGGATGGGGAGATGGAAGGAGCCAAAAAACAACCTGAAAAATTGCAACCCAGCATTAGGACCAGATGGCATTCATCAGAGACTTCAGAGATAACGGAGCTACTCATAAAACATGCAGTTTATCATGAAAAAGCACTCCAGTGGAAGACTAAGTATTACCAAAATTTTGATAAGGGTGACCTTGGATTTATCAGTTGCACAGAATAAAGAATTTGCAGTAGATATAAATGTAAGTTTTCAATAAGAGAAAAATTATAGTGACAAACCAGCATTTCCCCTTTCTGGTTTATCACACTAAACTTCACTCCAATTAACACATTGACATTTTAAGAGTTTCTTTTTAAAAAAATTTTACACACATACACCATATACAAATACACAATTTTTTTTTGAGACGGAGTCTCGCACTGTTGCCGGGCTGGAGTGCATTGGCACGATCTCAGCTCACTGCAACCTCCGACTCCAGGGTTCAAGTGATTCTCCTGCCTCAGCCTCCTGAGTCGCTGGGATTACAGGTGCTTGTCACCAGGCCTGGCTAATTTTTTGTATTTCAGTAGAGTCGGGGTTTCACTCTGCTGATCGGGCTGGTCTTGAACTCCTGACCTCGTGATCTGCCCGCCTTGGCCTCCCAAAGTGCTGGGATTACAGGTGTGAGCCACCGTGCCTGGTCACAAACACATGATTTTAAATACACAATCACTCCTCTATCCCAAATCCCAAATGAGGTGAGGTCTTGTTTAAAAATTCTTGTAAGTTTTGTATAAAATCTGGAGCTTAATTAGGAATATCTGGTAAAAATAGGCATGGATCAAAACAAAAATACAGAATTGCAGGAGTATTAATATATGGCCATTTTTAATCATGGAAAAGCTATGAGCTGTAAAATTCCTTAGAAATAAGAAAAGCATGACTTTGAAAAATGTACTCTCATTTAGAAAATAAAGCAAATTTAAAAGTGCAGATTTCCACACAAAGTCAAATGTGCACTCAACAAAGAGGTTAATTACTTGATCTGTGACTCTTAGATGATTCTTCCAGTGTGAAAGTCACACTTCAGAAGTGGTTATAAGTAAGGGAGAAAAATAAAATCCTCAGTTATCTCTGTTCTCTGGTTGAGAAGCGGCAAGAGATTAAAGTAGTAGGGCCAATTCTGGGAGACTTGCATGAGACATACTTTCATTTTAGGCTTTTTCCTTTAACATAAGGAAAATCATAGCTGATTTTTAGCTGGGCATTCAGTTTGGACTACACAAGGATCATGTCCAGTTAACAAGTCTCCTAACTATCCTGCCCTGCCCGTATATCCATTCTCACATTAGTACGGCCACAGGCTATTTCTAGAAGAGATGAGGTTTCACCATGTTGACCAGGCTGGTCTCAAATTCCTGACTTCAGGTGATCTACCCACCTCGGCCTCCCAGAGTGCAGAGATTACAGGCGTGAGCCACTGAGCCCGGCCAGCCACAGGCTGTTTCTACACAGCAAATCTGATTCATATTACTTACCCACTTAAAGCACTCTCCTCATCGTGTAGGAGAAAATCCAAGTTCTTTCGCATGGCCCACAAGGCCCTTTATAATGCAGTCCTTGCTCCCTTCTCTAGCCTTGTCTCCTACTCCATTGCTCCATTTTAGGTTTTGGTAAAAAGCAGGTAGGGCATCCCAAGCCCTTCCTCAAGCACCTCACTCTATCAAGAAGGCATACCCATCCTTGGCCACCTGGCAAAGACCTCTGCCTAGGAATCATCTCTTTGTGAAGCCTACCCTAACCGCCCAGACAGGTTAATAACACAGAAATCTGGGATAAGTTAACTTGCTGCTTCAGTGTTGACTCTTTTACGGCACTTCTGCATTACTTTCCTCTACTAGACAAGTGGCTCCTTCAGGACAGGAACTCGTCTTGTTCTTTTTGGTGGCTTTAGGGCCTAGCACATAAGTAGTGCTTAGTAAATGTTTGCTGAGACTCAGAGCTTGAGAATATCAAAGGTGTCATTTTTTCTAGGGAAAATTGTCTGTGTGACAATTACTGGAGAGATTCTACTAAATGCTTTTGGAGAGCACTTGGTCTCCTGGAGAACAAAGACCCACATGGCCATATAAATAAGGGCTTAGCTGATTAGACAATTTCTTATAAGTTGGTTATGAGATGCAGTATTTTGTTTCATTTTATCTACCACTGCTTCTCTTTGGAGTCTGCAGCTTTAAGAAGAGTTTCTGAAATGTCTTTGTATGGCATCTGACTCTTCTTTGCAGTGTTGTATGCAAGCTGCTACTCTAGACTACGCTACTCTGCATCCATCTACCTGCCTGTTAGTATTTCCTGGTCCTCTGGTCTCTCTCACTTCTTCCATGAGGCCAACTATAATTACTTATTTCAAACAAATATGTTTTCTACCCCTTCCTCAGAGCTTAACCTAGTTACTGGTACTAGTTACTCTTCCCCAATTAGACTAGAAGCTCAAAGAATACACAACTATATCTTGTCCTTTTAAAACATTTCCCAAATTGACTTCTTTCCATGTCAATAACAAACACTCTATATTTAGATTAAATGGTATAAATACAAAAAGCATCCCTTCATGCAGGATGTTAATACAGCACTGCTTAATTTATATAACCCTTTAAATTTTGTAAAATAACCTCCTAAACACTTCCTACCTCACCAAAACTCTGTGAGGTAAGATTATTTGTTTTAGTTGTGAGAAAATAGAAGTTCAGGGAGTGTGATTTAAGGTCACACGATGAATATGTCAACCTGATTCTTTTGTCCACAAGTTCAATGTTCTTTATACCCCACTATGCTCTCAATCTTTGGATAAGACAAATTTCAGGGGTTGTATGCACAAAGAATAAGTTTATAGTGATCTGTCAACTATATAAGCAAAAGAACTTAGCATACACTATGTACAATTTGATTACCTGAAACAATAAAAGGATAGTAAAAAAATAAGAGTGTTAGAAAAGCCCAGCATAAAAGATCATGCATATTTAATATGCTCATTCAAAACGTCTGGGGTGACTTTCTAGGAGGAATTTAATATTTATGGGAATGACAAGGTCAATGCATAAGGCCTAATGTCCATAAAGTCAAGCAATGGACAGCATGTGCTCAACAGCTTAAAAAAAAAAAAAAGGCCTCTCCTCTTCCAGAAAGAACATGCATTCACCTGTGCATATACCTGTTGGTCAAATGGAATAGAAGACTATATAGAAATATGGGTGATATATTCAATAGAAGTAGTTGGTTGAATGATAACTCATAAAACATGTTTACCTGGAACCTCAAAATGTGATTTTATTTGGAAATAGGGTCTTTGCAGATGTAAGTGAGGATCCTGAGAGCATCCTGAATTAGGGTGGGTCCTCAATCTAATTCCTTGTTAGAAACAGACAGGGGGAAGACAAAGAGATGCAGGAAAGGAGGCCATGTGAAGAGTGAGGCAGAGACTGGAGTTATGCTGCCAGAAGCCAAGAACACTTGGTACCACCAGAAGCTGGAAGAGGAAAGGAAGGATTCTCCCCTAGAGCCTTCAAAGAGAGTGTAGCCCTGCTGACAACTTGATTTTGGACTTCTGGCCTTCAAAACTGTGAGATAATAAATTTCTTTTGTTTTAAGATGTGGTTCATGGTAATTTGTTACAGACAACTCCAAGAAACAAATACAGTATATGACAGCCGAACTATTAGAATTAAAATTTCTCTCTCTACAAGCTGATAATGGGATTTCCCCAGATAACTAAATAGGATAATATGATTAAAGCTACAAAGACGTATGTAGCTAATTCAGCTACACAATAATATAGCCATTCAGGAATGGCTTCACATTTAAAAAACTTAAGATTTGAAGTATGAATATGACTTTACCAGAAAGAGAAATTATATACATTTATAATGAGGCTTACAATATTTACAAAGTATAACTTAAAAAGAATATAACTGTTAAATTAAGTTTAGCCTAAAGCTGCCTCCTTACATAGGTTTGGTCAAGTTTTCTCCCTACATGGTGAACTGTAACCTAACTGGATGTGCAAATAGACAGTAACCTACTCTTGTGCCAATCATGCAGTTTTGGCCAATCACAGGACAAAAACTGTTTAAACTGCATTTAGGCAAAGGCTGATAACCAATCCAGCTGTTTCTGTACCTCACTTCTATTTTCTGTCCATAAATCTCCTTTGACCATGAGGTAGCATGGTCAAAGATTTTTTTCTCAGAATCTGCTGTAATTCTGAGGAGTGCCCAATTCAATTGTTCTTTGCTAAATTAAACTGTTAAATTTAATTTGTCTAAGGTTTTTCTTTTTACATAACTTAAAAAAACAAAAACACGTAGCCTGTAAGCATATGAAAATGTGTTCAAATTTCTGATGTATGAGTGAATTTCACAGCAGGATCAACTAATTTCATGCAAGGATCAACTAATGTTGACCAAGCGATAATTAATTTTGATAACTATCCATAAATAAGATGCATTCAAAGTCTGATGTACTAACGTATTGCCACAAGAGATATTAGCGAATGTAATTTCAGAAAAAAGTAACAAGCAAAGAGGGCAATGCAGCTGTGTCATTTAAACTCTGCTTGCCTAAATTGGTCTACTTTGAAACTACATTCAATGTACGTGAGAATCCTGAAGAAATGGAAATTTGCCAGTTGGCTCTGAATATTGCTAACAGGAATGAATAACAATGGGTCCTATGAATCATTTTGAAGCTGTCTTAAAAGCTTTCACTAAAAAATTCCTCTACATCATACTAGTTTTGGATTTTACATCAAAGAGATGCCTAGATTCATCATTTAATTAATAAACAGTAATTCAGAAACTGACATTTCTGACAATGATACCACACACAGACAATATAAAAAAATGCAACTAACCTACATTCTTCAAGTAAATGAAAGCTGATAGAGGAATGTGAATTAAATTTTTATAACCTTAAATAATGCATTAAAAAGCTATGGTTACCTGACTTAATAAGAAGCACAGGCTTGAGTACTCTGGAACAGTAGGTCAGAAAATGGTTACTTGGGAAACTTTTTTGTTGTTTTTCAATATTCAAATCCTAATTCAAATGTACTATCAAAGGAACACTAGAGAAACAAAGACACTCATTTGAAGAGTAAATGTTCTCATATTGTGCTAAAGTGGTAGGTTTTGTTTATATAAATATTAATTTCAATGATACCTGGAACATTTTCAAAACAACTCTGCCTTCTTGTATATACAAGAAGAAATATAATGGAGAAAATGCTCCTTAAAGGATGCTACCTCTCCCTGAGGCAGAAAAAATACCTGTTTCTTGTATTTATCCTGTGCTTTAGCATCCTATATTTATTTTCTTACTCCTGGGGCATAAATAGGAAACATATAAAGATGAATGACAGTGATTACTATTACAGACACAGGATGAACGATCTTTTCTGTAGATATTTACAGATGGAACTGTTTGGGATGGCAAAATTCTTAATAAATAAAGGGAAGGTAACTCTGATTAGCATTTGCCAAATTAAATTCCATGGAACACTAGAAACCCATGAAATGTTAATAGATGCTATTTGAGAAAAAAGTAGTGATAGTCAACTATTTGGGAAGCAGGATTTAATATTTATTTCTCAGACAGTCACAAAAATTAGCACACTGAAGTCCTAAAGTAAAACAGTCAGGTAACTTTAAAGCAGTATTTGCAAATTATTTGTTCAAAAAATTTTCTTCATGTAATAAGAGATCATAATACTTTTCTCCCTTATAATTCTATGGAGTCCTGGAATACTGTCCCTAAAAATATAAATAGTATACTAAATTTACATTGGCCTTGCCTAATTCAATAGCACAGTGAAAAAAACAAGACATCATGAATTTCTATTAAAATATCTTAAAAGCATGAAATGAATTTCTTTTCAGTCCATTACCTAAAGGTCTTAGTTTGTCTTTAATTTTTAATTCATTTAGGCTCCATGAACATGTAAATATGCAAGGTTGGATGTACTCTGGGATTCACACAAAGGAAAGAAAAACAGAATTGTGCCCTATTTGTAGACAACTATAACTACTGACATCTAAAAACATAAACGGGAATTAACATTATAATTTAATGTGTTCTATCAATAAACTCTAAGATATTTTGTAAGGAAAAATAATCAAGAACAGGGATCTTTCTCTGCAGCAAATCCCTTGTACTTTAGAGGTCATGAAAAATAAAGGGTATTATTACCTTATACTTGAGAATTATATTACAACTGGCTGATTATTCAGGATTAATGAGCTGAGGGTTAGAAGTTCAGTGGCCATATGGGCAACTGTAATGACTTGCCTGGCACTAAGCCCCTGCCAATACCACTAATCAGCATGGCAGAAGTCCCTAAGCCCACCATTGGTTTGGCTCTGTTCCAGCCTCAAGCCAATGGCTCTGCATCAACCCAGTTTTCTTGGCCTCATCTCTACCTGGTTCTAGGATGCTAGTCACTGGACACATGACTGACTTCTTGAAACTAAACCTCAACTTTAATTCCTTTTCCAGTAATTGAGCTCTTAATCTGTTGCCCTGATTCTATCACTTCTTGACTTGATGCCTCAACCAGAATCCATCTTCCTCTATATTTGTTGCTTTTTTTTTTTTTTTTTTTTGAGACAGAGTCTCACTCTATGGCCCAGGCTGGAGTGCAGCGGCCGGATCTCAGCTCACTGCAAGCTCCGCCTCCCGGGTTTACGCCATTCTCCTGCCTCAGCCTCCCGAGTAGCTGGGACTACAGGCGCCCACCACCACGCCCGGCTAATTTTTTTTTTTTGTATTTTTAGTACAGACGGGGTTTCACCATGTTAGCCAGGATGGTCTTGATCTCCTGACCTTGTGATCCGCCCGTCTCGGCCTTCCAAAGTGCTGGGATTACAGGCTTGAGCCACTGCGCCCGGCCTATTTGTTGCTTTTACAATTTTCTTTTTTAGAGACAGGGTCTAGCTGTGTTGCCCAAGATGGTCTTGAACTCTCAACCTCAAGCAATCATCCTGCCTCGGCCTCCCATAGTGTTGGGATTGCAGGTGTGAGCCACCACCGTACCCAGCCCTAATTTTTTTTCAGGACTTTAATGACTTGAGTCCTCTCCCTAACATCCAGTTTACTTGTAGCTGTGTCCTTGCTACTGAACAAAGACTCATTGACCATATTTTAGTCATGTTCCTCTGAACCCTTTTCCTGACTAGGCCCTGTCCTTGCCAGACCTGCACAGTTCAGTTTTATCAAGAATCCTGCTAAATCAGTTTAGAGAGAATCCCCATCCTCAATATCTCACCACCCTCAATAGCTGACAAAATTCATCATCTCTCACCATCCCCCAGGTGATATCTGATTACCCTGGCCTGCCTTCAGCAAGAATCCCCCTTTATCCCTGATGTTTCCTCTTAGTGATTTTCCATCTCCCAAACCCTCCAATCTATTTCTTGGGTATAAATTCCCACTTTTCCATGTTGTATTAGGAATTGAGCCCAGTTCTATACTGAAGTGTCTTTTCCTCACAAGCTTGTCCAATCCCTGGCCCGTGGGCCACACATAGGGTCCAGGGTGGCTTTGAATGCAGTCCAACACAAATTTGTAAACTTTCTTAAAACAGTATGAGTTTTTTACAGTTTTTTAAAGCTCATTATCTTTGTAAGTGTTAGTGTATTTTATGTGTGGTCCAAGACAATTCTTCTTCCAATGTGGTCCAGGGAAGCCAAAAGTAGGACATCCCTGCTCTACTGTTAAGAGTTCCTAGGCCGGGCGCGGTGGCTCAAGCCTGTAATCCCAGCACTTTGGGAGGCCGAGACGGGCGGATCACGAGGTCAGGAGATCGAGACCATCCTGGCTGACACGGTGAAACCCCGTCTCTACTAAAAAATACAAAAAAAACTTAGCCGGGCGAGGTGGCGGGCGCCTGTAGTCCCAGCTATTCGGGAGGCTGAGGCAGGAGAATGGCGTAAACCCGGGAGGCGGAGCTTGCAGTGAGGTGAGATCCGGCCACTGCACTCCAGCCTGGGCGACAGAGCGAGACTCCGTCTCAAAAAAAAAAAAAAAAAAAAAAAGAGTTCCTGAAGAAAATATTTTTTCTACCAGTTTACTGTCCAGCTCTAGTTTTTCTTTAATACTACCTGCTACCAGATCTCTCTACTTGTCTGTATTCTAATTGATGCCTGTCTAATCTCTATGGCGTACTCTGCCTGCAGTCATCTGGGCATTCTAAATGACAGTGCCCAAGCAGAACCCAACTTATTAAAGTAGACAGAATCTTCACACACAACCCGCTCTGTCCCAGCACATTTTTCTAATCTCAGAAATTTCCTTACAGGACTCAGCTATCCTCTGACTTTATTAACAAGGGCAGAGCTCTTTCCTTTTGAATGTGACAAAGAAGACTGCAACCCTAATTGCTTCTGAAAGCCTTCCTATGACTACGGTTGTCCATAATACCTAGTTTAAAAAATTCTAACCAGAGAATTCTGGGTCCGCAAGACAGTGGAATAGGAGGTCCCCTGCTTGTATCCCTGTTGCTCTCAAAAAATTTTGCAGCCATGCCTGGACAAACGCGCCTTTGTGGGAGCCTTGGGATTTAGGCAGGAGTTTCTAAAACCCCAGTGGAGCCTAAAAACCTAGAAGGGTCGTTTTGAGAGGGCAAACCTACAACCAGGTGGCAGACTCACGAACTGTGATCTTGGCTCTGGACTTGGAAATGACCCTGTCTCCCTACGGGCTTGGCTACAGCCCCATTTGGATTTGGGCCTCTTCCAAAACTATCCACCAGGGAGTCTGGGAAAAGTCACACATACTAGTGTCTAAGGAGACAGACCTGTTGACCTCAGTCTCTGCTGTGGACCCTAAAAGGACCCTTTAATTTGGCTCCAGGCCCTCTCAGCTACAGTCCTAGATCAGTGTTCCTGGAACAAAGACATAGAGGGAGACACACCATTCTGAGTCCCCTGGGCCAACTTGCAAACCTCAGTCCAACAGCAGATCCTGAAATGGCCCTGAATCTCATCTTCAAGCCTCTCTCAGCTATGGAATGAGAGCAGTGCTGCCTAGCCAGGGATCAGCTGGGAGACACGCTGCATTAGTCAGGGTTCTCTAGAGGGACAAAACTAATGAAATATATATATATGAGTTTATTAAGTATTAACTCACACGATCACAAGGTCCCACAATAGGCCATCGACAGGCTGAAGAGCAAGGAGAACCAGTTCGAGTTCCAAAACTGAACTTGGGAATCCAATGTTCGAGGGCAGGAAGCATCCAGCACGGGAGAAAGATGTAGGCTGGGAGGCTAGGCCAGAATCTGTTTTCACATTTTTCTGCCTGTTTATATTCTAGCCGTGCTGGTAGCCCATCAGATGGTGCCCACCCAGATTAAGGGTGGGTCTGCCTATCCCAGCCCACTGACTCAAATATTAATCTCCTTTGGAAACACCCTCACAGACACACCCAGGATCAATACTTTGTATCCTTCAGTCCAATCAAGTTGACACTCAGTATTAACCATCACACGAGCCTATTCACATCCCAAGGGCAGGCTTGCAGTACTCAGTCCCACAGCAACAACTAGAAAAATAATAGAAAGGATCAACGCAACTAAAAGTTGATTTCTGGAAAAGATACACAAAATTGACAAACCCTTAACTAAGCTAACTAAGAAAAAAAGAGAGAAGCCTCAAATACATAAAATCATAAATGAAGGAGATATCACAACTGATACCACAGAAATACAAAGGATCGTGAGGGTACTATGAGCAATTATATAGCAGTAAATTGGATAACCCAGAAGAAATGGATAAATTGTACACACAAACAACCTAGCAAGACTGAATTATGAAGAAAGGGAAAATGTGAACAGCTCAGTAACAGGTAAGGAGATCAATTCAGTAACAAAAACTTTCCCACGAAAGAAAAGCCCAAGACCTAACGATGTCACCGCTGAATTCTACCGGACATTAAAGATGAACTAACACCGATGCTTCTCAAACTCTTCCAAAACACTGAAGAGGAGGAACCACTTCCAAACTCATTTTACAAGGTCTGCATCACCCTAATACCAAAGCCAGACAAGGACACTTCAAGAGAACAAAATACAGGGCAATATCCCTCATGGACAAAACACTCAACAAAATAGTTGCAAACTGAATTCAACAGCACACTGGAAAAATCATTCACCAGAATCAAGTGGAATTCATCTCAGGGATATAAAGATGGTTCAAAATACATGAATCTATAAATGTGATAAACCATGTTAATAGAATGAAGGACAAAAAAAAAAAATGACTATCTCCACAGATGTGGAGAAAGGATTTTAACAAAATTCAACATCGCTTCATGATTAAAAGTATAGAAGGAATGTACCTCAACACAGTAAAGGCCATTTATCAGGAGTCCCCAACCAGTACTGGTTTGTGACCTGTTAGGAACTGGGCCACACAGCCGGAGGTGAGCTGCATGTGAGTGAAGCTGAGCTTCGCCTCCCGTCAGATCAGTGGTAGCATTAGACTCTCATAGGAGTGTGAACCCTATTGTGAACTACGCATGCAAGGGATCTAGGTTGCACAATCCTTATAAGAATCTAATGCCTGATGGTCTGTCGCTGTCTCCCATCACCCCCAGATGGGACTGTCTAGTTGCAGGAAAACGAGCTTAGGGCTCACACTGATTCTTTATTATGGGAAGTATTAATAATAATAGAAATAAAGTACATAATAAATGTAATGTGCTTGAATCATCCCAAAACCCAGTCTGTGGAAAAATTGTCTTCCACGAAACCAGTCCCTGGTGCCAAGAAGGTTGGGGACCACTGCCATATATGATAATGCTACCGGGGGTCCTTCCTCCCAGAACTCCCAATATGGTGGCAGGCTGCTTCCAAGATGGTGGCAAGCCTCTTGTTCTCTGACCTGGGGTTCTTGGCCTCACAAGATTCCAAGGAATGGAATCTTGGGGCATGTGGTGAGTGTTACAGCTCTATTAGAAGCCATGGTCATGGAAGAGAACTGTGGAACCCAGCAACTAGTGTTCAGCTTGATTAGGATGAACGCAGGCACTTAGCCATGCAGGACAATGGCAAGCCTTTAGCCTGATCGGGAGTGGCAGTGGGTGCCTCAGGAGCACAGCAGACACCCTGCTGGATCCGGAGGGGTGGAAGTCAGCGGCAGGTCTGCGACGGTGGGAAACAGCAGTAGTGGACTGCGAGCGAAAGCTCAGCTTGAGCCATAACAAACACGGACCAGAAGAGTGTGCAGTTCCAAGATTTAATAGAGTGAAAACAGAGCTCCCATACAAAGGGAGGGGATCCAAAGAGGGTAGCTGTTGCTGGCTCCAATGCCTGGGTTTATATTCTGATAATTGTCTCTTCCCCTGTGCTCTCAGGCGATAGATGATTGGCTATTTCTTTATGTCCTGTTTTTGCCTAATTAGCATTTTAGTGAGCTCTCTTTACTACCTGATTGGTCAGGTGTGAGCTAAGCTGCAAGCCCCGTGTTTAAAGGTGGATGCGGTCACGGTCACCTTCCCAGCTAGGCTTAGGGATTCTTAGTTGGCCTAGGAAATCCAGCTAGTCCTGTCTCTCAATAAGGCCTTGCTAACATACTCAGCAGTGAAAAGTTAAAAGCTCTTTCTCTAAAATAGGGAACAAGACAAGGATGCCCATGCTCACCACCTCTATTCACCACAGTATTGAAGCCCTAGCCAGAACAGTTAGACAAGAATAAGCCATCAAAATCAAATTTTAAATTTTTTTTGTTTACAAACAACATACTCTTATATACAGAAAACCCTAAAGACTACCAAAAAACTGTTAGAACTGATAAACGAATTCAGTAAAGTTGCAGGATACAAAATCAACAGGCAAAAATCATTAGCATTTCTATACACTAACATATGAATTGAAAAAGAAATACCATTACAATAGTGCCAAAAAAAAAAAAATTTAGGAATAATTAACCAAAGAGTTGTAAGATCTGTATAGTGAAAACTATAAAACATTGATGAGAGAAATTGAAGCGGAAACAAATAAATGGAAAGATACGCCATGCTTATGGATTAGAAGAATATTAAAATGTCCACAGTACCCAAAGTGATCTACAGGTTCAATGCAATCTCTAACAAAATTTCAATGACATTTTTCACAGAAACAGAATAAACAATCCTAAAATTCATATGGAACCACAGAAGACCAGGAATCACCAAAGCAATCTTGTGCAAAAAGAACAAAACTGGAGGCAACACTCTACCTGATCTCAAAATTTGCTACCAAACCGTAGTAATCTAAACAGCATAGCGGCTAGGTTTGGTGGGTTACACCTGTAATCTCAACACTTTGGGAGGTCAAGGCAGGAGGACTGCTTGAACCCAGGAGTTGGAGACCAGACGGGGCTAACATAGTGAGACCTCCCTCTACAAAAAATTTTAAAAATTAGCCGAGTGTGATGGTGCACACCTGGTAATCCCAGCTTCTCGGGAGGCTGAGGTGGGAGGATTGCTTGTGCCCAACAGATCAAGGCTGCAGTGAGCCGTGATTGTGCCACTGCACTCTAGCCTGGGAGACAGAGCACTCTAGCCTGAACAACAGAGTGAGACTCTATCTCAAAATGAAAACAAAATCCAAAAACCCAGGTACTGGCATAAAAATAGACACACAGACCAATAAAACAGAACAGAGAACCCCAAAATTAATCTGTGCATTTATGGTCAACTGATCTTTGATAAGGGTGTCAAGAATACACAATGGGGGAAAGGACAATCTCTTCAATAAATGGTGTAAGGAAAACTGGATATCCACACAAAGAAGAATGAAATTGGACCCTTATTTCACCTCCTATCTAACAATCAACTCAAAGTAGATTAAAGGCTTAAACCTAAGACCTGAAACTGTAAAACTCCTAGAAGGAAAAACAGGGTAAAAGTTTCTTGACGTTAGTCTGGTCAAAGATTTTTTGTACATGACCCCAAAAGTACAAGCAACTAAAGGAAAAAGTTAACAGGTATATAAAGAAATATTCGACGTCACTAATCATTAGAGAAACGCAAATTAAAATCACAAAGAGATATCCCCCGTTAGGATGACTATTACCAAAAAGACAAGAAATAAGCATTGGAGAGAGCGTGGAGAAAAGGCAACTCTGTACACTGTTGGTGGGAATGTAAAGTAATACAGCCATTATGGAAAACAGCATGGAGGTTCCTCAAAAAAGTAAACATAGAATTACCATATGATTCAATGAATCTAATTCTGGGTACATATCTGAAGGAAATGAAATCAGTGTGCCTATGAGATATCTGCACTCCCATGTTCATTGCAGCATTATTCACAATAGCCAAGACAGAATCAAGCTAAGTGTCCATCAGTGGATGAACAGATAAAGAAAATGTGGTGCATATATATACACAATATAATATCATTCAGCCTTATAAGAGAAGGAAATCCTGCCATTTGTGATAACATGAATGAACCTGGAAAATGCGAAGTTAAATAAGACAGACAGAAAAAGATACATACTGGGCGATCTGATTTGTATGTGAAATCTAAAATGGTCACATTCATAGAAGCAGAGAGTACAATGAATGATGATAGGTACCAGGGGCTAGGGGGAGGGGAAGATTGGAGAGATGTTGGTTGAAAGATACAAAATTTCAGTCAGGAAAAAGTTCAGGAGATCTGCTGTACAACATGGTAACTATTAATAACACTGTACTGTATACTTGAAAATTGCTACGAGTAGATCTTAAATGTTCTCACCACAAAAAAATGGTAAGTATGCAAGGTTAATTAGCTTATTTTAGCTGTTCCACGGTGTATATTGATACATATACCAAAACATCATGCTGTACATAATACATACTTTTAGTTGTCAATTAAAAAATTCTAAAATACAAAACAAAAAACATGGGCAAGTTACTGAAGTCTAGTGTGGTTCTTCATTATTGCTTGCTTTGGCAAGGGCTCCTGACTTAACTTTCCCTCTCCAGTATATTGTTACCTGATTAAACTTTGATCTTGTCATTCCTTTTCTTCAAACTTTCAAGACCCAATAGGTTCATTTTGCCCACTGCCCAGAGTCGATTTATCAAGACAGCGGAACTGAAAGGGAGAAAGAGTTTAATTCATGCAGAGTCAGCTGTACAGGAGACCGGAGTTTTATTATTACTCAAATCAATCTCCCCAAATCTGGGGATCGGAATTTTTAAGGATAATTTGGTAGATAGGGAGTCGAAAAGTGGTAAGAGCTGATTGGTCAGGTCAGAGATGAAATCACAGGGAGTCGAACTTGTCTTCTTGTGCTAAGTCAGTTTCTGGGTGGTGGCCACAAGACCGGATGAGCCAGTTTATTGATACGGTGGTGCCAGCTGACCCACTGAGTGCAGGGTCTGGAAAATATCTCAAGCACTAATCTTAGGTTTTACAATAGTGATGTTATCTTTAGGAACAATTGAGGAGGTTTAGAAACTTGTGGCCTCTAGCTGCATAACTCCTAAACCACAATTTTTAATCTGATGGTTAGCTAGTCCTGCAAAATGCAGTCTACTTGCCAGGCAAGAAGGGGGTTTGTTTTGGGAAAGGGCTGTTATCATCATTGTTTCAAAGTTAAACTATAAACTAAGCTCCTCCCAAAGTTAGTTCAGCCCACATCCAGGAATGAACATGGGCAGCTTGGAGGTTAGAAGCAAGATGGAGTCGGTTACGTCAGACATCTCTCACTGCAATAATTTTGTTATAATTTTTGCAAAGGCAGTTTCAGTCTGCATAATCAAGTTCTAACATCTGAGACAGTATGATCTACTTTCAATTTACATTTCCAAACCTCTTTTCCATTGCTGCCATTTACTTATTTTCTCTAGGCAAAATGAATTGACCTCATACTTCTTGTATATGCCCTTAGTTTTTCTATTGCTCCCTCCCGTTGTATAGGCCTGTAACTCTTTTTCCTTGTTTCTGCATGTCCAAATATTATTAAACGTCAAGGCCCAGTACCACCTGTTGAGAATAATCTCTTTTTTGCAAAACTCTGTGTATATCGCTCTAATGTTCCCCAGCACTTTCTGCCTTGTAATATGTACTTCTTATATCCTCCCTATTAGGTCATAAGATCCTTGATGGCAAGACCAATGTTATTCTCATCTTTGTATTCTACAGCATTCAGATAAAGAAGTTTGCACATAGCAGATGCTGGATAAAATTTTTGAATGAATAAAGCCTCAGTTCTATCAATAGCTCTTTCAGATTTGTACTGTTCATTACAAATGCAAAGGAGAATGAGATAGGATGCATCCTAATAATCAATCTATATTGTCTCAGAGTAAAGGATCCAAGAAGACATCTACTGCAGTGGTTCTCAGCCAATTTTCTAACCTGATACACCTGATCAATAATACACACACGTGCAACTAATTCTTCAGGACATATCCAGATTTTTCATTTTCTTTTTACAGACGCTAGGATTGAATTATGTGGGCTCCCTAGCTATAAACCTACCTCCTCTTTCTTTTACTGATATTTGGGAGATGGAGTTGAAAGGATGCTAACATAATCTCATTCCCTCATTTACAAACCAGGAAATCTTAACCAGAAGTGCTAATGATTTCTCTAAAATCACAGTCAGTCAGAAGGAGAAGTGAGATTAAAATCCTAGCGCTTTATGAGGCTGAGGCGGGCGGATCACTGAGCTCAGAAATTCAAGACCAGCCTTGGCAACATGGTGAAACCCCATCTCTACAAAAAACACAAAAATTAGCCGAGCATGGTGGCATACACCTATAGTGTCAGCTACTCAGGAGGCTGAGGTGGGAGGATGGCTTGAGCCCGGGAGGCAGAGGTTGTAGTGAGCTGAGATCATGCCACTGCACTCCATCCTGGGCAAAAGAGTGAGACCCTGTCTAAAAAACAAACAAACAAACAAAAAAACTAGTTATTTTGATTCCTTGTCCAGTGAGCTTTTTGCAAATCTGTACTATGACCACTGCTGCTGGAAAAATAGCTCAATGTCCCAGTACATTATTAGCATTACTTTCCTTCGTGAGTGGGTGCATATTTAAAAGGCATTCAAAAGTCATTCATAAACTGGCTTGAAAGAAATTCAAATAAGCCTGCAGACTCTCACCTTCCTTTCCTTCCCCTCCCCTCCTTCATTTGAGAAAATCAGTTGTATGGTGCCTTGGCAAAGACAGCTTGATTGATGTTATGTTACAGTTCAGCAACAGTTCCTGCTATTAATTGCTTTATAATGGTAATTACGATTAGCGGGTACAGGATATTTTCTTTTCTAATTGGCTATTACTGGTGAATAGAAGCTTATTACATAACAGAAGACTGTGTTAAATAAATAACCACAATTACAATTCTGAGGTCTTTACTAGTAAAAAAACCCACAAATCTCTCTATTTGGATAAAAGCACTAAAAAAAGTTTTTTAAAGGCAGAGCCTCTGTGATTACTTGGGGGGAGGGGAGAGTTCTTCTTTCAGTTAAGAAAAAACATGAAATGAGGACAGTATTAGAGAAACAAGGAGGCAAAACAAGAATTTCCTTTCTTTTAAAAATAAACACATGTAAAAGCTTTAGTGTGCTCAGCGCCTCTGGCAAGGCATGCATATCACAGATTCGAAAGTATCTACTTCTTCCCACAGTGCTATATGGAATTAGAAGGGACTCTCTGATTAGCTCTGGTGAGACAGGGATGCAGAGCCCACCAATTACACTGAGATGTCCACATGGATAAGGCTAGGGGTTCTTCATTTGTATCCCATATAGAACCCAGCAAGGGGCTGATTCACAGTTGCCACACACCACCAAATGCCATCACAACATGACACTGTCCCAAAGGATGAGGTTAAAGGTATATTTAACAGTTCCTGTCCTTACAGAGTTTATATATTGTATAATGTGGGATTTGTCTTCATTCCAGCTTTAATATTCTTTGATTAGTTTGTAATCATTTTAAAGTTACATCCAAGCTTTTGTAGTAGTAGTAGTAGTAGTAGTAGTAGTAGCAGCAGCAGCAGCCATAACAGTAATAACAAGGTCCTATTACTTGCTCAAGGTCATACAGCTTTTAGCTGACAGCTCCTTTTGACTCCAGTTTATCCAAGTCTAAAGTTTGGACTTGTACCCGCTACTGCCTCTTGAGACAGACCTTTATCAGTAGCATTATTTGTTCCTATATTTTCATAGTGCCTCAAGATTAATAGAGTACTTTAATGTACACTGCCCTCACCAAACCTCCCAATAATATCAATATCATTTTTTTTTTTCCTGATGAAACTGAAGCTCAGAGAGGTTAAAGGATTTTTCCCAAGTTCACATTGCTAAAAAGCTACAAATTCACATTCAGAATCCAGGTCTTCTGACTCTTATTCCAGTTTTTCCTTCTATACATTTTACTGATTCAATACTGTACATTGATTATTTTAAATATTCTACTCATGGAGAAAGCTTAATAGTATCCCACATTATCCTATAAAACTTTAAATATTTTACCACTTGTCAATTGTTGACTCCCTCTTTCCCATCCTCCTTTCACCCCATGAAGCAAACGTTTAAATCCTGTTTAGCTCTAGAAAACTTTACTTGGTTCCTACAGCCAAAGATATCATCCAACCCCAGCTGCCTATGTTGCAGATAAATGCCACTAGTCACAAAGATGATCAGTGAGATGTAAAGAAAAACAGAAGACTGATCAGTCAAATCTATCACCACTTCCGAAAAAAGCTGCCCTGCTCACCTTTAGGTCAAGTCAGTCAGTTGAACATACTTGTTTCAGCATGAGGTAGCAAGTCTTTAAGGTACTGTCAATGAAATGCCAACTCATTCAGCGTCTGAGAAGTTTATCAAATAAGTCAAAACTGAACCCTAAGTTTGTGGCAAAATTCTCTAAGAAGAGCTAATAGAAACATTTAAAGATTTAATCACTGGAGATAGCAGTTTATGCACACTGCTTGTTTCTATATACTCGTGATTTATATTTAGAAGTGAGTATGATTTCTATTATATGAATCTGATCAACATCCTCTTTACAGTTTTTCCAAATGTAAGTGTATGAGTGTGTGTTGTAAAGGGCAGCATCATAATTTTGCATGAATGGGAAGGTCAAGGTCAACACAATAAGTGAATGTAATTCAGTATCTGACCCATCAAATCCCTCAATAATAAACTGCTCTTCAAGTGCAAAAGACATATTAAAATCACTTGTATCACTTCTGGCACATATGCCAAAGATGTGCCTATACCTATGACTGAAATAACAGTCTCAATTGAAGACCAGACTATTATATCATCTCACCTAATCACTTCCACATCCCAGCAATATAGCTACAGTATTACTCATTTTACAGAAGAGAAACTGAAGTTCAGAGGTTTACCAGAATCTGATCCTAAGTTGACTTGATTTTAAAATCTTTTCACTATTCCATACTGCCTTTCTAAAGTAACATTGGCTTTAGAGCATATTTATGTGTGAGAAAAGTCTGTTTCAGACTTCATTCAATGGAATTTAGTTACTATGAGACATCATGACAACTGTGCATAGGATAAAAGTCTTTTTTCAGTTATTGTGTGACCTTGGGCAAGCTACTCTTTTCATCAGTTTCCTCATTTGTAAATAAAAAGCATAATATGACACCTAGGGGTTGCTGTGAAGATGAAATGAGACAATACCTATAAAAGCATTTGAAACAGTATCTGGCACAGTTAGGGCTCAAAAAAATGTTATATGCATCATCATTATTATAATATCCCTTTTAATAAGAGCTCTTCTCTAAACATCCTACAAGTTGGGTCCCATTGATTTGTCATAGGAAAACAAAAGAATGCTTTAAAGAAGGCCTCTTCAGAACCTTATACCAAATGTATTAGTCTGTTTCCATGCTGCTGATAAAGACATACCTGAGACTGGGCAATTTACAAAAGAAAGAGGTTTAATTGGACTTACAGCTTCACGTGGCTGGGGAAGCCTCATGATCACGACGGAATGCAAGGAAGAGCAAGTCATGTCTCACATGGATAGCAGCAAAGAGAGAGCTTGTACAGGAAAACTCTTCTTTTTAAAACCATCAGCTCTCATGAGACTTGTTCACTATCACAAGAACAGCATGGGAAAGACCTGCCTCTGTGATTCAATTATCTCCCACCGGGTCCCTCCCACAACACATAGGAATTCAAGATGAGATTTGGGTGGGGACACAGCCAAACCATATCACCAAACAAGACCTACAAGAGTAGTTTCTATAATTCTTATCTTCTCTGACATCCCTCGGCCTATACCTCACAAGGAAATCCCAGTATACAATGTTACTTGAGTTTCTTGATGACTTTGAGTGTCACTGCATGTATGGGGGTGGGGAGCTGGGTGTGAGTAGAGTAGCACTGTATAGAAGTGAGAAAAGATACAGAAGATAATATAAAGGCTTGCAGAGCACATAGTTGTAATACTAGTATGTAGCACTGACAGATACTCTGACAACCCCCAAATTCCAGGAAAGCATTGACAGCATAAGCAGTTATCACCAACACATTCCTAAGCTTCCCCAGGGTTACTCCACAATTTAGATTGCTTCCTAAGTGAATGCAGTCTCAAAGAGAAGGCAGTTCTTGATAGGCATATTTTTATAATTAGGCATATCTTTATAATGAAAGCAACTAATACTTACTGAGGTCTGACTTTAAAATAGGAAATATGCTGCACTTTCATAAATATATAAATATGAAATAATCACAATAACTGCAAGACAGGTATATATGGATATTTCCATAAATGTGGCAGCACATATAATAAACCTGTTACACAGCTATTAAATGTCAGAATTGGAATTTAAATACAGTTTTGCCAAAATAAGGTCTAGTCCTCTTTCCACTGTCATGTCAAATATATGAGACTGTACTTAATGGTTTATAGAAATAGAATGACAGCCTGTAGAAAACTGGTAACAGCCATATAGATAATGAAAGACAGAATTCAAGGTCCTTGTGGTAGGTCATTCAGTTACAGGCTTAAAGTTATAAAGGCCAGATCTAAAGTATTCTTTTAAAAAATGTAATTATTATTTAAACAACATTAAAACTTCATTTTAAAAAACTGAAAAACTATCCTTAAATGCGAACTATGATCACCTTGACAGAATATCTTCCTGATATTTTGCATTTTAGTTGGTATGCATACCTTTCACAAGTATAAAACATCTACTTAGTTTTTTATTCTATTTCAGTTCCTCTGCTTAAAATAGTTGCCAATCTAAATGCCTTGAATAAATTTCAAGCATATTCTAACATTAGACTGTTACACAATGTTTACCGTATGCAGCTTTGATAAACACTGGATGTACAAAAGTGAAATAAGACAAGTCTTGACCTCAAGAAGTTCACTGTCCACTGGGGTAGACAAAGTTGCCAAAAAATAACTACAGTGTGACATGGTAAGTGGATAATGGAGATATGGCAAAGGAAGCAGGGTGACTGAAGATGAGGCTAGACAAGTAAATTAGAATCTTAAATGCCACACAGAGAATTTGGACCTAATTATACATGTAGCAGAATTACACTGAAGCTTTAAAGTGGAGATCCATGAATATATTTGTTTTACAATGTGGATTGAAGGAGGTAAAGTCAAGAGTCAGCGAGATCAACAGGAAGGTTTTGCAATCGTCCAGGCTAGAATGCCATTCTGGTCAAACATTTATTAAACATTAACAATAAGCCAAGAACAGAATCAGGCTGACAAATACACATACAACTGGTTCTCAAGAGCACTTTCTGGGCTATGGGAGATGCAGGTAGGTAATTCAGCAGTAATGGTGAGGGTTACTAGTGGAATTAGAATAGTGGCTGTAGCAATGAATAGAGGGAACAGGTTCAAAAGATACTTCAGGCACAGAAAAATAAGGCTTGCTAACTGATCAAATTCAGTACCTGAAGGTGAGTTAAGAATCAAGGATGCTTCCTAGGTTTCTAGCTTAGACTTGATGCCATTTATTAAAATAGGAAATACAAGAATGAGGAGTTTACATCACCTGCTACCCTTCCCCCTTTCTTCCAGAGACATCACACATGAGATAGTAAGTTCTCTAGATAAACATTACCAAAATCATCAGATAATATGGTCTCCAGAACCCAAGCATTACCCAAATCATCAACTACTAAACATGCATTCGGAGGGAAAAAAGTTGACTTTGACAGAATATTACAATATGGAGATACAGATTAATACTGTCAGAAGATACAGCCTCAGTCACAAAAGCCTCCTAAATGTATTATCATTAAATTGTGCTATCTTGCTGACTTTTAACTAAAAACAGCAAAGGAATAAATGCCAGTAACACCACGTGAGGGATGCTGAATCTATTTATTATCTGTTCTTAATTTTAGGAGACAAATTGAAACCCTGGTTACTCTTCAAATGTATGTAAAGCAGTGTCCTTTAACCCTTGACCTAGTCGGCTGGGCATGGTAGCTCACGCCTGTAATCCCAGCACTTTGGGAGGCCGAGGCAGGTGGATCACCTGCGGTTAGGAGTTCGAGACCAGCCTGGCCAACATGGCAAAACCCCGTCTCTACTAAAAATATAAAAACTAGCTGGGCATGGTGGCAACCGCCCATAATCCCAGCTACTGGGGAGGCTGTGGCAGGAGAATCACTTGAACCAGGGAGGCGGACGTTGCAGTGAGCCAAAATCAGGCCACTCCACTCCAGCTTGGGTTACAGAGCAAGACTCTGTCTCAAAACAAAAAACAAAAAACAAAACAAAAACAAGCACAAAAGAGACTTGACCTCGTCAGTTTGGGGACCTTCTTGGAGAAGGATGGAGCCACAGAAATCTGGCAACACAGCGGTCTCAGTGAAAGTGTTGCACCTGCCTACACCCCACCCACTGACTCACTAGCAGAGATTTTGAGGAACTGCAAGGATTTCTATAAAAAGTCTTCCTAGGCCTCACTGTCCCAGGGTATTAAACGCACAGACTAACATTTTAATCAGAGCAAGAGGAAAATCTCTTAAAAGAAGCAGTTTTCAAGAAGTCAAAAAGGTGTATGACTTTTTTTTTTTTTTTTTTTTTGAGACGTAGTCTCGCTCTGTCACCCAGGCTGGAGTGCAGTGGCTGGATCTCAGCTCACTGCAAGCTCCGCCTCCCGGGTTTACGCCATTCTCCTGCCTCAGCCTCCCGAGTAGCTGGGACTACAGGCGCCCGCCACCTCGCCCTGCTAGTTTTTTGTATTTTTAGTAGAGACGAGGTTTCACCGTGTTAGCCAGACTTTTTTAAATTTTATTTTTATTATACTTTAAGTTCTAGGTTACATGTGCACAACGTGCAGGTTTGTTACGTATGTATACATGTGCCACATTGGTTTGCTGCACCCATTAACTCGTCATTTACATTAGGTATTTCTCCTAATGCTATCCCTCCCCCATCCCCCAACCCCACGACAGGGCCCAGTGTGTGGTGTTCCCCATCCTATGTCCAAGTGTTCTCATTGTTCAATTCCCATCTATGAGTGAGAACATGCGGTGTTTGGTTTTCTGTCCTTGCGACAGTTTGCTCAGAATGATGGTTTTCAGCTTCATCCGTGTCCCTACAAAGGTCATGAACTCATCCAAAAAGGTGTATGATTTTTACAGGGCAAGACATCCTTGATAACCTAAATCACTGCCTAACAAAAAAATATACTTTTAATGTAAATATTTACACCTAAAATTTATAACACACTTTGTTGGCTTTGAAAAGATTTTGGAAAAAGTAACAGAATAATACATAGGTTATTAAGCAGAATTTTTTTTTTTTTTTTGTATTTTTAGTAGAGACGGGGTTTCACCATCTTGGCCAGGCTGGTCTTCAACTCCTGACCTCGTAATCCACCCGCGTCGGGCCTACTAAGCAGAATTTTTAATGACAATTTTATAAGAATGACATAAAAATATCAACCATTAATTTCTCCTATTGACTGCTACAAGACAATGAGAATACTGGGTAGTTCTCACCCAGGATGAGAAATTTTTTTATGTTATAGACACTGCAAATTCGCTACTACTCAACACTTTTGTTGAAAACAAACTGGAACCAAAAACTAAGCTTTCTATCAGTTACTTAATCCACTAGTCATTGAAACATTGGTCCTGGATTAATTATTTCCTCAAAGTTTGTGACAATATGGGGGAAAGAACACTCATATACTACAGGTGGCAATGTATGCTGAATATATTTTAAGAGTAAAGTCTGGCATCTATCAAAATTTTAAACTTGCATAACCTTTGATCCAGCAATTTTCCCCCAAAATATACACCCAGTGGGCAAGAATATATGTACATAAAGCTGTTCATTGCAACATTACTGAAAAACTAAAGTCCCACTACATGTTCATTTATAAGGGAATGGCTAAAGCATGGCACATTCATATTTTGGAATATGATGGGCACAGTCCTTAAAAAAAAAAAAGGAAACAAATGTACTGACGTGGAAGGGTTTCCATGATAGACTGCTGAAAGAAAAAAGAAGGTTGCAGATCTTTTAGTTTACCTAGATTTATCCTTTTTATTAAAAAAAATCAAACCGTACAGATGGGTGTCATATAAGTATAGGTTGGTTTAACAGAATACGGATTGTAGGATTAAAAGAAAAAAAAAGATTATGTTGGAAAGATTAGGTACCAAACTCTTACCACTTTATACTCGGGAAGTGGTACTGCGAGGTGAAGGAATTTTCATTTTTTTTACTTAACACACTTCTGAATGGTTTGAAATGTTTTAAAAACGTTTAAACGTTTAAAATTTAAAAATAAATACTTTTAAATACTTTACATTTTTGAAAGGCATACCTTTTTTTTTTTTTTTTTTTTTTGAGACAGAGTCTCGCTGTGTCTCCCAGGCTGGAACGCAGTGGCGCAATTGCGGCTCACTGTAACCTCCGCCTCCCGGGTTCAAGCGATTCTCCTGTCTCAGCCTCCCGAGTAGCTGGGACTACAGGCGTCCGCCACCATGCCCAGCTAATTTTTGTATTTTTATTAGAGACGGGGTTTCACCATATTGATCAGGCTGGTCTCGAATTCCTGACCTTGTGATCCGCCCGCCTCAGTCTCCCAAAGTGCTGGGATTACAGGCTTGAGCCACCGCGCCGGCCAGTTTTTTTTTTTTTTTTTTTTGAGACGTAGTCTCGCTCTGTCGTCCAGGCTGGAGCGCAGTGGCCGGATGCAAGCTCCGCCTCCCGGGTTCACGCCATTCTCCTGCCTCAGCCTCCCGAGTAGCTGGGACTACAGGCGCCCGCCACCTCGCCCTGTTTTTTGTATTTTTTTAGTAGAGACGGAGTTTCACCGTGTTAGCCAGGATGGTCTCGATCTCCTGACCTCGTGATCCGCCCGTCTCGGCCTCCCAAAGTGCAGTTTTTAAAATAAGTTAGACTGTGAGATAAATTCACCAAAGAGTGTATCTTTTGATCTCAAACTCGTAGCCCTCTGGAACTTTGAGAATCTAGGAAACCTTAATAGTTTGTTACCATCCGATAGCCCAATATATAACCAACCCAATAATGAACCATTAGGGTGTTAAACTCAATATTTAACTCAGGAGACTACCAAAGATTTGTTTGGTAGGGGTACTAAAATAATTTCAGAGTAGGGAGTTCCACAGTTGGGAAGTGGGAAAAAACTGCACTTCATCTCTGTGCCGCTGAGGTAAATATTTAAGATGATATCAATTTAACTGTGAAAGCAAAAACAAATAAACCGAAAAACAAAGTCTCAACAGTCTGAGAACCATATTTAAGCCCCAAACCATGTTCATCAGAAAAAGATAACTTGTGCTAAATTACACACCAAGGCAAAAATGGGGTGGGGTGAATGGGGGAGGGATAGACTAAGGGTAAAAGAGTCCTAAACACAATCCCCCTGCAGCTTTCAAAATTTGGTTTTTTATTCCTACAGTGGATCAGAGGACAACTTGAAAGTCAGGTACAGCCAAAGTTGTGATGATTTTCATAACCCTTTTCAAATGTTCTTTGAAGCCACGAGTGCGAATTATCTACCACTTTCCTTTTCTTTCTCTAAGGACCCAGAGACTGGGAAGATGTCTCAGGCTCCACATCCAAATCTGGAGAACACCCAGAGCAGTTAACTATCGACAGGGAGGTTGTGAGATACTTTCCCTTAAGAAGACACTTCACTCACAAACTGGGCAAATGTGTAGAGTGGATAGCACTGACCACCAGTCTGCGACTGGAAAGTCTACGGAAGCTAAATAAAACACATCTGCAAGGTCAAACCAAGCAAACCGAGGCAGTGTACTGGTGAGGAAAAAAAGAGCTGCTAATCCCAAAGTTATAAACACATGCGCGCGAACCAGACCTAAACCAAACCCACTCAGCAGCTAGCGCAAAGCTGGGAGCTCCAAACTAGAAGACAAACGCTCAGGGAGCTTCCCCGGCGGAGGGGAAGGCCATTCCAAGGCATTTTCTCCGCCCTCCCCGGGCAGCCCCAACCAAGTAGCCGCCCCCGGCTCCACCCCATCCCTCTGGGCCACCACCCGTGGGGCCCCGTTGAACCCAGGCGGCCCAGAGCTAAAGGGCTCCTAGGGTCAGACCAGAGGTCCGTTGCACTCCCGGTCATAGTGAAAGGAAGACACATCAGCCGCGCCTCCGGGGCACCGTACTCACCCCCATAACCTACACCCCCCACTGTGCTGCAGCTCCCATCACAGTCTTCCTCCATTCGGACGACAGCCCCCTGGGTCTTGGAAGCAGCCATTACCCGGCAGAGAAGAAAAGGGAGGGCCGCAGGGCGGGGCAGAGGCGGGGTGGCACCAATAGAAATGCGACTGGAGGTGAACTCCCCGTCGACGCGGTGTTTTCTCCACACCTACACCGCCCTCTGGGCCAATAGGACGTAATTAGTAAAACTGAATCCCCGCCTCGAACCGGAATTGCCGCTCCCACTTCCGGGATGGGGAAGCCCAGAACTACAATTCCCAGCGTGCCGCGGGGCCCCGGGACGGGAGGGCTGGACTAGGCGCTGGCGGGCGGGGGTGCGCCCGAGAGTGCCCCGGCGTGTTCGCTTAGTTCAGTGAATCAGAACAATGACTGCGCCGCCGGGTCCCCGGGAGCGCATCTGAGGACTGTGAGCAGCCGCCGCCGGGAGAGCTGCTGGCGGCGCAGTGTCAACGCTGGGCTCAGGAGCCTCCAGCGCAGATCCTGCCCAGCGCCCGCAGCCCGCGCGAAGCCCCCGGGCTCCGGCGCTGCAGCGCTGCTCGGGGACTGTGCATTGTTGTGAACCGGAGAAGGGGCGCGGGGATTACAAAGCCTCAAGACCCCGGAGCCCCTTTAGCCATGTGGATACCTACGGAGCACGAGAAATACGGCGTGGGTGAGTCTCCGCGGGGCGAACTTTTATTCTGCTCTGGCCCGAGCGAGTGCGCATTTCTCGTCCTTGCCCCCGCGCCCCTCTTGCTCCGCCCGGCTGAAAATGCCTAATCCTGGCATCGCGCAGCGGGTACGGGGCTTTGCCGAGCCAGCTCCAGGCAGAGGGCTGCGCACCAGGCTCTCGCCCCGCACCGCCGGCTCGGCGCGCCCCGCACAGATTCCCAGAGCGCCGGGACAGCTTGGGGGAGTGCGCGGCCGGCCCGCTCGCTTCGGGCTCTGCCTGCGGAGTTTGGAGTGGCAACTGGGCGTGTGTGTGTGTGTCTGTCTGTCTGTCTGTCTGTCTCTGTGTGTGTATGTGTGTGTCAAGTTGGAAGAGGAGGCGAACAGGGTTTCTCTCCTTCCTTACCCTTCTTCCCCAAAGCGACAGGGAGCTGCAACGGTTCCCCTGGGTGGAGAGGGAGACAACAACACTTGGGCAGAGAGAACACCCCCAAAACAGTAGGGAGGCGCAAACCCTTCCCTCTGGCTCGGATCGACATTCCCGGAGTGTGGAATGTGGCAGGGTCCTGGAGAGAGCCGCTCTGACAGGCTGAGCCCTCTCTGACCCTCCTCCCTCCCTGTGATCCCGGGTTTATGGGGTGTGTGTGTTGCGGGGCGGGGGCAATGGTAAATTTCAACATCTGCGCCGTTCGGTTCTTTGGTCTTTGGAGGAGAACGGGTATTTCAGCAGTGTTTTTACTTCTGGCCACCCTCTCGACCCTGGGTGAGCGCAGTGGGGGCGGTGTGGCGATACAGGGCTGCTGAGTGATAATAGGGAGGGGGATAGGAAAGCCTGGTTCTTGGGGGCAGGGAGATAGCTTTTAGGAAAGCATATCCTGACACTGGCGTTCGGAGAAAAAGGAACAGGATAGCGCTCGCTGTTCTGTGCAAAGGTGAACAACAAAGGACATTAATGTTGACTGATGAATACAGGAGTCTCCCTTTTCCTCCTCCCATTTCAGGCGGGTTACAGTTCCCGTTTTTGTTGTTTGATTTCAGCTGGGTCGCCCCTTGACAGTTACTCCTTTTAGGGTTGAGACTATTAAGAAGCCAGGCTCTCCGACAAGCCTGCAGCCGGCCAAATGCAATTATAACCTCCCAGAAGGTCTAACAGAGAGAAAGCATTATGGATTTTACTAACACTCTTTATTTCCTATAATGCCCTGTTCTGCCGACTGGTGTAGTTTGTGTGTGTGTTTTAAAATTGAGGACAGATCTAGTGATTTAGATGATGTGTAGGTATCTGTTTATGTTCTAAATTCATTTTCCTGCAATTTAAAGAATCTGGAAAGCCTTCCCAGGGAGTCGTAGTCCGAGGGGATTTTTGTTTTTTTCCCAACTTTGCCTGGGGATAGGACTTTGGGGTCCATTGAAAGGACTGTAGGATTCACCAAAGTCATATCCACATTTCACATTAGCTTCCATTCTGTATTGTGACTGATTAGCAAGACAATAGTTTGACCTGAACCCACCTTTGGGAAAGGTTTCCAGCTTTCCCTCCTTCAAAGTGTCAGGGGAGTCTTTGCCAGCCTCTTTACTGGCAAGGAGTAGATGTTAGTGGTTATTACTTTCCTTTTCCTCACTCTCCTCTTTTTTGGGGAGGTAGATTAACGCTTGCTAGGAAAATGATATTCCCTTTGCTGGACTGGTGAGGGACCAGAGGGCATCGCCTCCTAAGCGGCTTTAACACTCAGTGCAGGAAGCTCAGATCCATCCAGGCAAAACTGTCCTGCTTGGAGTCGATCCCAGATGTTGCTCTCTTCCAAGTGTTAAATTATACAGATTATGGATGGGATTTATTTTCTTGATTTCTTCATGTGCCAGGTCACAGCTGGGGTGCTGGTATCGATTAGTTCCTCTCTTGCCTTTCTTTATAAGCTGTGGGCAGAGGCTTAAAAACCGCTCTGGGATTTCCTGGAATGGCAAACCGGATATTATCAGTCAAATGTTTTGGGCTGCAGCAGACACCTCGGTTTTGGGTGGTTGTGATTTGATTGCAGAGTAGGGGAGGCAGAAGGGTGTGCTCACAATTGAGAAAAAGAGGTTGAATGAGATGAAGGGCGAGAGCAGAGAGAGGGTCTTCTGCCCCAAATTACTACTGTTGTTCTCAATATCACATGTGCCAGAATGTTAAATAACCTTTATTATTAATTTTTGAGCATTTGGATTGTGGAGTGCTTAGCTGTTTTTTAGAATCCATCTGTTAGGCGTGTGTGTGTGTAGTGAAATTTTTGCTAGGATACTTATGTGTGGACTTTATTTTTCAACATGGAGAGCACTGTTTGTAGCTGCTTATATTGCAAGTTGTTTTTTTTCTTTTAACCTTAGTTAATGTTTGTGTTTTTCTCAGTAGTTCTTATAGATGTTAAAAGAGCTTATGGGCACAGATCTTTTGTTACCAGATGTAGTAGTAATTCAGTTTCTTCATTCTTTGAAATAAATCAGTCTTTGTGACAGAATATGTGAAGTTTTAGTATAAATTATATATTTCTGCAAAGGTACTTTTCATATACTCTCATGTATGAGATAATTATGTTTTTATATACTTATGATTAAATTTCAAGCAGCATACTGTAAACATGGGTAAAATTACTTAAATTGTATGTCTGTAATAAAATGTATCGGAGATGGAAATTCTTTTTCATATCTGATGTATGGGCCTGCCCCATTTAATGAATGATTAAATTCATTCAAACAACGAATACTCAGTCGTAAGTGTTTTGATTTTATGAAAAGGTATAGTGATGAAGTTATAGTTCTGAGGAACAGGGAACCTTGTCTTTTAGAAAACATATTAAGACGCACAGTGATAGGCAATTTCACCTTAGGAGATTCTAGTTAGCTCTTGATTCTGGGCTAGACACTGCTGCCAGCTGTGTAACCTTAGGTAAAATCTCTTAGCCTCTCTGGGTCCCAGCGTCTGGGGCAAGTGTTAACTAAAGCCTTTCCTGGTACTAATTATGTAGAGCTCTTCCAACTAACTGTGTCTTTTGGTTAGAAAAACATCTTCATTGTGTTGAGACTGCTATGACAGAGACACTTTTGTTGTGACATATCTCACATGGTTTTTAAGTAAGATCAGAGGTAAGCAAACGCTACCTGGCAAGCTGCCAGAACTGAGGTGCTGGTTGCTCTCTTTCTCAATTTGTTTGATTCTCTCTCTAGCAGGAGCTCCATGGGCAGTGACTGAAGCATTCTGCTTTTTGTTGTTGTTGTTGTTGTTTGTTTGTTTGTTTTTAAAATATATTGTCCTTGACAAATAATAATTATATATTTTTTAAGTTTCCTTTTTTTTTTTTTTTTTAAATTTAGAGACACGGTCCTGCTCTGTTGCCCAGGCTGGAGTACAGTGGCTATTCCTAGGCGCCGTCATAGTGCGCTATAGCCTATAGCCTCAAACTCCTGGTTGATAGCCTCAAGCTCCTGGTTGATCACCTCAAACAATACTCCCACCTCAGCCTCCTGAGTGACTGGGATTACTGACATGCACCTTCTCACCCAGCTGTATATATTTATGGCATACGGTGTGATATTTTCATATATGTTTACAGTTGGAGTGATTAAATCAGGCTAATTAACAAATTACACCTCATATAATTAACCATTTTTTGTGGTGTAAAAAACATTTAAAATCCATTCTAGCACTTTTGAAGTATACAATGCATTGTTATTTATTATATCTCCATTCTGTGGATATCACCTCACGTCTGTTAGAATGACTGTATAAAAACAATGAAAGGTAACAAGTATTGGTGAGAGTGCGGAGAAAAGGGAACCCTTGTGCACTTGTTAGTGGGCATGTAAATTAATACAGCTGTTATGTAAAACAGCATGGAGGACCTTCAACAAACTAAAAATAGAATTACCATATGATCCAGCAATTCCACTACTTGGTATATATCCACAGGAATTGAAATCAGTATGCTGAAGAAATATCTGCTATCCCATGTTCACTGAAGCAGTTCTCAAAATGTCTGAGATATGAAAGCAACCTAAGTGTGCGTCATCAGATGAATGGGTAAAGAGAACGTCGTATCTATACACAATGGAATATTATATAGTCTTGAAAAAGGGGGAAATCCTGTCATTTTCAGTAATGTGGAGGATATTAAGTGAAGTAAGTGTAAGTCTGGCACAGAAAGATAAATACTGCATGATCTTGCTTACATATGGAATCTAAAGAAGTTTACTTCATAAATTTAGAGATTAAAGTGATGGTTGCCAGAGTCTGGGGAAAGAGGGTGGTTGGGGAAAGTGGAGATGATGATCAAAGTGTACAAAGTTTCAGTGAGACTGGAGGAACATGCTTTAGTGATCTATTGCACAAAATGCTGACTAAAGCATTCTTGATTGCATACTCACTAATTTCCTCAGATTACCTCTACCTCCTGCATGCCCTCATCTGTTAGCGCACCCCCTATTCCTCCCCCAACCCTACCCCAGCTTAAAGTGGTGGGAATTATTCATGGAGGAAGCTAAGACCTTTGCAGATATGTTTTTGCATTCATTTGTCCAATAGGCTTTTATGCATAGATTCACAGGTGAGTCATGGCATCTTCCTGAGCTGAAGGCTGTACCTCTCAAACCTAGCCAGATGTTTTACATGTGTGAGCTTAGTTAAGCTTGACAGGAGAACATGGGCTGGATTGATCGGTGCAGAAAAATCCATGAACCTTTATAAGAAGCAAAACTCAGAACAAGCTGATCTGAAGTCAAAAGTGTCATTTAAAAAATAAATTGTATGGTGTGAGTATCACTCAGTTATCAGATAAATTCCTATCTTCTATTTCTCTTGAAGGGGTTTTCGGACGCATCTGGGTAGGAATCATGTTCCTTTTTAAAGTCCCTTCTATGTTGGTGGAAGATGCACCTTTTCTTATTCATACAGAATTGTTAGGTGTCATTCACCTCAGAAGGGTGCGTTAATGGTAGCATACGTGTGAGAGAGAGCATAAAGAGGATGTGTTTCCATTACTCTTAGTTTTTTGCAGTTTCTTAGCTAAGAGTTTCTTAAAATGTTTTCTGTTAGTGATCCCATGATGTACCTACATAGCACATAGAGCTAAATAATGATCTGCTGCTTGGGATTGTTTGTGACATTTAGAGCCTGACACAGGATTCTAAACTTTAAGTGGGACTAGAAGAGGAATGATTTATACCTCCCAGTAAAATACCACTGAAGGGCCATGCAGAGACAGTGGGATGGCAGCTCATGTTCTTGATCTGGCCTCCTATGGGAATGGCCTATAAAAATGTTCCCCTCTTTTGGTCATTCTCCTAAGTAACAGTTCTTCACAAGGCCCCTGAAGCCACATAGAGATGCTGCCCTTCTTCTATGGTCTTGTTGTTTGTGTGTGTGTGTGTGTGTGTGTGTGTGTGTGTGTGTGTGTGTATTTTTAGAGGCTGTTATGGTAGATACCACAAGGGAGATTATAAAAATTTCAAGAAATTTAGGTTTTCCTATCTCTAGCTCTATTCCTTTCCAAAAGGAGATAACATTTTCTCAGTTATGTTTGATCCAATATGTCTAAGTTTCTATCATAGTGACTTCATGCTATGAGTATATATGTCAGAGGAACATTAAACGCTAATGAAACCCTTCTAAAATGCTGTAACTGTAACATAGTAATACAATGTTTTACTTAAAAAGGGAAATTGTTTTATCTGAGTCTACCCTTTGAAGTTGAATAGTAATTTCTATTTAAGAGATGAGAAAACAGTTTCATAAAGGTTAAGTGACTTACTCTAAATTAGTAGCTTTTGATCTTGTTTAACTATTATCCATAAGAAATATAGTTAATTTCCTGACCTAGTATACATACAACTATCCCCCAGTACCACCCCACACACATATAATTGAAATAGCACTTGCTCATACTCTGTAATGTTCTATTCTTTTTCATGAAAAAAAATACTGGTCACTAAATTGTCTTATTAATGGGTCCTGACCCACAGTTTGAAAAAAACTGCTTTAAATGCTAATTTGTGATACCAGAAGGACTGCAACTCAAATCTTACTGGGTTTCTGTGGAGTTCGTTTCATGACATTGGCAAGGAGTCGATAATGGTGGTTGTTGTCTCTGATAGTCAGATATGCGTGTTTATTTTAACAAAGAATTTAATTATACTTTTTTCCTTCAATGTAAGTCAAAGTCTGTAGTATTTCTTACTAAAGATGGAACAAATATTTAAAGCCATCATATACATTGCATACGTTTTCTCTTTTAGTACTTGTATATCTTCCTACTAGGACCTTTTTGACAAGGATTGCATAATGACCAATATTGGACTTTTCTATATCATGTCCTTTGACAACACTCTCTGGTCACTATAACAGAAGAATAAAGATAATGGGTTTACTGAGGTACTTTGCCAGTTGTAGGATTACCACTCACTATTCTTTTGTACCATTTTTTATGTTGCCGATCATTATTAGAAAGACAAGGCAACTTGTAGAACTTGTTTTATTAAAAAATTGAACTGTATGCTTATTTGGCTACAGGATATAAGACAAAAAATAAGGAATTGAAGTTCCCCAAGTCTAGCTTCATTTAAGCAACTTAAACTTACTTAAGGAACAACTCTTGGACTCTCTGGCATTTAAAAAAATTGTGCCAAGATAACATTGGGTAACTACTAAGTAAATAAAAATCACCAAAAAAGTGGAATGCCTTTGGTAACGTAATTGCAGTAAAACTGATATGCAGTTCCCTGAGGAATGTATGGTAATCATGATCCTTTTGGAAACTTTTGTATAACTTTTATTGGAAACTGCAATATAAAATAGCATTTATGGAGCACTTGCTACATGTAAAGCACAGTTCTAAGAGTTTGTCTTATATTGTCATTTAATCCTCATGATACCTCATGAGGGAGGATTCAGTTATCACTCATATTTCACAGGAAATTGAGTCATAGAGGGATTAAGTAACTTGTTTAAGGTCACACTGTAAATGGTGGAGCTAGGATTGGAACCTAAGTTGTCTTGCCTAGAAACTGTTCTGTAAGCCATTATGCCACATTACCTAGTATAACAGTGGTTAGCAGAAGTTTGAATCAGTAATCCCATCCCTTAAAGTTTACATGACAAAAAAATCAATAGCAACAAAACGCTTTATGCACAGAGTTGTCTCTTGCTGTGTTGTCTGTGAAACAACTTACATGACCATGTAGTCTTTAAATCAGTTTTGGTTGTGAGCACATTGGAGCATCAGACAATCATGAAATGAAATATTTTCATAAATAACACTATTTCAAAAATATATTCCAGGTATCTAGTGTTAAATGACAAAAGAAGAGTATAGATTATGATTAGAGCTACATAAAATGTGTAGCATATAGAGAAGAGGCAGTCAATGCACAGATGAGAACAATGTTTTTGTTAGAATATAGAGATTATCAGTAAATTCTTTTTTAAAAAAACTTTGTTTGGAAATAGCAGTATTGAATTTTAAATTACACATTGTTATTTATGAAGGAAGAGGTGGCATAAAAATGAGTAAAGAGAGGCATTGCAGTAACTGAGGTGAGAGATAAGTCCCTGAATCAGGTTAGCAGTCATTGTCATGGTGAAGTGTGGATAGATCTGAGAAATATTTAGGAAATGAAAGCAACATGGTTGGTCATCAGATATAACAGAGTTAAAGAAAGGAAGAAGTTTAGGATGTTGTCTTAGTTCAGGATACTGTAACAAATATATCATGGACTGGAAAGTTTAAACAAAAGAAATTTATTTCTCACAGTTCTGCAGGCTGGGAAGTCCAAGATCAAGGTGTTGGCTGAGTCAGTTCCTGGTGAGGGCCTTCTTCCTGGTTTGCAGGTGGACATCTTCTTGCTCTATCTTCACATGGGTAGGGGGAAGGGGGTCATGGGGAGGAAAGGAAGCAAGCTTTCTCTCATCTCTTCATATAAGGGCACTAATCCCATCATAAAGTCTCCCCCTCATGGCCTAATTACCTCCCAAAGGCCCCCATCTCCAAATCACATTGAGGATTACAGTTTCAATATGTGAATTTCAGGGGGATATAAATGTGATTTATAGCAGATGTCCTCCTGTTTCTGGCTTGGGCACCTAGATGAATACAGGTGTCATTCAACAAAAGAGCCATTTTTTTTTTTTTTTTTTTTTTTTCTGGGCAGGTCAGGCTTATGTAAGATGAAGACTTTTGTTTGGCCACCTTGAGTTTGAGATACTTGCAATTTTTGAGATATCTGCAAAACATTCAGGTGATGAGATCTAGTAGAAATTGAGTCTACAGCAAAAAAGAGAAGTTCTGTGCTGAAGAGTGATTAGAGGTTATTTGGCTTATGAGTGAAGGCCGAAGTAATGGGTCTAAATGAGACTTTGCTAATTGCTTTGACTTTGATTCTGTATAGTCTGCCTGTTCATTCTAAGTTTTAACATTACAGACCCCAAATTTCAAAGAGCAGTCATCTCGAGGCATTTTATTAATATGGGTACAAAGGATTCTAAAGTAAGAAATATTAGCTGTCCATTTAGAGTTGGTAGTAAACTATGTTTTATGGTCTTTTCTTGCTTCCCTCTAGGGCATTGCCTGGCTAAGGCGTTAGTTATTTCTATGTCTGTGACAGTTTTCTCCCAAATAAATATTTCATGCCAGATTGTGCACGTTTGTGAGATTTCTCAATAAGGATATTGAAAAACAGTGCATGAATAATATTTCAATGAACAAGATTTATACATCCCTGAAACAGCATTTAAGAACACGCACACATCTAAAAATGGAAAAAAATGCTTCAATATGTAAAGCAATAGATTTGTACATGCAGTTTTTTTTTGTTGTTAGATATATAATACCTCTTAGGAACCACAAGAATTCTTAAAGTTATACTATGGTACTCCTGAAAAATCAGTGATTTAAAGGAAGGAATTCTAGCTTATGATGGTGCTAGGTTCCCTTCCCCTCATGTAGGCTCTATTTAACTAATCAGTAAAATAACAATAAATTCACAGAAAGAGGCAAACATTAATGATATTAAAAACTAAGTCTGACAGAAAGTCTGTTGGCAAAATTCACGTGAAATTTCCCTAAGGCAGGTGGAACTGGATGAAGAAAACCAATGTTTTCTTGGTTTTCAGTGATACGGCATGGTGATTATAGTTAATAATAATATATATTTGAAATTTGCTAAGAGAATGGATTTAAGTATTCTCACCACAGGAATAAAAGAAAGGGAACTGTGTGAGGTGCTAGATATGTTAATTTGATTGTAGTCATCATTTCACAATGTATGTATGTATATTTAAGGTGATATAAACATCAGTTTGTACAACTTAAATATATACAATTTGTATTAGTTAACAATACCTCAATAAAGCTAGATTAAAAAAGAGAAAAAAACCTGTTGGTGGCTTCTTTTGGCTTTCCCTTATTAAGCAGAGAGGCCTCAATGACTGGAAAGATGACAGGAAGACCCATTGCCCCTTCCCCACTCTCTGTCACCAGCTTAGAGACCAGGTCAATACATCCAACTTGGAACGCCCCATTTACTGCCAGAAGCATCTGTAATCCTTGTCTTTTCACCCCATCTTTTTACTTCCATTGAGAGATGACCACTCTCAGAAATGAGTGGGACAGGAAGATGGGTAGGTGGGTGGAAAAGGGTCTATAGAAGATGCCACTTCACCATTGAGAAGTGTACTGTGGTCTTCATAAGGACAGTGATTTCATAGGTGCCTTCAAAGTATTGCAATAACGAAGGTTACTGGGTAGCGTAGTTTTTCTGGCAGGGTATTGGTGACAGAGAAAGAGGTAGGGGGATAAGAGATGATTTCATCTGAATTGCCCTAAAATCATGGTACATGGCATAAAATAACTTACAACTGGGAACCTGGCTTGGAGCTGTACACATCAACTAGCCTTGAATGCAGATCTGAAAGTGGAATTGAACCCATACCTTTATTTTTAGTTCAGTCCTTAGCACTGTAGAGAGGTTCGAGATCCAGGTTGCCTTAATCAGTGATCACATTTGCATCTCTGTGGAAGAAGGAAAGCCACTAAATCTGGACAGGCATCTGTCACTTAGCAATGAACAAAAACATGGCTATTTCTCAAGAAAACAGGAGAGTGAGGAAGAGGGGAGAGCATGACATTTACATGGGAGGCTTTTGGAAACCACTAACACATGTGTTTTTGTTCTCCTCCCCCATTCGTGTCCCCTCTGAGTGTGCCAGAGAGAGAAGGTTGGTGGGAGGGTGGTTGGTGGGAACCCTTCTGGATATGAAATTTGAAAGTTTTCCTGGTTGAATTTACTAACAACTTATCTCCCAAGTTGTGAAACATTTTCCTAAACCAAGAAATTTGCTGTATATTAGACTATCAATTGGACATTAACCAAAAATTTCTCCCTGAAGTCTTTGAGCAGAAATGTGGAGATTTGGTTCTATGTCTTTTTTTTTTTTTTTTTTTTCCTCCAAAATGGAATAATCTCATCTGTTGTTGGCAACCAGAAGTAGGCAGGTTTGGGAACATGGGGATGCATGTACATAAGGCAACTGAAAATAGCCCCAACCGAGATCCTACATGAAACATTATTCACTATCCTGGGGAGAGGAGAGAACCTGTTCTCCATTCTCCTCTGGCAGCCAAAGTAGGTTGAGGAGCTTGTGAAGCTGCCTTGATAACAGGCTCAGGGGTTAGCCAGGGTCTCAAAGAAACAGGAAAACCCAAAACATCAACAGGCAGTTCTATAAAGTATGAAGAGTGAAGAAACCTCTCAGGTTTTCTCCAGTAGTCTGGATGAAAGACATTAAGCATAAGATCTGAGGATTCCTAAAAAATCACACACATAGTAAAGGTTTGTTCCAGTTTGTTTGCTAGTTTATTTTTTGAGATGGAGTCTTAGTCTGTCGCCCAGGCTGGAGTGCAGCGGCACAATTTTGGCTCACTGCAACCTCTGCCTCTCAGGTTCAAGCGATTCTCCTGTCTCAGCCTCCTGAGTAGCTGGGATTATAGGCGCCCACCACTGTGCCCAGCAAAGTTTTGTATTTTTAGTAGAGATGGGGTTTCACCATGTTGATCAGGCTGGTCTCGAACTCCTGACCTCAGGTGATCTGCCCACCTAGGCCTCCCAAAGCACTGGAATTACAGGCGTGAACCACTGCGCCCGGCCTCCAGTTTGCTTTTTTAGGAGAACTGTATTTGCATTAATTGTATGTAAAATCTGCTTTAATACTCTCATCTTTAGTTATGGAAATTGATTCTGAAGACTAAATATTTATGTTCTTTGCCCCAGGTTGGGAGATATCATATATATATACTATGTAGAAATTATTGTAACGAATTTTAAGATGGGAAAATACTTATGACAGGTGAAGAATTGCCATACACATTACCTGTAATGTTCTTACAACCAATTGTTACAATTGAGGAGATGGCTTATTTTTAATTTCATACTTTCTAGTAATTTCTTAAATTAGCATGCATTTCTTTTATAATCAGAAAAGAATTATGTAAGTTCTTTTGTAAGCTGAACATTATTTCCTTTGTGGGGTTTCTTTTCAGGATTAGAGGTTGGACTGGTACAAGTTGCATCTGGACAGCCTGAATTTAGTTTGTCATTTATGTGCAGAAAGTACTCTTTCAAAATTTTGAAAGTAGCTTTCCTTGTTATACCAGTTTGACTGTCTGTGATGTCACTGCTGTGTTCATTTTCCAGTAACCACAGTGAAGATGTGCTTTCATATAGCTTTGGGGTATAAGTCTTTGAAAGAGAACTCTAATCGCTCTTTTAATTTGTTGAAACAGCTTCAAATGAATTCACCTAAGGTAAAAATTCTGTTCTCTCCATGAAATGTTTGCTTAGAAGACTGATGTTGGTGTCACTGCTCACTTTTCCTTTGTTCTATAAACTCTGCCCTGTTGAACTGTGGGCCCAGGGATAATTTATGCAGGACAGACCTTTCAACATAGAAAGTCAACAATTTGAAGAGATTTTATTCAACAATTACAGAATAATAAAAATAATTGCTTATTTATGGGTGCTATAAACTGAATGTTTATATTCCTCCAAAATTCTTATGTTGAAGCCCTAAATCCCAATATGGATATATATGGAGTAAGGAGGTTATTAAGATTAAATGAGGTCATAAGGGTGGGTCCCTGATCTGATAGGATTTGTGTCTTTATAAGAAGAGATCCTAGAGAGCTCACATGCTTTCCTCATAGGTAGCATGAGAAAGGACCATGTGAGGGTGCAGCAAGAAGGTGGCAATCTGCAAGCCAGGAAGAGAGTCCTCACCAGGAGCTAGTCCTGCCAGACCTTGATTTGGGACTTCATCCTTCAGAACACCGAGCCTGTGGTACTTTGTATGGCAGCCCAAGCAGAAGGGTTAAAGGCATTTTAGGCATTGTAGGAAGAGGGATATAAAAAAACAGAAGAGGAATTCTCAACCTCAGTGTAATCAATGTAGTTAGTGTTGGCCCTCTCTGTGGTTTGAGATCTGACTCCCCAGGCCCACCTCTGGAGTCACAGACTTAATTGAGCTAGACTTGTTTTTTTTAAAGACATAGTCTGTCTCTGTCGCTCAGGCCGGAATGCAGTGGTGTGATCATGGCTCACTGCAGCCTTGGTCTCTCAGGCTGAAGTGATCCTCCTGCCTCAGCCTTCCGAGTAGTTGGGGACTATAGGCATGCACTACCACACCTGGCTATTATTATTTTCACTTTTTGTAGAGACAGGATCTCACTATTTTGCTCAGGCTGGTCTTGAACTCCTGGGCTCAAGTGATCCTCCTGCCTTGGCCTCTCAAAGTGCTAGGATTACAAGTGTAGATGACTGCTCCCATTTGAGTTAGATTTTTTGATGGTAGATATTGACTAATAACTCCAGGTATATGTTTATTTGAATAATGGCATTTTTGCAAAGTTGCTCACATTGTCTTGAGTTGTCACATCACTTTGGGTGCCTTCAAAGCAACCAAAAGAGGTAGAGTCTTCAGATGCTTCATTTCTTTTTGCTACAGTTATTTATAAAAACCTAGGGTGACAGGTTTAATCATGTAGGTTAGCATTTTTAAAAAGTAGATGGAAGTTTTATTATATGAAACTTTGGTTTGGGGCATTGGGTTAGGGGTACTTTGTTTTTTCAAGTCCTGGCTGTTGAATGTCAGGTCCCTGAAGAGAATGAAGCAATATTTGGTTCATTTTTTTTTTCTTTTTCTATTACCCTTAAATATGTGTTTCCTGAGAGTAGCTAGTACATTCCTCTAAAGATTTACTTGTTGCATTTTTTTTCTTAGTGACAAGCATAAGGGCATATTTTATGAGATGTTGGTAGAAAAACTTCTGTTGGATGATTATTTATGGGATATGCCTACGATGTATAAGGCAGTGTGCTAGCTTGATAAGCATTCAGAGAGATATAGAACTGGATGACTGGACAAGGGAAGGAGCTAGAAATGTTTCATAGTTTTATCTCATTTACTTTGAACAACCACTTCTTCAAGATAGATGTTACCCTGATTTTTTAAAAAATACACAGTAAGGGAGTGCATAAAGTATCACAGATAAATCAGTATGAAAGTTAAGACAGATATTTCCCCTTCAAGCTTTAAAATGAAGATAAGAACTTGGGATGGTGATGATATTATTCACTTGTGCACCTGAAGAAACAGCCCTGAGGAGGAAAGGGTGTCTCATATCCTGGAAGACTCAGAACTTCTACAAAAGAATAGAAGTTGCATATTGAGATACTTCCCATAGGAGTGAGTCACCGGCTGCTAAGATCGCCCAAGATAAACAGCTGAGTGGAATTACATTTTAAATATCTGGAAAACCTTTTTCCTCTTCCTTCTGGGTAATTTCCGCCTCCTCTCCCTCCCCTCCCCCTTGTCACCTCTTATTCCTGTCACCTGACCAATGTTAGGTATCTTGGAAAATGGTTTATCTTTTTGTGTGTGTGATTCTTTCTAAGACTGGGCAGAGGAAGAAAGATGGATTTAGGATTGATTCTTCTTCGAGAGAGATTTTGGGAAGGATAAATAGAAACTATAGTGTATAATTATATATATATATGCACACTATATATATACACACATACACACAAACACTGTATATATACTATACTTACTTAAATTATACTATGTTTAAGTTATATACTATATAATATTAAAGTATACATATATAATTATATATATTATGTAAGTATATGTAATATGTAATATTATATAGTATATAAACATATCCATATTTAAATTACAGAAAAATAAGAGTGGACAGGCAGAGGAAAACCCGACTTTAAGATGAATGCTAACCAAGGGCTGAGCCTGTGTAATTGGCCCCGTGCACACACTCCAGCCTTACAGCAAACATAGAGAGGGCCAGTAATTTGTTGCAGGGGACCCACCTGTGAAGGGCTGAGATTCAGGCACTCATCTGTCTCAGCCTGAAGCATGTGGTCCCTTCATGGTATCAAACACCTTTATACATAAGACCTAGGGCCAGAATCTGGAGGCACAACCCTAGGCTTTGGGGTTCTATGGACAGTGCTGAAGAAATTGCTCACTATACTTTACTTTTTAAATAAGATACTAGTGTTGATACCAGTATTGTGTGAAATAAGTCCCCTTGTTGTCTCTTTACTCTAGCATTAGTCTCTGGTAGTGATGGTCAGTCAGTGTGCTGACTGCTGGTGGGTGGGGGTGTGGGGCACAGTGGTGACAGAGAGGCCACTAGGTGCCTCAGGAGATAGGGATGGGTGCTAGAGGGGTGGGGAGAAATAGGGAAATAAGAGCCAAGGACCAAACAGTGCTGAGTTACGTGAAGGGAATAAATGTGTGCGTCTTTGAGTGAGGATGGACCAGGAGCAGGGAGGAACCCTGGAGTGAAAATAAAATTCATGGCTGGTGTGATGGCTCACACTTGTCCAAGTTACTTGGGAGGCTGAGGCAGGAGGGTCACTTGAGCCCTGGAGTTTGAGGCTGCAGTGAGCTATGATTCCACCTGTGACTAGCTACTGCACTCTAGCCTGGACAACATAGTGAGGCCCTGTCTCAAACAAATAAACAAAACAAAACAAGAAACCTGCAGTAACAGGGATGCCTAGAAGGTAGGGGGCTAGAAAAAAGGGAGGATTCCCGTTCATTGGAGGAGCAAGAGAAACCCTGAGCTCTGAGGCTTGTGATTCTGATATTGGAAGCCCTTGCTGTACTGGGACCTAGGGCTTCACATTCTGCTCCATCTGTGCTCAGAGAAGCCCTGTCCTGCCAGTCCAAGGAACTGGTATACTCCTTGGTATGCTGAATAGGTACGTCTTTGGTCTGAATTACTGCTGTAGTCTTCTGATCTTTCTCCTTTCTGCATTCTCCTTTCTCTAGTACATGCTTTGGACTTAAGCCACAAGTGACCTTTTTCATAAAGCAGATTTGTTGATATAGTTCACTTGTAAAACCCAAAATCTTTAATTTTTTTTTTTTTTTTTTTTTTTAGTCAGGGTAGAGTCCAAAGTCATTTTATGGTACACAAGTTCCCTCCTAAATCGGCCCGTCTGCAATCTCATCCTGTGCTGGGCGGTTCTTTCTCTCATACTCTGTCCTCCATCCTACGGAACCACTGACTCCTCAGAGATGCCAGGCTACTTGAGGACTGTTGCCTCTGCACCTGCTGAAATGCTTCCTGGGCTGACCATCCACCTCCTGCTTCTTTACCTGAAAAACCTAACTGCAATGTCTCTTCTTTAAGAGTGTCTGTTTCTGACTCCTCCTGGTAGAGGACTGCTCTACCTCTGTTCCTGCTCTGTGCCCTGCAGCTGCCTCTCTTAGGGCTTTTGCTACTGCTGTTTTGAAACTGTCTGCCTTTACTACAGTCTAGGGAAGCCCTTGAGGCCAGAGATGCTGTGTTGTTCAGCTTTGATTTCTCTAGGGGGTAACTCAGAGCTAACCTGTAGTAAGTTCAGTAAGTGTTGAATCAATGAATGAATGGGTTCCTTGGATGAGGGAGAAAGCCCAAAGCTCAGTGTCTTGTAGTTATTTGTTACATTTATATACAATTTTTTAATACATTATACATTTTTATACAGGATGTATAAACCAGGCTTTGTTGAGTAGATGAGGGTATCCTGACTGGGGCCTGGCAACCCCCTGACATCCCAAAGTATTGACACAGAGGAAAGCAAGTGTTTGTGAGGGAAGTGATAGAATTTATCAAAAGTATATGAAATTAGTTACATAAAATCTGAAACATACATTGTGGTTCTGTTTGTCCTGTGACCATGTAAAATTGCCGTTGAAAAAACAGAAAGCCGTGCATGGTGACTCATGCCTGTAATCCCAGCACTTTGGGAGGCTGAGGCAGGTGGATTGCTTGAGCCCAGGAGCCCAGGAGCCCAGGAGTTTGAGACCAGTCTGGGCAACATAGAGATGCTATCTCTAAATAAATAAATAAATAAGGAAAAAAGAAAAAAAGAGAGAAAGAAAGAATGAAAGAAAGTAAAAACAAGAAGGCTAGGCTGCTATGTCAGGAAGAGACCTACCGCCAACCACTGAACTTCAGTGTAGATAGGACTGTATTGTTTTGATTGTATCCTCTGTTCTTGGTATAACATTTGCTACATAATAAATTGTAACATATAATAAAAATATACATGTTTGAGTCAGTGTGTGCAAGTGTAAATTTTTAATAGGGTATTTACACCTGAAGTCTCTACAACAGCGTATGACTGCCAGACTCCATTTAAATGCCAGAAGATGCTCAGATACATCTGCCTGTCATATCTTCTGGCCACCATGTAATGGTCAGTTGTAGAAAATCTTCTGTCCGATACTGGATCTTAGACATTTTTACTGTTTCCTGTAAGTTTTGGGTGTTTTTCCAACCTTTTAGTGATTGCAATTTGTAACAAAAATTTCCTACCACTGTTTTTTTTTTTTTCCTCCAGAATAAGAGTATCCTGAGATAGCAAGGCAAGCTGTTATCAAAAGACAGAAACAAAACTCCTACCAAATATGCAATTAGCCATTGCTGAGAAACAGCATTTTCACTCCATAGCATAACCAACACAAAATATAGAAATATATGGCATGCTGAAGAAATAGACTACAATTGTTATTTATAGCTTCCCATTTAAAATTTTTGTTTTCGTTAGAATAGGCTTATTCACTAGAACATTGTGTTGGCAGTGATCTGTCACACACTTGTGTGGTATGCTCTGCATATGGTGGCTGGATTTTGGGATGTCTCATCTGGGAAGCATGATACCCTCTTTCTCATTTACAGTGGTGTGACATGGGCTACCAGGAACCCTCATCATTGTTTTTACTGACTTGATACTGAGCAAATATAAATTCAGAAAGATAAAATAAGTTTAGTAGGATAAAATGCTTCTTTTATATGATGAGGCTGTCTGTGTTTATTTGAAGAACAACAACAACAAAACCCTTTACTGTGAAAACCAAGGTTTGAAAACCACTGACTTACGAGGCTGGAGTATTGCATGTAAATTCTGTTACAAGGTTTGAAGTTACTACCTAGATTTTCCTAATGAGCTGACATCTTTCTACTTTAGGTGGTGGTGGGGAAATCTTCTGGATTGGGGGGTATGAATTGTCAAGGAATTATTGCATGTAATAATTAGTGCCATGCAGCACTGTTTGCACCATTGATGTAATAAAGCTCTTCATATCTGAAAAACAGTTGATATCATCATTCTATAAAGTGCCTCGTTGAAAGGGTTAACTCCAGTTTATCTAATGAAAGAGGCCAGGATTCTAATTTTGGTTCTTTCACAACTGTATGAACTCAGGCAAAGCATTTATCTTCTTAGGGCCTCAGCTGTGAAAAGACAGTTGGATGAGGTGATTTTCAAGTTTCCTTGAAATTATAGAATTCATTGTAAGCTCGAGAGTCTCTTGGGCACTGTGACTAGATGTCAGTGGAACTGTCTGAAATATTCTCTGAAATGTTTTGGTTTGTGTTCAGGTAACTGAAGGTGAAGTATATGAGATGTTTACTGTTTGTGCTGGTCTCTTCTACCAGGCAGTTTTACTACATTTGCAGCATTATGTGTTATCTTGAAGCTCTTGGGCAATTCCCTGTAGTATTTGGTCCTGTGAATTTTGGTAAGTAATTGATAGCTGTTGTATAAAACCACTCTGCTTTCCTAAGTCTTTCTGTCCTTAACAGGGAAGTGCCAGAGCTATTAAGTTATTTAAATAAATTAACTAAACCCTACATTTGATTTTTGAGTCACATGGTACCAATTCAAACAAAACATTGGTTAAAGGGGTCACATTTGGAAATAACGTATTTTTTCTGAAAGACTTCTTTCGTTTTTTAGTTGTGAAAAAAAGGTATGAAAATGTAATATTACACTTAGCTTTCAAATGGAAAATGATCATTTTAGATCTCATTTTACATCCAAATTATAGCACTCACTGACCATACTGTGCAAAATTGGTCAGATTCCATTGACTGGTTGCGTTTACTCCCCTAATTGGAAAAAATGACAACTATTAATCATTGTGACACAAGGCAGAATGTCATCATGGCATGACATTCTTATTTTCCAACTGAGAAATGGTGACTTCTGAGTGCAAAAGCAAACTCTCCTTTCCTACTTTTGCTTGCCACTTCTTTTTTGGTTTTGGTTATAGTTCTCTGGAGTAAATTAGACAAAGACTTGTAAAAAGTGGAGGATGCAGAGGCAGAGCAAGAAAGTGTTCCTTCATTTTTATTCCCCAGAAACAGCTGTGAAAATGAAAATGGGACAGGGAGAGAAGAAAAACGTCATAAGAGAAGGAAATGTGGCTATTGCACAGACAAAGACATTTGAAATTATTTGCATGTAGACAATTGATGGAGATAATGTCTTCTTAGGCATAAGGACTTCAAAATGACTGAACTCTGAAGTTTTATTTTTTTCCTTCCTAGATTAACTCAGAAGAGAAATGTTTTCAGCAATTTGCCAGGATTTCCTATGAGAATAATTTTCTAGTTATAGAAGTAATTATGGTTGTAACACATGAGTTATTTTGGTATTGAGCTTTGTAATTTCTTAGTGTTTTGGTATACTTAAGATTTATTTGGGCGATTGCATTTTTTAAGGAGAATTGAAAAGAAAAAGGTAACTGATAAATGCCAGTCTATCTCATGCTTGGCTTTTGAAAATATTTCTGGTTTTTATTTTTCTCTGTAGGTATCAATACTAATGGCTTTTAAAAAAAGAGAGAGAAACAAAAGTGTTTAATTAGTAGTTTATTCTTCCTCCCTGGACCATCTATTTTTAGTAGCCATGGCATATTTGCTGGGTGACTTTTGTTTGTCTAATAAATAAGCAGCTTCTTTTATATGTCCCTGAAATTTTGTTACCCTCCAAATAGAGTTCTTATAGTACTCTAAAGGAGAACTGACATGTTTTGTTTTAATGCTTCCCAGTAGGAAAATTATGTGGCATATCTGGTGAACATTAGGTCCAAATGCAGTGGTTTCTCTGTGGCTGTCTTAGTAAGGACAATGAGAAGATTCTTTAATTTCCATTTCTACCTCAGTACTAATGTTAATTTGATTTCAAATTGTTAATGCTACCATATTTTGTGGTGATACAGACAACTATAAGCAGTACCTTGTTTTATAATAATAGTAAACCTTTATTGAACTCTTACTAGGTGTCCGGCCCTATGCCAAAGTCATACATGCATCATTTCATTCCGTGCTCATGACAACTACATGATGTGGGTACTATTTTTATTCACCTTTTTACTAGTGAGAAATTTAGGAACGGAACTGTTCTAGAACCTGTCCAGGATCACAAGGAAGTTGAGTTGTGGAACTCTGATTTGCTTTCAGATTCCGAAGCCTAGTTTCTTAATCACTGTGTTACAGTGTCTTCCCAGTCATGTTTTCATTGCTGTTTGTTTTGTTTGGGGTGGTGGTGTGGGAATAAGGGGTATCTGTTACCATAAAGCTAAGCAACTGACAAAATTCATGGAAAGTATTGAAGCACAGATTCCCTCTTCTGAGACCAAGTAACTCCACTGGGATACAGGGGTGCAAGGTGGCTGTTGGTGCAGAGCCAGGGCTAAAGGTTGGGCAGCCTGTGATCTTGAAACCTCTGCTAGGTCTGCTCCCAATGGAGATCCCCCAAGGATGTCCCAGTGAAGTTGCCCCCTGGCCTAGCGAAGCATTGTTGCAGGACTCATCAGAAGGTAGTGTGAGCTGAGACTCGGCCAAGCATGGTGTGCTTCCAGAAGCCATCAGCCCTAAGTGTGCAGCTGTGATGGTCCTTCCACCAAAGTGACCCCTACCCTCAGCTGCAGCCAGTGATGGCAGGCACCTTTCCACCTGGCAGTAGTTGCCAGCTGGGTAACTGGATATAAAAGACTGGATTCTGCTTAGGAAAGGCGGTTTAGGACTGTGCATTCATTGATGTGGGAAGGAGCAGATAGTGAGAATGGAACACGTTAAGTAGAGACCTGCCTGTCCTTTAGAGATGGACCTGTGGCAGTACAAGGGAGAGCTAATTATAACACCATTGTGTCACTCAAATGTTGTGGTCAGACTGTTGAAGGTGTCTTTTATTTCAAGTGAACTTTTCTTTCTTTTTTTCTTTTTTTAAACTGAGGGTGACCCACGTTCTGACTTCCTTTTGAAGTCATCAGGCCTCTTAAACAAAATCAGACTTGAATGCTTAAGTCATCCCTTTCCTGTTTGTAGACTACTACCCTATTCCACTTTTTCCTGTTTGGATGCTTTCTTACTTGTCCTGTTTGATCCTTTTAACTCTTACGAGGTAGACAGAGAGGGTTGTTCCTGTATTCATGATGAGACAGTTAAGACACAGCAAATTAAGTGACCAGTGCTGTTTGTTTAAAGAACTTAGTTTATTCTTCGGTATACTTATTTTCCACATCTGCAGAACTGTGACCATCCTCCACATGATTTATAGTCCATACCGAGTAGTGGATCAAACGAGCTCCTGCCAGGCAGTCACCAGCTTCTGATGAGAACAGCAGCATGCAGCCTGCACTTCAATGCTGCACTCCCAAGACCAGCTGTGGCCCCCACACTGCCATTGCTGTGTGTACCGGCTGCTCTGTGGTTCAGTATTATTGGTTTCCTATAGGTTCCTTATTTTTTAAATAGCCCATGTCAGTTTCTTTCTTTTAAGTCTGGGAAGGGTCCTAAGCTTTAGTTTTCTGTTCTGTAAACAGGGATGATACTATTTGCCTTGTTTATCTGCCATGTAATTATTATGATCAAGTGAGATTATTTTTGTGAAGCCATGTAAACTATAAAGTGCTTTCCAAGCATAAGGAATGACTGTGGATGACCTTGAGTTTCAGATGGAGGTCAGGAGCAGTTAAAATAATTGGTTGTGATACCATCCATAATCTCTTCTCTCAACACCCTCTGCGAGCTCTAGCGGGGGCGGGGGGGTCAGCGGGGGGTGGGGAAATTGTAGGAGTCACACAGGTGTTATTGCTAGAAACTACAAGAGCGGGAAGGCTTCTCAAGCCCCCTGGGAAGGACTTAGCTCACACTTCTGGGAACCAGTGTCCAAGGCGTGTGACCATAGGAACAGAGACTCTCTGTCAGGAAGGAGTCACCAGCTGATTCCAAGGGCTGGGGTTTTTATGAGGAGAGTCAGTGCCATCCTGCTTGGAATCAGTCAAAAGGAGGTTAGTCGCTTGTGCCTTTTGCTCCAAAAGGAAAAAAAAGAAAAATGAATGACAAGTTGCAGAATACGCACTGTTAAACCTCAGATAAGTTAGTTAGCCAAGGACTAGACTGTAATGCTCCTGGGTGAGGGCGGGGTGGAGACTACAGCTCTGCCCTGTGAAGAAGTTGCCCAAAGCAGCACCTACGAGAGGTGCCTGCAGATCATACAGAGGGGTGCGTTTGGGAAAACCTGGCCCTGCCCACTTATATTACAAGTGGTATTCACCTGTGTGGCTGTGTGTATATGAGTTCCTCCTTTGTGCCAGGCACTGTGCTAGGTGCTAGGTCTACACTGGTGTGTGGAGGGTTTTCAGCTCTCACAAAGCTGAGAAACTCACGCATCTGTTAAATACAGGTCCGTGCATTAGGCATGTGCAGTGTGCTGTGGGCACAGAGATGAAGAGTGAATTCCAAAGAACTCAAACCTGTGTAGAGAAGTCAGAGAAAGGGTCACAGATAATGGTCCTAGGAGAGGCAGGGTGGTGTGGTAAAGGTCTGCACAGAGGAAGGGGCCCTCAGACCTGGGCAGGTGCGTGCATCCTGGAGAAGGTGATACCTGAATTGAGTTGAGAAGGTACGGCAGGAATTAACTAGGTGAAAGAAATAGGAGAGGGCATTCCTGAATAAAGAAACAGCAAAAGCAAAGGCAAGGAAGCCTAAAGACTTGCAGGAGTGGCTGGGGAACCGCACATGGATTACTCCCATAAATGTTGCTATTATCAAAACACTGCTACCTGTAGCTGACCCATCACCTCACTCCAAGTTAAATCAGTGGTTCTCAATCTGATTGAACTACCCAACCCTCACCCCCACTCCCAGGGGTGTTTGGAAATGTGTTGCTTTTGATAAATGAGTGATTGGAGAGCCCTCCTGGCATTTGTTGGACAAGACCAGGTACATGGCCGTCAGAAGGAAGAACTGCCCTGTCCCACATGCCCATGTCATCCTTTTTGAGAAACCCTGGTTTAAATCCTGGCAGACATAATCCTGTGAGGTGACAAGACAGTGAATGTGTTTACTGTTTTCAGCTAAGGCATGAAAGCCAAGGTCACATAGTTTTTAGGCTGTCAGTAAAGGCTGGAATGCTTTTCTCATCAATACCTTTTGTTTGAAATTTCTTTCGCCCTTTCGGTTTCCATGTTTTATTGACGTCCTGCTTTATAAAATTCTAGGTAATGCCTTATGTTGATAGTATCTTTGTTGAGAGCTAACAATTCTCCTCCTCCTGTTCCCAAATGGAGGACCTTCCATTAAGACGTAGTTATGGCCTTTCTTTGCCCTTTCTCTCCTTCCCTTTTCTACTCAATTGGCAATTGACTGGTGAATTTGCAAGATGAGACTGAGCTGGCCTTGCTCATTCCCTCCTTTCTATGGAGTTCTTCCCTCTGTAGAGAGGCTGCCTTCTGATTTGTAAGGTTAGTGGCAGTATGGGAGGCCTACATGTTTATGACCTAAACTTAGTCTAGGGGAGTGTAGCTGGGCCTTGTGTACAGTGATGCTGTTTGTGTCCTGCATGAAGGGAGCAAGTGGCAGCTGGAAGCCAGCCAGAATTCTACTGGGCCCAGCCAGCTGTGCTGGGGCCCAGGCAGTTCCTTTTTCTCACTTGAACAAGTGCATTGTACAGTCCTGTGGCCACCCTGTTGCACAGCTCCAGAGGCCACTATTGTGTTCTCATTGTATTCTGTGTCTCGTGGTTTAGGTCTTGATAGTGAGCCACATGTCTGCACACATAGCCGTGTGCTTTCATGCAGAGTTTATTGGCCATAAAGCTGACTTCAGTTTGACCTGCTTCTTCTGTCTCTCCAGTGGGTGAAAGGGATGGTATTTATTCCTTTTTCTGGACCTGTAGTTTCCTTAGTGACAAGAGGCTTTGCTCCTTTGTAATCTCTTAGTTTTGTTTCTCTCACACACATACAGTTAATACGTGCTTGTGATTAAAAGTTCACACAGTATAGACAAATGTAGCATATGAAACTGAGATCTTCCTTCACCTCCTTCTCCCACTCTTCTTCCTGAAATTGATCATTAGCCAATGCAATGCTAAGGCCCCTCTCAGATCCTTTCCTATTCTGTTGGTGTATGTAATTTTAAAAATGCGATCACATAACTTGCTCTTTTTAAAAATATTACATCATGGAGAGATCATTCCATATAAGTACATTATAAATCTAGCTGTCTTTTAAAAATTAATTTGTTTCAAAATTTATTTGAAAAATTGTATATAAAAACAATAATAACTGTAAGACTTAAATTTGACTCCTTCTGCATGCCAGGCACTATTCTAAGTCCTTTACAGGTGTCACAACAACTCTATGGGATAGGCAGTGTTAATACCATTTTTCAGCTCGAGAAACTGAGGAATAAAGATCAGGTAACTTGTCTAAGATCATCCTGGACAAGTATGTAAAACTGGTATCTGAAGGCAGGTAGTGTGACTCTCGAATGCACAGTCTTAAATATTATACTTGACAGCATTTGGTATCAAATTCAAAAGGTAAAAAAGGTAGTGATATGGTGATTGTCGAGGTTCCTGGCCCTGTGCCCCAGTGCCTGGAGTTCTCACCTTAGAGGCAGATCCCTTTGGGTACAGGTTCTCAGGCTGTCCTGCGGACTTACTAGCACAGAATCCTCAGGAAGTTGTATATGCTTACTGAAAATGATTTTACTTTATTCTGTGAGATGCAAGTGCACGTACTGGTCAATCCATTTCAATCCTGTGATCCTGCTTCCTGTTACTCTTTCTTGTTAGGAGTTGCATACTATTCCACAGTGGGAATGTATCTTCTGGTGTTCAGTATCATGCTTTTATTTATTTATTTATTTTTTTGAGACAGTGTCTTACTCTGTTGCCCAGGCTGGAGTGCAGTGACACAATTTTGGCTCACTGCAGTCTGGAACTCCTGGACTCACGTAGTCCTCCTGCCTCAGCCTACAGGCACAAACCACTGTGCCTGGCTAATTTTTAAATTTGTTTGTAGAGATGGAGCCTCAATATATTCCCAGGCTGGTCCCGAACTGCTGGCCTCAAGCTATCCTTCTGCCTTAGCCTCCCAAAGTGCTGGGATTGTAGGTGTGAACCACTGGACCCAGCCCCAGTATCATGCTATTCCAAACAATGCTACCTCAAAGTATTTTGCACTTATATGTAATTATATACAATCATATAATTACACATGGGTTCATATCTCTGTAGAATATAGTCTTCAGTGTGGAATTTCTGGGTCAAATGGGATGCACACTAAATATTTTTATAGATTATGGCAAATTATCTTCTCAAAAGCCTGTATCATTTTATATCCCCACCAACGTACTTGTTTCTTCTTTCTTGCCAACATTGGATATTATCTCTAATATTTTACAAGTCTGTAAAGTGATGTTAGCATACCAAATGAGCAAAATTAACAACATTTGAAGTTATTTTTAGCCTATCCAGTCTTGCGAATATTCACTTGCTCAAGAAGAAAAGTCATGTGTAAGCCATTCTACAGTTACTACCTCCCGTTTTTACTAAGAAATGTCTTCCATACTTTTGCCTTAAAAATGCAACTATTGTGAGCCATTTTTATCAACTTCAGGAAAATGACTGCCATGTCACCAACATGGGGATGCTTCCTAGAGGGGCAGGCAGTTACGAATTGGGAGTCTACTTTTAGCCCTTTAATACCTAAAGCAGCCTGCTTTGCCAACCCCTGCCCCTAAGGTGGTGGAGCAGTGCACAGCCACAAAATGCTGTTGGCACTGTGGGGACCCCAGTTACTCAAAAGAAGGATGCCATCATTGGGACAGTGCCTCATTCAAACATACATATCTACAGGCAGGGAGCTCATGCTGTCATCATGGCACTGGCACAGCTCCTTAAGTGACTCTCAGGCTACGCTTTTATCATGGGCACCCTTCTCTGAGATGATTTTCTAAGGAGAAGCCAGTGCCTTTAAGTCCATGCCCACAGATTCCATTTCTGAGTACTTTGGCTCCAGAGGACCAACTCACACTTCCTTCCAAATTTGGAGAAGGAGGATCTCAGCCTAATCTCCCTGGCAGATGGCAGGTTGTGCTGTGTGGACCTGTCGGGGTAAAGGTTGTTTGCAGAAGTGAAGAGGATATTTTTACATATAAAGGAGCACTGTGCTTCTGTTTTTCTGAAGTCTTTGGTCCTCTTATGCTTGTTGGGCTGTTTGGGAGAGCAAGGTTCTCCCGAGTTGTTTTGCAGCTGCTGGGGGTTTCTGGGTTGAGGGGGGCTAGCTCCTTCTTTGTCTGGTTCTGCCTCTGCCCTACCATGTGCTTAGTGAATACCATTTCTCTTTTATGGTCTGTTTTCTGAATGATGAACTATGCCTACATGGCACTGACAGCTGCACCATAGTTGACTTTGAAGCTATTAATTTTTAGTTTTTACTTTGGAATTTTGTTTTCCATTTACATTCTATTTTAGACTTTTGGACTTAGTAACCGGTGGAATAAGAAACTGGTGCTATGTGTGCACCCAGCCCCACTCCACCCCATTTTGAAACTAGATTGACAACTTGTCAGTTTATTGACAACATGTCAGAAGTTGGCATAATATGAAGATTCAAAATGGAAAAGTGCTTATGCTAAAGTGATATGAGCCTAAGTTTAATATTCATCATACCTCTGAGGAGTCTGTTTCACTGTGTATTTCTGATTTTGAGGGGTTTTAAATAAAGCTGTACTAATCTCCTACATCTTGACAGTATAACTACCATTTTTATTTCCATATTTCTAATTAAGTTGGGTTTTTCTAGGGTGTGAAAGAAAGGATTTTGAGGTGACCTTGTGTGTCAGAAAAATCACATAGTGATTCTAGAAAAACTTCCTTTTGAAGCAGCTGTGTTCTCCTTGAAGGGATTCTTTGAGCACCAGGCATGTTTAATTCACTGCTGGGTTTTTGTGTGCATGTAGCTGGGTTAAAAAAAAAAAAAAAAACAAATTTTTTGTGCTGGATGCTTTGCTGAAACTCCTGTAACAAATAATGATATGTTAATATTGTATTTTTCTATAAGGCAATGCTACTAGAGAGTTCACTTAGAAGATTTTTTCCTGTGGTCACTTTTTTTCTTTTAAGGTACAGGCCCTGTTCCCCAGGCTGGGGTGCAGTGAATGATCACCACTCACTGCAGCCTTAACCTCCCAGGCACAAGTGATCCTCCCACCTCGGTTCCCAGAGTGGCTAGGATTACAGGCATGTGCCACCACACCAGGCAAATGTTTATTTTTTGTAGAGACAGAGGTCTCCTTATGTTGCCCAGGCTGGTCTCGAGCTCCTGGTCTCAAGAGATCCTCCTGCCTCAGCCTCCCAAAGTGCTGAGATTATAGGTGTGAGCCAAGTGCATCCAGCCTCCATTTCTATTTCTGTTAAATAAATAAGCATCTTAAGTAGCTTTTTGAGTTCATCACAACTTTTGAGGAATTGGCTAAGCTCAAACACAGTTTTTTAAAATGTTCATTCTGTGTCCCGTCATAGGTTCATTTTATATCTGAAGTTGCTGTGTCTTTCAGGAAACCTTAGTAATAGATATTGTCCTGATTTCTCATGGCTTGGTTAGCCTATGAGGATATGCACAAAAGCTTCTGATTTGGCAGCCTGCATCATGTGCACATTTATTCTGTATCTGAGCTCATCTTCTCTGGTTCTGAATAGAGGATGAACGAGAGGAATGAAGGGAAGTATGATGAATGAGGCATAGAAAAAATATTTTTATTTTTTGGATCCCTTTTTAAAAAAGTGTGCAAAACCAGTCATTTCCATGTGACTAGCTGCTATCAGAAACCAAAATAATGTGCTTGTCATCACAGTTGAGGCAGCTTCTCTGTCGGATTGGAACTCAGGTTATGTTGGTGTGTGACTGGTTTTGAAGAATGATGTGAGGAAACCATGTATTTTCAGTTCAGCTCTTTTCCTAGCACTGTTATTTCATGGTGGGTATTTCCTGGCTACATTGCAGGGGTGGGCAGATACAAAGGTATAGTATTTGACAAAGCAAGTCTTTTGAGCGGGTGTGGCTGGGAGAGAGAGGGGCTATTACCAATGATTTTTTTGATCTCTCATAGCTCCCCACCCCCTTTTAGCTCCCCACTCCTCTTTTTTTCTCCTTAACTCTCTTATAGCAAAAACAGTTGATTCATTTAAAGTATAAAATTACTTGAGACCATTAAAAATTGAATAAGAAGAAAGGCATACTGTAAGCCTCACTTCAGAAGTACAAAATGAGTGATACAGCCAAAGTCCTTCTTAAATCTTGAAGCAAGAACATGACAACTCTCTTAGTGCGTGCACTGCTGTCACAGGACATTGCATTTCACCTGTAACTGTGATGAAAGAAAATGAGAGCAGGAGCAACCTTCAGAAAGGTCTCAGGGAATGAGAGAGTGATACTGATGTTAGTAAGCATTTTGGGATTCTTCTATATCTGGATGCTGGGGACTTAATACAATTTGTTTATTGGATTGATTATGGTCCCACAGCCATGGTACTAGCATCAAAAAAGTCCCCGGGGATGGGTATAGGTGTGTGGCCTGTGCAAGCAGATGAGAGCTGGTGGCCAGTCATGCCCACGAGATTTCCCATGGTGCCCATATAGCATGAAGAAGAACAGCCTTTCTGCAAAGCAGGTGTCCTTTCCTTTAAGCAAACCTAATGCTGTGTTGATAAAGATCTAGATTTCCTATAAAGGGTGACTCTTTTTTTTTAACCTTATAAAAGGGCTTATTTCAGATTTCTCTTAAAAAATCAGTAGTCTCCTATAGCATTTGACATATCAACTATGAATTCACAGAAATTGGTTTGCAAATCCATAAAGATATTTTAACAACAGCTACCATTAAACGAACAGTTCTGTTTGCCAGGTATCAGGCTAAGTGCTTTTAAATGCATTCTTAGCTTCTCCACTCATCACAATAACCTTGGTAAGTAGGTGCTATCATTATCATCTATGTATTTCAGAAGAGCTATCTAAGATTCAGAAAGGTTACTTGCCTAAGATCACACAGTTATAGTAAGGGGTGATAGCAGACTTTGAGCCCAGGGCTGTCTGATTCCTGCGAATTAACTCTTAACAAATACCTCAGCCTAGGCTGCTGTCTATAACAGCAGGGACAGGCACCACTCTGCAAGGATTATACAGATTTCCAGTGTCTTTCCCCAACTACTTGTTCTGGCTATATTTTGTGCTCTGGAGCTTGATTTTTGGAAGTGATGACTAGAATTAGAAGTTGGTTGGCAGGAGAATTATTTTCTTCCTACTCTCATTGTACCTCATTATCCTTGTAACCTAGGGAACTTATGTCACTAGAGGACACCATGGCCAAGATCTTGAAAATGGTATGTAAGACTGCTCACATGTCAGTGATCAATATTTGTGCAGTGATTTCATTAAAAACAAACAACACCACACCAAACTTGTTTTTATATTATGTGCAATTTCAACACTAAATACAGTACTTTCACAGCAAATGCAGTTGGTTGAAAGAAATAGGCACTCAAGAGACAGCTTACGGTAATGAGTCAGTTTCCATATTGTTACTGAGTAGGACTTGGTGTTAGTAGACTCTAGGGGGTAAAAATTAATGTAATTAAAATATAGTAATTGGCAGATTTGTGCAAACTACAGGTTTTTCTGTTTTGATCCTGAAGAAGCCAAATAAGGGCATTGTGCTTGTAGTGTTTTTCCAATACATTTTTCTGTGCCAAGAAATGGGCCACTAAAAATTTTATATTGTTATTAATAATGAGAGGTCACACAGACAAGAGCTGCATTACTGTAGGAGGGAAGAACAAAGCTCCCAGTTCTATGTTGTCTTTGGAATCACAACCAAATAGAGCATTGTAAAGTCAAGTGGAGACCTGCAGACAGGTTCATGGACCCAGAGGCTTTCTAATGGGTACACATTGGATGAGGGTGATAATAAGAGGTATGGGTGGATTTAAGGAATTCGGTTTCCAGATCTGAACTTTCCTATGTTCTTTTTCTTTAGTGCCTGTTCTCTCCTTTCCCAATAGATCTTCTTTCACTCAGTAAGAGAAAGGTCAGTCTTCCACACACCCGTACTTAGTAGGGTGCTTTTTGGATTGTGGGGTAGAAAAACATCTGCGCTCCAAACAAAGGAATGATTGAAATAATGGTGTTGGTTGATGAAAATTAATGACTCTAATGACAGGATAACAAATACTTTTGCAATTCAGGTGGCATCCAATTCTTTATTTTCCACAAAATTGAGAAAGGACTTAATTGACTTGTCAGTTGATCATTAAAAATAATTTTGATGATAGATCACCCTGAGTTTTTTTGGCATCTGTCCCAGAATGAATTCAAACTATAAAGGAAAATTATTATAGCACACTTAAATTTCCATGTAGTTATTTGTGTGAATAAGTTTTAATGTTAGCCTTTAGATTAAAAAAGGGGATGGGGGCAGATAGGAATAAAATTGATGCACATTTTAGCAGTATTCATCTGCAAATGCATAACTTAATTGGAAAAAGAATCTCATCTGTCTCATTAAGAGATAGGTTTTAAAAACTAATTTTCTTAATCATTTATAAAGATGTAATATTTATGTTTTTATCAATTGTATACAATAAATAACAAATATAAATCAATCCAGCTGAAAAAAATATGAGAGTTTTATGGCCACAAAACCTTCTGAAAATTCACATTTGTATACATATGTCAATTTCTAGTAAGTTAGACTTATATATTATGTATACTTAATTTAGAGATATATGATAGGATGATTATACAACCTTCAAACATAAAAATATTTTACCTTAAGATAAAATTTTGTGAGGATAGTGAAATGGAAATACAAAGGCAGGGCAAATCAGGGAAAAATTTCTGTTACACAAGAGCTTTTTCAGGTTTTTAAAAATATGTATAATGGTAGAGAGCAAACAGCTTGGTATTTTGATTCAGTGGATACATTTTAGAGACTCATGTTATAGTTTAATTTTCTATATGTCATAATAGGACACTTTGGATATCCTTTTTTACTATTTAAACTTCAGATGAAGAAATGATTAAGATGTCACATTAAAAATGTCCCAGGGGAAACACAGTGGCCATAATTATTTTAGTAAGCATACAAAAAAAAAACTAAATAAATAAAACAAAAACAAACAAACTAAAAACCCACTTTTTAAAACATTGAGATAAAACATCATCTAGTGAAAATGAGAGATCAGTCATCTGGGAGTAGAATATGGAAGTGAGAGCTCTAAAATCAGATGGTATTACAGGTTTCTGGAGCCATTTGGGGTCATAATGAAGGGGAGGGTTTTGGGAAGAACATCTTTCATTATCCTAAGGTGGTGATGAGAACTTTTAATTAAAATAGTAACAATAATACTTACTGTTATTATTTAAAATCCTGCCTTTATTCCTTGTAATCATGATTTCTTCCATATACGTATATGGTGGTGTGTATATGTGGGGTGTGTGTCCGTGTGTGTTTGTGTATGTGCATGTGTAATTACGATGTGATGATAAAGAGGAGGTTTTTGGTCCTTTTACTAGATAAAGGCAGAAAATCAGTAAGCTTGTGATTTTGTGCAAGATGACTCCACATACCTTTTCATGATAGAATGTCAGCAACTGACCCTTGAATTAAGTAGTGAGTTGGATGAACTTCTGAATGAATTAAAGCCCTTAAGAGAAAAAAAGCTAAAGCTAGAAAAGGCAGAGTGTGTTTTGAGGATTGTGTCAGTTTTTTTCAGATTGTGCGTGTGAGAGAACCATTTCTGCTTTTGGATGATAGGAGCTACCTCAGGTTGTGTACTAACATCTGATGGGATACCACAGACTCTTAACAGCCAGCCGAAGAGTTGAAAGTCCGCAGCTGGTCCAGGTGGAAGTCAGCAGAAGGAATGGTTCATAGCTGGGTAGACCAGGACAGAACAGGACGCAGGTGGAGACTCAGGAGGGAATTGCTGCAGAGGTAGGGAGGTGGGGAAAGGCAGTGAGGAAGGAAAAACCCTGCATGGGAAGGCTGGTATGGTCATCTCTGAGCGCTCCTTGTGGGCTACCTGCCCGGGGCTGGTCCACCTGTCCAGGTCCTGTCAGTGCCTCGCTGTTATCAGGCCACACAGGTACTCTGCTTTCTCTCTTATGTATTTTGGTCACTACATTGTGGGACATAATGCTGCTTAGGTAGCCTTTCTTGCGGGCTATTTTCCACATGGAATTGCCAATGAAAATGTTTGGCTGTGGGGTTTTGTTGGGCTAGCACCTGCCCTTGGGCATTTCCAAGTTTTTCCTCAGCTGGCATAGCTGTGACTACGGCCTCCTGCAGGTCTTCATGCTGTTTTCAATGTGTGTCCTCGTCTTTGGGAGCAGATGATTCCTAAATATTACCCAACTAATACCTACTTGGAAAGCCACGCTAGATCCCAGCGGAACCCTTTTGAACTAGCTGCTGACTGCCTTTAAAAGAGCAGCGCAGGCCTCAAAGCCACTTCTGTTTGGCTCTGTTATTAATCTCTTTAGGAAATGATTCCTTAGGGAACCAGGGTAAGAGGGCCTGCTGCCTGTAAAACAGCTGCCTCGCCACTAAGTCTTTAGAAAGAGACAATGGAAAATAATTTAGTACAGCAAGGGCTATTGTCCGGAAGTGACATTTCCCTCCTTCCATTGAGTTGAAACAGTTGTGTTGAAACATGGAAAAATAATTATAAATTGGGGAGGGGTTGGGGAGTCATCCCTTTTGCTGTTTCTTTCCCATACAATGCACGAGGGAAATCATGCTTTTTAGTGGTTTGTTTTCTCCCTGGTGTTTGGATAGAATGTCTGTAAAATCTGACGCTAAAGTAATAAGGCAAATGTATAGAATGTTAGAGGGATTACACTGGATTCTGAGTATCATTGGGTGGCTTTTGAGCTGTTGACATGCCAGATGTCTTTGGTACCAGTGAAATGATAAATGTCTGTGTGAACAGACTGGTAGTCGTGAAGGGCTCACATGAGGTGATTAAGCTTATTTCTGGTTTGTTCAGATCTGAGACTGTATCCTGTGGGTTCTGGTCTAGTCACGGGGTCTTTCATTATATAAGGTTGTCATTTTTACCTGTGCATCTATATAGCAGAAAATAAGATTTAACACTTTTTGGGTGAAAATTTGGAAATAACAAAAAATGTAAAGAAAAAGTATCAAAATCTATCTAGAACCCAGAACCCACTGCCAGAAATAACCTACTATTCTTCCCAGCTTTACATTTTTTACTTATGTATTTGATATATTCTTACAGTAACAGGATTATATAATATTTACCATTTGGCGTTATGGTTTTTCCACATAATGACATATTGCTCATGAATTTGTTTCTACTGCAGATGATAAATACTTGAAGATATGAATTACTGTAATTTTAATTAATTAGTGTCATCTGGTTCTGGAGGGAACAATTGCCCTCATTTTTACCTCTGTTTTTAATACTGGCAGTGAGTATCTAAAAGTCACTGGTTCTCTTGATATGAAGGAAGTGGAGATTACCTGGCTTGTATCTGAAGTCAGATATTTTCTAATAGTTCACTTCCCATTAGAAGTAGAGAACAAGTCTTCTGAGAGATAGGGCCCAAATTCCTTTCTCATGGGGAGATAAAATAGGACCCTACAAGAGAGGCTGGTGGCCACCAAGAAGAGATAAAGCTTCTGGCTTTCTTATTCGAGAAGTATTCTTATTTTTGTGGGCATTCCCTCTGGCCAAATAGTTATTAGCCTTCTAGGTACAGGATATTTCCCCAAATTGCTATAAAGGATCCCAAAATGCACAGCACAGGGAACATAGTGAAATATTTGCTTTAAATTACATCTGGGCATTGTTATGGACTGAATTGTCTCTCCACCCCTAATTCATATAAATCCTAACCAAGCACTTCAGAATGTGACTAACAGCCCCTTTAAACAGGTGGTTAAGTTAAAATGAGGCCCTTAGGGTGGGCCCTAATCTATTCTGACTGGGTCTATATAAGACGAGGAAATTGGACACACAGGAAGACACCAGGGATGCGTGTGCACAGAGGGAGGACCGTGTGAGGACACAGCAGGAGGACAGCCATCTGCAAGCCAAGGAGAGAAGCCTCAGAGGAAACCAGCCCTGCCAGCACCTTGATCTTGGACTTCCAGCCTCCAAAACTGTGAGAAAATAAATTTCTGTTGCGTAAGCCACCCAGTCTGGTATTTTGTTATGGCAGCCCTAGCAAACTAATAAGACAGCTAGAAGAATTGTTTGAAATATTTGGGAATATATTTTCCAGCTGTAATTAATAATGTGGAGAAAATGTCAATGTGGATATAAAGAAAACACTTTAGCAAACAGAGATGCAATAGGGGTGCAGGGTACCTGGGTGTATGCAGGTTTATGGTAAAGCTTTAGCTCCCATATCATGTGGTTGGTTCACCATGTTCCATTACATTATTATGCTGTATAATATACACCTATGTAACATTATGTGATTTTTCCATGGATCAAATGTTATATTAAAGATAAAGTGAGCTTCAAATCCCTGACAAGTAAAAAAAAGATAAAGGAAAAAAGTTAGATATAAAAAAGAAAAAAACCATTTTTTACATGGATTATATTTAATGAAATAAAATATGACATGGTCAGAATTCTTATTACAATTCATTTAAATATTGCTTTTCCTTTCAATAGCCATTCTATTCTGTGAAGCAGATTGTAATTGTATTCATTAGTTATTTCTTTATGGAAAATAGGTTAATTATTTTTCCATTTAAAAGGAAAATTAATATCAGAAGTGAGCCATTCAGCCTTGGCAATGAGATATGAAAATGTGGAAGCTTAAGCTATTGAAGCGTGATGCTGAAATATTTAAGCTTTGAAGAAGGGTTGGGACTGTTTGTGAAAGTTTTTCTAACATTTAGAATTGGAAATATTTATTGTGTCCTGGAAAATAAGTTGTGGATGTTTGGTGGAAGCAGGTCTGATCCATGTTCATGTTAGTTTAGCCTTCCTTTTGTGTGTGTATGTGTGTGTTGTGATTTGAGAGATTTTTCACATTGCTGAATTATATTTGAAATGCATGGCAGTGGTTATAAGGTCTGACTGGAATAATTGCGCTAAAAGAGCAATTTTTTTTCAGCATATATGGTACTACTTCTGAGTGTATACTAGCCTCTGAGGCAATAGCTAACCATATTTCTGTGTATAGTATCTCAGTATCTTCATAATTGTTCATAGGCAGTCATTTTGGCTTTAAAATTTCTTAGATTGCTTAAGTACTATGTCAAGTTTTGTGGATACGTGCAACTCTCCTTAGCATCCTAATTAAAAATATTTTTAAAGAAAATTTTAATAAAATATGTTAAATAATCCTTTCCCTCTTAGAGTATTCTGAATATAGCTTGACCATTTGTGTAACTAATGAAGGTCATCATTATGAATGTAATTCTTGTTCTGCCTGTAATGATGTCTTTGGAGCTATTGAGATAAGTATGGTCTGCTCCTATAGTAAGTAACTGTAAATATATATACTTTTTCTGTTTTTTTAGACAGGGTAATCTGTCACCCAGACTGGAGTGCAGTGGCGTGATCATAGCTCACTGCAGCCTCACCCTCCCGATCTCAAGTGATCCTTCCATCTCAGCCTCCTGAGTAGCTGGGATTATAGGCGTGTGCCACCATGCCTGTCTAATTTATTTTTATTTTTTGTAGAGATGGGGTCTTACCATATTGTCCAGGCTGATTTTGAACTCCTGGGCTCAAGCCATCTTTATGTCTTAGCCTCCCAAATTGCTGGGATTACCGACGGTCACTGTGCCCGACCATATATGCTCTTTCAATATTTTTCTTGCCTTTTATTTTTTTCTCTCTTCTCTTTTGTCGTAAGACCATCACTTATAATTTTGTTTGCTGCTTTTTGCAGCCTCATTCCTCTTTCAAATTTTGCTTTTACTCTGCTTGTGAGAATGGAGATAACAATTGAACTTACAGGGGTTGTGTAAAAATCAGGAACCTGAGAGGCCCAAGAAATTCTGTTTCAAGAAAAAGTGTTGGTGGAGTGTGTAGTAACTAGTTGAAGTTGCACAACTGTTCAGATGAATACAACTTCTCATGGGTGCCTGCTGTAGGCAAGCTCCACCCCAGTGGCAGGACTGCTCGGCTCCCCGAATTTGGACTGGTGAAGCACAAAGGTGATTTGTCACCCTCCTGCCTTATCAGCCGTGACATTTAGATTTTGCAGTTAATAAAAATGTCTGCTTCTCTTAGCCTTGATATGTATGCTGGAATCGAGGCCAGAATTCTCACTAAAGGCTACACGAGAAAGGTGGAGCGGAACAAGAAGGGCTTGGATGATCCACAGATGCATAATTGGGATTCATCTGCCAAATTCTTCATCCCTTAACTAGTGGCATGATGTTTCTCAGAAATTTCTTTGTGAGTCAACCACAGAATAATTTGTAATTCCCCCACCCTCATAGAAAACGCTTCCTTTAAAAGATCAGATATTTGGGTCACAAAATTCTCAATTTAATCCCTCAAAGAATTAAGTGATTCTGTTCTGAGTGGCATTTTAATTTTTGTGTTTAAAGTTTCATTTTTCAAGCTGTATTGCCACCAGTTTTGCTTGGACAGGTATAGCTTTGGAGCAATGGCGTATTAGTCCATTCATGTACTACTACAAAGGAATACCTGAGACTGGGTAATTTATGAAGAAAAGAGGTTTAATGGACTCATGGTTCCACAGGCTGTACTAGAAGCATGGCTGGCGAGACCTCAGGAAGCTTTCAGTCATGGCAGAAGGTGAAGGGGAAGCAGACACATCTTACGTGGCTGGAACAGGAGAAAGAGAGTGAAGGGAAAGATGGACTTTAAACAACCAGATCTCATGAGAACTCACTATCATGAGAACAGCAAGGGGGAAATTCACCCCCATGATCTAATCACCTCTCACCAGGCCCCTCCTCCAACATTGGGGATTACAATTCCACATGAGATTTGGGCAGGGACATAAATCCAAATCGTATCAAATAGTGATAATACACATATATGTGTATTTTCCTAAAAGGACCACCCAGGGTGCTGATACTGTTTGTTAAGTTGGCCATGCTTAAAATGTAATTTTTCATGGACTTCTGATCCAAACTGGGACAACAGATGTACCTGATTTTCCCCTTCAGTGATTGACAAATATAGCTGTAAGTAGAATTCACAATTATTCTCTTCATCTGCCATGGTCAGCATTTACCTGGCCTAAGTCCTTATATTACTAAGTTCTTATATTACTCCTTGTATTACTTACTTTATGTTTTTTGAGACAGAGTCTCACTCTGTCACTCAGGCTGGAGTGCAGTGACATGATCTTGGCATCTTGACTCACTAAAGCCTTGACCTCCCAGGTTCAAGTGATTCTCTTACCTCAGCTTCCTGGGTGGCTGGGACCCCAGGCATGCGCCACCATGCCTGACTACTTTTTAAATTTTTTGTAGAGACGGGAGTCTGCCTATGTGGCTCAGGCCAGTCTCAAACTCCTGGCTTCAAGCAATCCTCCCACTTTGGCATCCCAGAGTGCTGGGATTTACCACTGTGCCTGGCTCGTTAACTATGTTTTTAAAGGAACTCTTTGTATGTGTGCTGGCAGGTTACCCAAAAGGAGTGACTTTGAGACTTTAATTTACATAGCTCCAAACAACATATCCAGGTGAAAGCACAGATATCAGAATAGGTATGACAGATCTAAGAGCCAAAGCATTTCATTCTCATTCATTGTAGTCCAAATGAAAGACATTTGAATCATTCAGCATTTAGAAGAATTTTTAAAACACGCTTTTAGATTGTTTTACAACAAAATTAATAATGTAAAGGTAGTCTAAAACTTGATTAATACCTGATTTTTACTAGTTAAGTACCAGAGAGCCTTTATTTCAAACTGGGAAACTATTTTAAATACTTATATGCCAGAAATTGTGACATGTGGTAGATTCAATGATTCAAAAAAATTGATATAGTTTTCAAATTTTAATTTAGATGTAATTGTGATTATCACTGTATTTGTATATCAAAGTGAATACATTTTAAGTTGTAGACAATTGTTATTTAGAGGTATGAAGAATAAGAGGAAGCTGCTGGGAAGTTTGCTAGCATAGGAGAGTAAAAAGAAGCTTCAATTTTATAATGATAAAATCAAAAGTCTTAAAAAAAAGTCTTAGAGATTATTTAGTATAGTACTTTATTTTTTTCTGAAGAAACAATCAAGACATATACTGGTTAATTGAGTTACTTAAGTTTACTCAGGTTGGCTTGAATTAGCAATTAAGGAAATAGTACAAAGCCCCAAAGCATAAACTCTAAAGGATGATGATAAGAATGAGGAATGGGCAGTTTTGATTATCAGTATCTTAAAGTAGGTTCCTTGAATACATATGGAGCCGAGCAGTCCTGCCACTGGGGTGGAGCTTGCCTACAATAGGCACCCAAGAGAAGTTGTATTCATCTGAACAGTTGTGCAACTTCAACTAGTTACTACACACTCCACCAACACTTTTTCTTGAAACATATGTATTCAAGGAACTTACTTTACACATCCTCACCAAATGTGAGTGCTGTGAGTGTGTGTCTTTGCTACTCCTCCTTCTGCCATGAGCATTTTAAAGTAATGGACAGAATTCCTAATATTCTTCATGGCATTCACAGATTCTGTAATCAAGTGAGTATTTTCATGGCCTTTTCCTGTCTTTCACAAACTTTTTTTTTGTGTGTGTGTGTGTAAAGGTGGGACTGACCACTATACAGCTGTGCATTGGGGAGTCACTAGTGACGTCAGCCAAGAATGAATTCAGGCCATCTGGCTACAGGCCAGAAGCTTTGCCAGCTTAGCTACTTGACCACCTGCTTCTGTTTTTCTGTTCCACTTGCAAATGGAGGGTGTTTGTTCTTTTCCTGGCATCAACATCAATTTAAAAAAATTCCTTGGAAGAAGTTGGAAAGGGGAGGCAAGAAGTTGATCGGTGTTATTAGTTTTGTTCCCTGAAGAATAGCATCTCTTAATTGAGATGCTGGGACATTGGTCCAGCCATAGGCCACTGGCTGAGAGGAATTTTCTCCACTAATGAATTCTTTTGTAGTTGAGAACTATTGGAGATGTGTCTGATGGCAACTTTGAAAATTACAAACCATTTATTTTACTTTTCCTTCACTATACAGCCCCAACAAATACACAGTGGGTTTCATCAAAGTAATGAAAATTTAAGCTGGGCACGGTAGTGTGCACCTGTATTCTGAGCTACTCTGAAGGCTGGGGCGGGAGGACCACTTGAACCCAGGAGTTCAAGTGCATCCTGGGCAACATGGCGAGACTCTGTCTCTTAAAAAAAAAGTAAAAAGAATTTAAAACAGATATAGTTATCAGAATTTATTCTTCCATCACCCACTTTAACCATTTAACTGGTTTTCAGTGATACCACCATCATCAAGTAAAAACGTTAGGAATTTCTTTCAGCCCAACGAGGTTAGGCTCTTTTAAAAAAAAAAACAAAAAAAAAAACTTTAATTAAATTCTAGCTGGGTTGTTACATCCAATTCTCTTGAGAGAATTGAGGTTTAAATTTAAAATAAAGGCCGGGCTCATGCCTGTAATCCCAGCACTTTGGGAGGCTGAGACGGGTGGATCACGAGGTCAAGAGATCGAGACCATCCTGGCTAACACGGTGAAACCCCGTCTCTACTAAAAATACAAAACATTAGTTGGGTGTGGTGGCGGGCGCCTGTAGTCCCAGCTACTCAGGAGGCTGAGGCAGGAGAATGGTGTGAACTCGGGAGGCGGAGTTTGCGGTGAGCGGAGATCGCGCCACTGCACTCCAGCCTGGGTGATAGAGCGAGACTCTGTCTCAAAAAAAAAAAAAAAAAAATTTTAAAATCAATCTTCTGTGAAATGATTAGATTTGAAATTCACTGTAGGCTCTGAAGGTACTTCCTGTGACATGATACGGGCAAAGTAAATGTGTAAGTCTTCCAAAGCGATTACTTAGAATAACATACACACATACACAGAAAATAGTAATGAGAATAATAGAGTACAGGAGGAATCTTTTGGAGGTGGTGGATATGCTTATGGCATAGATTGTAGTGAGGGTTTCATGGGTGTATACTTACCTCCAAATTTACCAAGTTCTATACATTAAATATGTACAGCTTTTTTTTTTTTTCGTCAGTCATACCCCAAGAGCATGTTTTTTCTTTTTTTTTTTTTAAAAAAGAACAAAACACTTATTCTTGGCATTTTTTTCTCTATTCTTTAATGGCATAGTTCTAGGTTATTTCATACTTAAAATATGCCTTTTAGTTTCCGAAGAAACCTAGTTCAGATTGTATAGTGGACATTGATGTTTAAAAGCTCCTCACTTTCTTTGCCTCTTATAGATATGGCATTAAACAGAAGCAGCAGCAGTCAGCATGGGATTTTCCTCTTAGAAGATGAGAAAAGATGCGACAGAAATGGTTGGGGACGATGGCCTGTTCCATCACTCCTCAGTAACAGCAGTGGTGCTCGTAGGATTGTGATAGTGCTAGAGATACAGAAAGTGGCAGTTATTTGGAGGGGGCGAGGGATGCCAAAGGGGTCCCAAGGCTTGACATAGGATGGGAAACGTGACGAGGATGTTTAAGCAGTAGGGCTCTTTGATCAACTTTGTGTTACTGAATGATTCCTAGGTGTTCTCATTTACCTTGATCTACTCTAACAGAATTTATCCTTATGTTTTATTCAGTTTCTTAGCAAAAGTTAAGTACTTCTTGATTTTTTTCCCCTTACATTACTGTAAGAAATGTACTTGATATTTAAATATCAAGATAAAAGAAGGGAGTAGTAGTTATCATCTTGGAATTTGTAACCCAGGGAAATAAATATGTAAAACATGGAATCACCCTAAGTGTCCAAAGAGGTGGGATACACAACACATACACACACACACACACACATACACATATACTATTCCACCATGAACAACAATAAAATCATATCATTTGCAGTAACATGAATGGAGCTGGAGGTCATTATCTTAAGTGAAATAAGCCAGGCACAGAAAGACAGATACCGCATGTTCTCATATGTGGGAGCTAGAAAATCTGATCACATGGACATAGAGCATGGAAAGAGAGATAGGAGAGAGTGGGAAGGATGAGTGGAAGGGAGAGGGGAGGATGAAGAGAAGTAGGTTAAAGGTTACAAACATGCACAAATATAGAAGAAATAAATTCAGTGTTTGATAGCAGAGTAGGGTGACTGTACTTCACAAAAATGTACTGTACTCTGGTGATGGACACCCTAAATACCCTGGGTTGATCACTACATGTTATATACATGTAACAAAATTTCTCATATACCCCATAAATTTGTACACATAAAAATAATTTTTAAAGAGATTAACTTTGTACACATGTAGTGGGCAATTTTTTCCTTCTAGCCATAGATTGAGGCCCAAACTTGATATTCTAAATAATATTAATATTAACTAGGCAATTTCTGCTGGTGCTAGTTCTTATAAAGATAACAAACTTTTACTCCTTAATGGGTAGTTCTATGTTTCGCCAGGTTGTAATAACATGTCCATTACCAGTAGAAGACATTTTCCCAGTACTCTGTAGTGGAGCTCAAATGGAGCGTAGTTTATATTCTGGCTTTGCCACTTACTAGGTATTTAAGCCTTAGCTTCCTCATCTGTTTAATGAAATAACAGTACCTACTTCAGGATGGTCATGAAGATTCAATAAGTAAGGCATGCAATGCATTTAGCATGATGTCTGGCATACTCAATGCCCCAGAAAGGTTTTTAAAAATTATTGTGTATTGAGTGTAAAACAGGTTCTCTGACTAATTCTAAGATTGGTGAGATGACAGACTTTTCCTTCTGTTGAATTTTAGATAGAACACAAAGTCGTGTGTGTGTGTATAGAGTACATCAATGAAGCAGTACATACTTAGTATAGTTCCTGACACAGAGTAAGTAATCCAGATAGATTAGAGAATAACAGCTATGAGTATTATTATTAATTCAGTTTTCAAACATTTACAAAATGTGTACTTTATTACTATGATTATGTGCAGACTTTGAGACAATTTTATATATGTATATATATTTAAAGAACACTAAGCTTGCTATATAACCAATGAAGATGTGCAGGGTGATACTAATATGATTAGAATACTTTGCCTTCAAGACAGGGTCTAATTTTTTTTTTTTTTTTGAGAGATGGGGCTTACTCTGTCACCCAAGCTGGAGTGCAGTGTATGATCATAGCTCACTACACCTTCAAACTTCTGGGCTCAAGCAATTCTCACATCTCAGCCTCCTAGAGGCATGCACCACCACACCCAACTAATTAAAAAAAAATTTTTTGTAGTGATGGTGTCTCTCTATGTTGTCCAGGCTGGTTTTGAACTCCTGACCTCAAGCTGTGCTCCGTCTTGGCCTTCCAAAGTGTTGGCGATTATAGGCATGAGCCTCTGGGCCTGGCCAAGACTGGGTCTTTGTGTGTTTTGTTTACTGCTGTCTTCTCAGGGACTAAAATGTGTGTGGTACATAATAAATGCTCAAAACACTGGAATGAAAGGATGGATGAATATGTACTAGACACATATCAATGTGTGTGCTTGCTTAGCCCCTTGCAGTTCTAACTAATCATGAATTTTTCTATGGCATAAAGGTTGACAGTATAACTTCTGTCACCAGACAGTTCAAATCTACTTACTGGCTATGGGTCTGGGGCAATTTACTTACCTCTCTAAGCCTTAGTTTCTTCATCTGCAAAATGGGGTAATAATTATTTCATTGATTTATTATGACTCTTAAATTAATGAATATTTGTAAATCACTGAGAAGAGTATCTGCTTTGCCTATACTATGCTCTATGTAATTGTTAAATAATTAAATAAATAATAAGTCAATAAATGCTAATTGTGCCAGGAATGTGCACACAACCGAAAGACAACCATTCGTTTGCTGACATTGGCATGATTTTGGCTTAGGTCATAAAGAGCTAGGCCAAATTTCTCTTCTACGAAGTTATACCTGCAAAGTTGGAGATTAAGTCAGTTAGCTATGAGAAAGGATATTTATAGCCCAGGGAAGAGGGTAGTCATTAAAGGATGCAGGCAACAAAGATGCCTTGTTGGCCAGGGCATTGATGAGAGTGGAGCATGTTGTGCACAGAAGAAGGGAGAAAATGGGGAGGGAACGGAGGAAGGTAGGATGCTGGGGTATGGGGGTTAGGCCATGTCAGAGTGGTTGCCCCAAACCCATTCTTTTTGTTGGTTTGTCTTATAAATTGAGTGAAACTCTGTCCTTGTAAGACAAAGGACATGATGTGATTAGTCATTCCTAATAACTAGCTTGCCATATCTTAATTTATTCCTTTTTGGTGTATGGTTAATTGTTTAGGAAAAACCCACCTGTTGGTGTAGGATATGGCAGTAGAGGCAGTAGCAGCTACAAAGGAGGATAAGTTGACGTCTGGCCCGCCATACTCAGGCAGTGTTATGTTGCATACAGTATAATGAACAAAGAAATCTGTTACAAAGAAGTGTCTCCCTATTTAGTGGAAAGTCGAGTATCCTTGGATAATTCAATAGTGCTTGAGAACATTATATGTTAGGGGTTAAGTAGGTGACTAGATAGAAAAGATAAAATTGTGTTTACTGTGGCTTCATTTTTCAAGGTAGAGAAGGATGCAGTTCATTTTGAGAAGGTTTCCTTTAACATCAGGTAAAGTTTAGCCAGATGAACTTTGGGCATTGTGTGAACCAGTATTCTTTTAGTTGAAAGTGGTAAAAACCCTCCTCACAGTAGTCCAGGGGCAGAGGTTATGTGGAGTTTCTTAGGAGTCCATTGCTTTTGCTCCACGTTTACACGGTTAGGATTTTGGATAAAAAAAGAGAGAGGGAAGGGGGGGGGGGGTGGTGTGGGGGAGGGGAGAGAGAGAGAGAGAAAGAGACAGACAGACACCCTCTTCCTCTCAACGTCTAAACACAAAACTAAGTGAAAGGGCACAGGTCCTGCTTGGGTCACATTCCTACTTCTGGATGTACCACTGTATCCAGGGGGATGATGAGAGATTGGTCTAGTCCAATCAGTCAGAGTCATGTGTTTCCTCTGAGGCAAGGGGGCTGGGGTACCATGGGTGACAGCCCAGCCCAGGCCCTGCAGAGTGGAGGAGGGGAGGCTCTGCAGGGGAGGAGTGCTGGCAGGCAGAGACAACACTTCCACTCCAGGCAAATGAATGGCAGAGTGTTTGTTATTCAGGAAACCACTCCTCCAGAGCTCTGCTCTCTTGATGCCAGATAAATGAGGTTTCACACTATTTGGAATTACTTTCTTTGGGAACACGCAACATAAAACTTGTGACAAATTTTTAAAAATTGCATTATCATTTTTTAAATCATTTTTTTTGTACTTATACTGTCATACAAAGGGAACCTTTTTCACAAGCTTTTATACAAACACAGTAGTAACAGTGCACTCCCATTTTTATCCTCCAAATCTTAAGATCTTGGGAAGTTGAAACCAATCTGGATGGGGAGTAGTGAGTTCAGAATTCTCTGTAGTTAGGATGCTCCGGATGTAGGCTTTTTGTTATCCTTTACTTACAGTCACAGTGGGAAAAATTACCTCGGTGTAAAGGGTCTCCAGTTTTGTTATGCCACATTAACCAAGATGTGTAAATGTCGTAAGTGAACTATTGATATTGTTTAAGTGGTCCAGAGAGACTGTACCAGAGCTCAAGTCATCCCCAGGAGAGCTTAACCTACCTTCCTTCCATAAATAAAGCATCTCTGACATCACATAAATCAGCCCAACCTCTCTAGTCAGTACAGACTGCCTTTTTTCCCACCCTAAAAAACTTTGCTGCTTGAGATTGGAATGTAGAAAGAATATGCTGCTTTTGTGGTTCACAGGTTGATACAATGATAAAGACAGATCCCAGGATCAAAGCAAAATTCTCTGGTTACCCTTTCTAGTCTAATTAAAATTTTTGGAAAGTGTAGCTTTCTATTAGGTTTTTCATGCCAAACATGGAAGATCTATGTATCTTTCCTTGCGGTTACTATGTGCCTGGCCAGATTGTTTCATGCTGTTAGCATCCAGGTTGCTGGTACAGTGTATGAAATTTTCTTACATGGATTTTGCAATGGGCATACATCCTATTCAACTTTTAAAACAAGTGCAGCCAGTTTTAAAGCAAGTCCACAGACTTTTTTTTCTCCACCTTTTCTTTTATATTGGACTTATATAGGTAGTAACAAATACGTTCAATGTTCTAGAAATATTTGTATATGGGGTCTATTTGAAGACTGACTAGCTGTCGCTAGGTAGACATAACAGGAAAGGAATCAGTAGGAAATTTGCCACTTACAAACCTTATCTGTGCATGTCTGCTTTAAAGGCTAACTTAATTATTAAAGTCCTGTGACTCACTTGAGTCGTTAAGTCTTTCTGCCTCCCTGCAAATAGTAGTTAAATGTCTATACCAGAGAACAAGAGGTACAGGGCCACAATGGTGATCCTGATGGGGGACCTCGAGTCCTGCTTGCTAGAGCTCAGAGTCGATGTTAGTCTGTGAAAATATTTGCTCAGTCTTCATTCTCAGGAAAAAGTGATGAAATGTAAACTGATGAATGCAGTGATAGGATCTTTAATAGAGGCTATAGCCAAGTACAAGTAAGTCGTTTAGAAAAATAAGTGTATAGAAAGCTAAAGTTTGACAAATTAATTGTTGTTCCCTGCTGAAGGAACATACTGTTTTCTTTCCTGCAGTGGCCACTGACCTCTGGCTGTGTCTATGGGGGTGCCTGCTTAAGGAGACAACCCAGGGCTATTCAGATTTCTGTGTAACCTCTGACTGCCATGTTCAGAGTCTTGCTGATTTACTGAATAGATTAAGATGCTTTCCAGAGATTGGGTCAGCTTGATAGGCTTTCTTTGTCTTAGTTGCTCCTCCCTCGGAGCTTGCCTCAAATCATCCTCTTCAGGGAAAATTTCCCCCAACAATCCCATGGATCCTGGCGTGGTCTGTACTGTCTTTGAATTCCTGTGGCATTCTAATACTGTTAAGAGCTAGATATCATACTGTTCTCTTATTTGGTTCTCTGGCATTGTGTGAGTGTACATTTGCCTTCCCAATTAAATTATCCCACCAATTCAATTTGCAGAGTGTTTTCAAAAGAAATATTTTATCATCTCATTTGATACTCACAAAAGTCCTCTGAGAGAGGTACAGCAGGAGCCTCTGTCTACAGATGAGCTGAGTCACAGAGTCAGATATACATGGAGCCTTTGCTTCGACTGCAGTGCATTGAGATGGACAGAGGGGAATACAGGTTGAGTAGTGTTTATCTGAAATGCTTGAGACCAGAAGCGTTTCGTATTTCAGATTTTTGTTTTGATTTTTAAATATTTGCATTATATTTACTGGTTGAGCATCCCAAATCTGTAAGCCTGAAATGCTCATTGGAGTGTCATGTTGGTGCTCCTGAAATTTTGAATTTGAGAGCATTTTGGATTTCAGGTTTTGGGATTTGGGATGTTCAACCTGTAATAAGTATAATACACAATGCTTGTTGTAGAAGCTTACATCTTGGCTACAGAGGGAAGGTGTATACAGTTACCCCCAAATTGTGACTTTATTTAGTGGAGATGTGGGAAAACAGAATTGTTATTGGGATAGGGAAAGCGTCTGGGGTAGGAGGATCATATAAGTGCTAGATCCCAACAGATGGATAAGACTTGGACAGAATGTGACACATCCTTGTCAGGGAGACAACTGTTAGAGCAAAAGAAATATGGAAGTATGAACTGTGTTTTGACAGGAGGAAGTAGGGCTGTTTGTCTGTAGTTGAGGAGTGTGTTTAGAGAAGTAGGAAAAACAGGTCAGAAACTCAGGATGGAATCAAATAATGGAGGACTTATGCCAGACCAGGTTGGGCTATGAATGCGTTTAAGGATGGGAGTGATGGTGATAAAGGTGATGGACACGCACCAGTGAGCGATGAGGATGAGAAGGGTTGAGGGACTGCTGCAGAGGCTACCTGATAGGGGCCTGAACAGGGATGATTAGGGCGGGAGGAAGAAGAGATGCAGATGTGAGAAAGATTGTGAAAGGAAGAAAGGCAGCCCCAGTCAAATAATGGGATGGTGGTAGGGTTTTGTAGAGTGGTAGAGACTTGAAAAGATGCTAGAACATCATTGTATGAGACGATAACATATTTCTAGAAGGGCATATTTGCAGTGGTATACTGATAGGGAGGATACTGAAGGCATTTGGTTACATTCACAAGTATACATTGTGACCGACTCTTTGGCTTCTGTTACATCCTTCATAGCAACCAACACAGGCCACTTGGTAAACACTGCTGGCTTCAGTAATGGGATTCTTTTAGATGGCTTGTAATAACTTAGATGAAGCTAGGCTGAACCTTACCTGCCATGTAAACCTTAAACTGTGGTAATAGTAAAAGACAATGGGCAAGGAATATTTAAAATACTTATGGAAACAAATGGTTTTTAAGTACCGTCAGGAGCTTGAGAAACATCCATTTATAACCAAACAATTGAGAAGCTCATTAAAAATAGTTTTTAGCCATTTATTGCAAAGCTTCTCTAACTACTTTTATTGAAATACCCTTTGAAATTTGCTAAGTATATTAAAAGTGATCGTTTCTTTGAAATTTTCAGTATTTGACACTGATAACATTAGTAAAAGAGAGATTTCTTATATATGAATAAAGAGGATTTCACATTTTAACAGCATTGATTGCCCAAGTATTATTTTGAAAAGTAAATGCAATGCTATGTGTATATAACTGGTATCTTGAAGATTATTTTATGAACCTTATCAATTCTTGTATTTGATCAAAATTCATTGTGTTTAGAAATTCCAAGGACTATTTTAAGAAGCACAACAAAAAACAAACAAAGTTATAACTTTTCCACACAGATTCAGTGCTAGATTTACTGTTGTGTCTATATTCCTACTTCATTTGTTCAAAAAGTATTTATTGAAAATTTCATACTATGTACAAGCAATAGGTGCTAGGGATACAGAGATGAGTAAGACTGTGAGTAGTACCAAGTCCATATAGGTTTCTAGCTAGAAACCTGGGCATCACCCTAGTAAATGGTTCCTAAATGTATTATTCCCAATACCAGAAGCATCAGCACAATCTGAGAACATGGAGGTGCGGCTCAGCAATCTGTTCTTACAAGTTCTCCTAAGTGATTCTGATACAAGTTTAAAGGTTGAAAGCCATGGAATTTTAACGTGGGCTTCCATGGAGATAACTGCATTTCAGTATTATTATAGTCAGTATTGTATTATATGCTGCATTTCAGTGTGTATGTGTGTATATATATATAGTTTCTATATATTTTATGCATTTAAAAACATTTTGCAGAGAATGTATAGGCCTTACTAGACTCATCCCCTCCACTATAGCCAAAGAGACCGTCCTTATGTGCTAATCATTTAAATCCTTAAAATCATTGTCATTGGTCACACAGGTTCAAGTCCAAATCCTTTAAGATGGCTTGCAAGGTGTTTTCATGGCCTGGCCCTTGTCTGCTTTTCCAAGATCTCCTCCTATGCTTTTTAGCACATGCCCTGTGCTGTAGCCTTAGTGGAAGTCATGCCACACTTCCTTGATTATACCAGGACACCCAAATCTGTGCATGGACAGCTCTCTCCATCTGAAGTATCACTCTGTTTCTGCCTTTCCTGGTAAACTTCTGTTCGTGCTTCTGGTCTGTAACCAGATGCTCATCAGCATCCCAGGGCAGAGTTAGGGTGCTCTAATCCCTGAACTGTCAGAGTTTCCCTTACATTATCTCCAAATAATTATTATAAAAATTATTTGACCACAGATTTCCTATTTTAAAAATCTTTGATACTAAATGAAGATCTTGCAAATGGGTTACATAGGTATATAGTTGCTACAGAGTGGTGCTTTTTTTTTTTTTTTTTAACCCTTAAGATGTTCATACCTCTGGAGAGGAAGCCAACAGCTGGCATAGAATCTGGCCAACAGTGTACCATGTCCGGGGCAGGAAGGGGAAAATGATGTCTCCCATGGCCGCTACAAGGTGGGTATTGGATAAGCACTCTGTAATTACTCTCATTGCTTGGTTGCCAGGCGGTTGGGGGCCAAAACACATTTGAGGTTTTGTGGTTTGAGCTGTTATCCTCCCACAATACTGTGAGCTGCTCTTAAATGACGGGAAAGAAAGATGACTAGGGCTCAACCACAGTGAATAACTTAAAAAGAATTTGAGCCTCACCTCCCAATATAAAAGTCATACATACTCATAGAAATCTAGGAAGATAGGAAAAAGTATGAAGGAGAAAAATTACATGTTTCCCTGTCTGCTAATGAAGATAACATTAAAAGAACTTTTTTTCATGTATGTTTTTAACTTTTAAAATCAAGCTATATGTAATTTTACAATCTGATTTCCTTTTTATACTATAAACTTGTCTCATAAATTCTCAATACATATTTTAGTAGCTACATGATATTTTATTGAATTAATTTGTCTTTGCTTATATATTCTAATATGAAAGGTTAAGGTGGTTGTCCATTTTCTTTCTTTGTAAATAAAACTACCTTGAATACATAGTGAATAATTTGTGTGTGTGTGGTTTTTTATTAGTCTTTTAGCCAAGTATATAATTAAGTATGTCAGTAATTTCTCCTGAACTTCATCTATTTAACATTAATCAAATATTTATTGAGCACTAGAATAATGCTGGGTAGCACATCCTTACACAAGAATGTAGAGAGTCTCCAGATCTGCTATTTGTGAATACTACATCATAGAAAGTAGCATTTGAACAATTTTATGTGGCTTTTGTCTGTTATAGAATGTCATGCTTGGTAAGATAAGAAAAGAGCAGACTTTAGCTTTCTGGTTCACTAACCAAGTGTTTAAACATGAATACAGTTTATAATTCTTCAATTCCATACCATTTTTACCAAATTATAATATAACCCCACTGTGATATTTTTCTTTTCATTACTTCTAAGAAATGCAAACATTTTTATAGATTGTTCATGAAATTACATCTCATAATTGGCTGTTAAGTTTCACATATGTAATTCTTTTAGATTGAGAAGGGTGAAGGAGGACTGAAGAGAGAACTAATTTTTACAGTGTCTGTGTGCTGGACACAGTGCAAGGGAGGCTACCCTGAGAGTTTGGTGTTGAGATTCCCGTTATAGAGATGAAGAAGCTGAGGCTCAGTAAAGTACAATTTCAAGGTTGAGTAGGTTGGGTAAGAGACTCTAGTGTGTCAGCCTCCAAAGCCCATGCTCTGTTACATCTAGGGGTCTCGAGGTCTGTGAGCCCTGTGAAAACAAACTGGGCTATGATTCCTGTGTGGAATGATGTCATAATTCTAGAATTTTGCTGTCCACATATGGCTCTTTATTTTTAAATTTAAACTAATTAAGTGTAAACAAAATTAAAAACTTACAGTTTCTCTACTGCACTATATACACTGTTCAGTGCTCGATTGTCACATGTAGCAAGTGGCTGTAGCAAGTGGCTGTCACATTGGATCGTGCAGATGTAGAGTATCTCCATTATCACAGAAAGTTCTTTTGGATGATGACAGGCTGCCTCTGGAAAAGTCCTTAAATACTACTCTACTTTACCTTCATTAGCAGAATCACTGACAAACTCAAATACTTCCCTGGGACTCTGACTCACATCTTTTGAACTCTGGGATCCGCACGGTCCACAGTATGGGACTCCTGACTGAAGGAGGGGAGGAGAACTTGAATAACCCACTGGTTGGTGATTGCAGCAGAACCATATACTAGTTTATATGGAATATTACCCAAAAACATTTCTTTCAATATGACAGGCCTTGAGAAAAGTAGTGATTTCTGTTTCTTTACATGATGAATGCTATGAACTATGTATTTCTAGGTGCAAGTTACTTTTTTCACATATTCTTAATATTTACTCAACACCCATTTTTAATTCAGTTGTGGAAGGGTAAACCAAAATGGGGAGGAATTAGTGGGAATCAAAATTCAGGGTATACTCTGATGCATTTTGAACATATTAAACTAATCCTTAGTATTCTTCTCAGGAAATTTTAATGATACAGGGAATAGACTAAGGACTTCTTTTGGGGATACATAAAAGAGATTTTAACCTACTGTGTATATATTTGGTTATGGCTTTTAAAAGTAGTTGGGGAAAACAGGTCACTTTGATGGGTTAAACAGTGTCACATAAAAGAAAAAGCACTATGCTGCTGATCTCTAAAAAGCCATTTAACCTCTCTGAGCTTTATCAATTTTCTTGTCAGTTTCTTCATCAATAAATTAGAATAATAACATCTTCCTTGCTTGTCAAAGTCAATAGAGACTCAATGAAATCATGAATATGGAAGTGTTTGGGAAACTACCAATGAGTCGTGTGCTGTGCATATGTCAATGTGATGTTGTTTTGTTGATCCTCTCTTTTCTCTACCTGTTTTAAATCTGAAGAACAGCAAGGTATTGTGTCAGGCCAGAGCTCCTGAAGAATGCTCCCTGCTATTGCATGCCTATGGCCTGGCTGAAGTTGCAGTGCAGGATCTTGTTCTTTCTAGAGGGGCAGTAGTAATGAGATTGACATGATGAAAAATACCTTGAGTAGGGGAAGTTCTTGATGCCATGGGCTGCATGAACTGTCTTCCCTTTGTCAACCCCAAGCCAGTGTTCCTGGGAGATGAAAGAGTCTTTATCTCATGGAGGAAAACATATCAGTGTCTGTCTTGGTAGATCTGTAGCAGAGGACAGTTGTCTTGATATATTGTAGACTGTACTCTAGGTATCAGCTGCCATCCTGATTCAACAAGGGGGAAGGAAGTTGTCTAATACCTGTTAAGCATGGAAGGACATTGTGACAAATGTAAAACATCACTGTAGAACTTCACATTAATCTGTATTTCAGAAAGCAAGTGCAAAGAAAAAGGAGTCAAACAATGTCTAAGTAGCATGGAGTCGTGCTCTTAGTTGTGAAAGCAGCAGTCTCTTGTTCAGTGGTTATAATTCTCAGATCTATGCTTTCTTCAAGTATGTTGTTTAAAGGTTACTTATTCTTTTCACCTAAAAATGTATTTTTAAAAACCAACAGTACAGTAGCTTATGCCTGTAGTCCCAGTACTTTGAGAGGCCAAGATGGGAGGATTGCTTGAGCCCAGGAGTTAGAGACCAGCCTGGGCAACATAGGGAGACCTTGTCTCTACAAAAAATAAAAAAATGAGCTGGATATGGTGGCAAATGCTTGTGGTCCCAGCTACTCAGGAGACTGAAGTGGGAGGATCGCTTCAGCCTGGGAAGTCAAGGTTGCAGTGAGCCCACATCAAACCACTGTACTCTAGCCTGGGTAACAGAGTTATTCCCTGTCCAACAATAACAACAACAAATGTTGCTACATTATTGTTTCTACAAGAAGTTTGCCACTCTGTCGTAGTTGTCCATTTTTTATGAATGCTAGCTTTTAACTTAGAGACTGACGTTGCTGAAATATTGCTACTTTCTATCCTCTGAAGTACCTGGTATGATGCCTTGCACACATTGCTTGCTTATTCAATAACTGGGCTTGGTAGAAATTGGAGGGTGATCCTTTTGTTTCACTAGGACAATGTGTCCTTCATACACATCCCACATTCTGTATTGGAATTGGCAATTAATTTTCAGTTGGAATAATGTTATAAATAATGGGTTGATTCCCAGAATGGTCCACCAAATTAACCCATAATATGGCTTAGCTCATGAAGAAATATACATGATGGAGAAACAAACAACTGACTTAGAGCTAAATTTTACACAGCTAAAAACTTAAATTCATAAGCTGGGAACTACCTATCATTTTAAAAATATAATTTCAGATAATTATTATATTTGTCCAATTTTAAGTTATTTCTTACATTTCCAAGTATCTAAAGTGTAGCAGCTGGTGGACGTGGAACTAAATTTAATTTTGTCCACTTATATGTCAAAGTTGTGCCGACTATTAAAAACACTGAGAGTTTAGTATTTTCCTTCCACTTAAATGTAGTTTTTAAATGGCTATTTAAAAATGTTCAATGTGCATTTTAAATTACCATTTACAATGGTGTTCTTTGATTTATTTACACTGGTTTTTCTTTGTCATAAAGAGAATTACTTAAAAACTCAGCAAGTCAGTATATCATGGTGGTAACAAAGGCATAAGTCTAAGAATTTATTGTGCTACATTCTGCAAAGGTAAATACAATTTATTGTAAAATAATATTGAGATATGAGACTATGATATAATATTACTCATTTGCCATTCCAAACTTTGTCGTCTGTAATTTACTTTTGAAAGTGACATTGGCATTCTGTGTGACCACTGATCCTATTTGTTACATGTATTTGAAATGGTTAAACACAAAAATATGTTTAAATTTTTATTACATGGTAGATTATACTTTTACTCTTACAGGCTCTTAGTTTGAAGAAATGTTCATTTTTTTTTCACATTTTACTACTTAAGATATGTTTGTTGGCTTAGTGTGTGGAAATTATAAATGTACTCTTAATAATCAAGACTTTAGACTGGATGCGATGGCTCAAGCCTGTAATCTCAGTGTTTTGGGAGGCTGAGGCAGGAGGATTACTTGAGACCAGGAGTTTGAGACCAGCGTCAGCAACTTAGAGAGACCCCCATCTCTACAAAAACAAACAAACAAACAAACAAACAAAAAATATCAAGAAATCCAGACTTTAGTATGTTTTGAATGGTGGATGAATTTGTTTTGGGGATTTAAAATCTATGGCAGAGACATTTTACTGCATATACCCTTTTTGTTCATTTTCAGTTGAATCAAGGAAATAGAAACCTTCTCAGTGCTGCAAGCTAAGAATTGCTGTGCACATTGCCTGCCTGTTGGACTCTGTGACTTGTACCCCATCACACCACAGAGCTGTATCTTTAGGAGGCGTGCTGTGTGGCATGTGGGTCCAATTATCATCACCATGACTATTTCATTTGATGGGAAATCTGTAGTAAATCAAGAATATTAAGTCTGTTTGTTAATATTGAAGTCCTTAGCAGCCAGCTGTGCTGAAACTGTTTGTTGCTTATATTTATAGATGAGTTGAATGCTAATACTCTCTGTCATGGAATGGTCTTATTGTCCATTTTCTGAGCTCGTTACATAGTAAATGGAAGAATTATTTTTTCTTCAGCTTCTCTAAAATTAAAGTTGAGCATGTGCCTTTATATAAGTATTCTTTTATGAATAGAGCATTTGAGAAAACAGCATTCATTATTCATTTGTATGTCTTTTAATGAATTTTAGGTTTTTTTCTCTCTGTCTCAAATGCAACTAAGCATCGAGTTATTGCGTATTAGCTTCAGTGAGCTAGAATTTGTGTGTGTGTGTGTGTGTGTGTGTGTGTGTGTGTGTGTGTGTGTGTTTAAATAGCAGTTTGGTGCTCTAGTTAAAGATACATGGTTCCACATTCTGCTTTTATGTGGCTGCTCTTCCTTTCCCTCATGCTGAATCTAAAGCCAGACACAAGTTTTTTGTTTTTTTGGTCATCGGATTTCTGTAGGTGGTTGGGTCATTATTAATCTTCATGTTAATGTGTGCCTTTTTTTTTTTTTCCACATCTCTACTTCTTGCTGAACTTTCCTCATTATTGAAAAGAGACATTCATTTAAGTAAAACAAAAACAACGGAGCTCTCTGAAAGAAAAGCATTCAGAGATCCACAATAGCAGAACTTCATGTTTGCTAGATTTAATCTCAGTATCAAAATGCAATGGGGGAAAGATGTACCACTACAGCATATGACTCAGAGATGCTTATGGGTGACAAGCTCTAGACCCAGTGGTATCCCTCTGAATTTCCACAGTGCCCACCTTCACAGCGAACTAAAAATTAACTGGACTTTTCCTTACCCTAGCTGTGTGACAACTGAAGTGCTGTGGGTATGCCCCTGAGTCACTCTCCTTTTTACTGCTACTACTATCTACCATATCTGGAGCATTCATTTTTTTAGTTAGGTGCTGTAGCGAGTACCTAACATGCATGATTTTACTGGCTTCCTACAGACCTATGAGGTAGATGTTACTGTTGCCATTCTATACATGAGGAAACTGAAGCCGCAAGAGGCTAATGTAGCTACTGAAGATGGGCCACCAATCCCGGTTGGATGCCAAAGCCCCAGGCGTTAACCACTAAATTGCCCCAGCTGTAGGTATAAATCCTCCCCCTTGTAAAACTGCTTCAGAGCTGTGTATTACATCATATCTCCTAGGAACTGGCTCCAGGGTGTGATAAAAGTATACAGAATTAAGTTACTTCTCCTATCATGGAAAGTCACTTGTTTTATGTGTGTTGTGCTGAGTGGAGATAAGGAAACGCTGCTCACCTTCCACTTAATAACCAGAAAACTCATCCTTAGGAGATGCTTGTGGCTTAAACAAACAAACCTGCGCAAGTCTTTTAGCATCCCCAGTCTGGTTGGGGCCAAGTAGTATCTTGTAATTAAGCTATGGGGCTTATGTTGCTCTTGCTGATGTTTCCAAGAACGTGGGTAGGAAATGGTGTCTGATGTATAGAAGTCCTGAGAAGGGACCATGGTCTCACACTGGGACTTTTTAAGTTTTGGGGAGGTTGAGGATGGTGTTTATTAAGTCACCTTGGCGCTTAGCTGTGAGGACTGCTGGAGTGGAGGGCTTGGAGCTGTAATAAAAACTGGAAGAAAAGGATGGCAATGGATGAGCTGAGCAGATGTTGAAGCCACCTCAGGGAAGATCTGTGAATGGGATTAGGATGCTGAACAGTCCAAACCTCAAGAGGTTTGCAAGGCAGAGCAGGATTGACTTGCTTTTGAATAGGTGGACTTTGTCTCAGTTGAAGGAAATAACTTGACACAGGACTACATGTGAGGGTAAAGCAAGACAGGATGAGGTGATCTCCAAGTATGAGGGGCATAGACAGAATCGGCAGACTCAAAGAGCTTGGAGCGGGGTGTTGGCAGACAAGTGCTCATTCTTAACGGATGTTTCATTGATTAACTTGAGGCTGTACCTGTAAATTACCTAGTCATTGGCTAATTTGTACCTTGATATTTCTGCCAACCATAATAAGACAATATACATTTACCACTGCAGTTGCATTAGACATTTTGGGAGATTTTTGATTAGAAAGGTAGAGTTAGGGTCTTAGAAGGAGAAATTTCTCAGGCAGAAAAGCATTTCAAAGCATGAGCTTGGAGTCAGACCTAAGTTCAGATTATATCCTAGGCTCTTACGAGTCTTGTTATTTTAGGAACATTCCTTCTCTAAGCCTATATTTTCTTTTCTAAAATGGTGGACAATAATAAGACTTTCCACAAAGTGCTTTTGGAAGGATTCAATGAGACAATGTGTTGGAAGCAGCTGGTACCTTGCCTGGCCCACAGTAAATGTTCAGTAAATGTCAGCAGCTGTTGCCTTTCCCACATCCTCCCCATCCTTTAAGCATGTGGCAACTGAACCTGGCCCATAACCCTTTTCTAGAGGCTGCCTTTGGGGCCTATTTCAGAGCATGAGGGCTTCTTCAGAAGCCTGTTGATAGGACAAGCATATCAGGTGTTTTGGCCTGGAAGCTCATTCCTGCTTCCTCTGCCAATATTTTTCATCCATTTTCCAGATGTACTGAATTCAGAAAAGAGACACTAGAAATAATATCTCCTGGTGACAGATAAATTTTCTTTTATTATTCCTTTTATAGCTTATGTGAACTTGCATTCTCTTGTCCATGATAGGATGGTTGACCTTCTCTTCTTTGATAGTCTTCTTTTATTTTCCATAAAATAAGGATATGTTGTATGTTTTTTATAATGTTGTCTGCTCCTCCTTTTTTTAAACCTCTTTATAAGTAATTTCTTTCTTTTCTGCAGAGATTTTATGAAGACCTTGTATTCTCATACACAGAGGGGTTATCAGACCCATGTTGGCGTGGTAACAGCAAAGTTATCACGTGTGCCCAGAATCTTACTCTGAAAGGCCCAGTTGCTGAAAACGTGATTGTCCTGCATTTTTTTCTTCCCTAGAGCTGGCTTATATCAGCCTATGGGCTGTTTGCTTGAGCATAGAAATGGTGGTATATTCAAGTGGGAAGCTGAGAAACCATAATGACGAAGGGATGGCAGCGCCATCCTCTTGCACAGCCTGGGAATGACCGCGCAGCTGCACCATCTTTTACGCCACAGGCGTTAATGAATCATAAGTCCCTCTTGAAAAATTTCCATGGAGAGTTTCTATGATGTATGTGCCAAAAAGAGATGTGTTAACAAAGCACTTCTTAAAATGGTATTTTTTAAAAGTTCAAATACTAGGAACAGAGCAAGATGAAGCAGTAGAGCTTGCAGGAGGGTGCAGCATGCTCAGTGGCTGGAGACTTCACCTGAATTCCAGAAAATCAGATGTCAGGGCTATCGGAGAATTATCATATCCACAAAACATTGGAGTTCACGTTACCTTTTTTGTCCAGTGGTTTGTGTGTTCCCTTCTCACTGAATTGGATTTGACTTTCAATTTGAATTGACAGTGAACTTCGGGGTAATTCTTTTCAGAAACCTGACTCATTTTAGGATCTGGGAAGCATAACTCTGGCAGGGACTCTTAACCAAAAAGCCCGTGGATAGAATTCTAGGGTCTCTGAATTTGGATGGGGAGAAAAACCCCTTTATTTTCACTTTTCCCTAACTGAAATTTAGCATTTCCTTCAGTTATGAATATAGACAGCAAATAATGGTTGTATTTGAAATGTGAAATCATGCTTGTGAGACATGCTACTGGCCCCTAGATTTTATGCTAGTAGTCCTGTTATTCAGTGTTATTAATGGAGAAGCACAAAATAACTCTATCAGAACTTTGTTTTCTAAGGGTTAGATAACTGTATTTCATTTTAATTATTTTTCATTGTAATTACATGATTTTTATGCCTTTAAAAACATTATTCTGACCAGGAGTCCATAAGCTTCACCAACTTTCCAAAGGGGGTTGGTTCTATGTTAGTCCTGGCTCTTCACCATTCTTCTGACATCTCCCCCTCTGGAGACCCGAGATGTGGCTTTGAAAGGCCCAGCATCAATCACTGGAATCCCTATTATAATCTTGACTCCAGCAATGAAGATTCTGTGGCCATTTGTGTCTATGCTTTACATGTCTTAAAGGAGGAGGCTTTCTTTAGCTTTCTGTCTTTCCAGGACAATGCTGTCTATACAGACTTCCAGTGGAAGATGTTGATTCAGTGACAATTTACTAGAAAGCTGGGTGCTGTGAAAGCGAGACACAGAAGGCAGATAACATCAAGCCGTGGGAGTGTGGAGGAGAGGCAGAGAGTGTGTGTGCTTGAGCAGGGGGGTGATAGGAGGCCTGAGGGGAGAGCTGTTGGAGGCTGTGAAATGAGATGGGGAAGTAGAGAGTTGGGTGAAATAATGAGGAGATGGGGAAGTAATTAAATTGAGACTTTCAAACCTCCTCCTGGTGGAGGCTTCTCTTTATCAAAAAAAGAAATCTACGTTCGCTCCTGGGAATTGTTCCTGTGTAGTTAAGGATGGATTCTTCACTCGTGTCTTCAATTACTTGAATTCAGTATGGAGGTTTTGTGACTCAGAGCTTACCTCTCAGATAACCGCCTTATTTTTGTGATGGTTGTGGTCAGGTCTTCTGATGCAGTATTTCTAGATTTTATACTGAACACAGGAAAGTGGGCAAACTTTTCGATGATAGGAAATACCTTTGAGGGTATTTTGAGGTATTGAGCAAAGGGTGAAAACAATTTCACAATAAAATATTTTTAGGCAAAATATCTGATAACTGTAAGAATGTTGACTCTGTTAGGCCCAAAGGGAAATGTTACAGGTCAGGTGGATCCAGCATAGAGCTTAAGGTGGCAGACATGCACTAATATAAATGTCTGTGCTTAAAATGTAATTCTAAGAGACTAAAAAATTGTCTATTCTGGTACTGGTAGAACCTAGATTTGGATCTCCTTGAAAACCCCCAAAACATATCTTACTTGCCATTTAGAAAAGATAGTTTTAATGACTAATTAGACTTATGTGGGTTGTAGTCTCTAAAAACCCAATAATTTACTGTTTACCTGTGTATATTTCTAAGGACAACACTGAATTCAGACTGAAGATAATCTAAATTAGGTACCAGACAATATCTATAAACATTATTATATAAGAAATCTGTTACCTTCAAATAATTTTAATATCTGGATTAATATGACAAAGTGTGGCCTAGTATATATTACTAGGGGTCCTGCTTTAAAAAATAAATACATGATAGTTATGTATCATTTGTAGGTAGATGTATTTATAAGGTGCTTTGGGACTTTTAAGAAAGTCTCTTCTATTAAATATTTAAAACATCATTTTTATTTGCATTGCTGGTTTCCCTAGCATATCCTTTCTTTAGAGAAAATAGCATCAAATTTTGGATACTGTTAAACTCATCTAAATTATTACAAATTCTTAATTTCAAACTTAATGAAGAAATTAGATGGAATGAAGGGATATCGAAGCCTCCTAGATCTCTGTTAAATGTTCTTCCTCTGCCAAAGTTCTTTTTTTGAGACAAGATCTTACACTGTTGCCCAGGCAAAAATACAGTGGTGCCATCAGGGCTAACTGCCTCCTTAACCTCCCCAGGCTCGGATGATCCTCCTGCCTCAGCCTCCTGAGTATCTGGGACTATAGGTGCACGCCACCACACCCAGCTAATTTTTATAGTTTTTGTAGAGATGAGGTTTTGCCACATTGCCTAGGCTGGTCTCAAACTCCTGGGCTCAAAGGATCTGCCTGCCTCAGCCTCCCAAAATGCTGGGATTACAGGCATGAGCCACTGCACCTGGCTTCAAAGTTCTTTCAGTTATACTGGTAACAAAGCATCTTGTGGGGCTTTGAAATTCCTCTATTTTATTTAACACTTCTGAAATCACAGTGACCAGGAAGGAGGGGATCAAGTTTTGCCAGCTTGTTAAAGAAAGCCTTGGGAAGCCTCTTCTAGGATGACCATGCTGTGGGGACTTCTGTAGCTTTTGGTTGGAGACTTTGAAACTCCTCCCATGCCAACCTTAGAAAAAGGCTGATTTAATGAAGTCTTTCTGGCAAAGCATTTAAGACCCAGCTACTTTTCAAAGCTCAGTTCCTCTGTAAAGTCACCTCAGGTTCTTGCTACAAAAACCAATCTTTGTTCTAAGTGTTTGATGAGTACTGCCATGTTGTGATTTTAGATGTTGGATCCTTGGCTTTGTTGTCTTCTGACTTTGGGAGGTGTTTTATCCTGTTAGAATATTATCTCTTCCAGCGTATTTCTCTCATTTTCTATATCACACAAAAAATTTAAGTACATTCTAATAAAGTATGCAGTTTAAGAGAAGTTAGATGACATTGAATAATAGATTGTCATAAATATATTTTTACATACTTGCTCTCACACTCTCCTCAACCCACCCATTGCCCCATTTTTTTTTCTTCCAAGTAACTAAGTTCTGTGACTTGGATGCTGTGACTTGGACTTTAGAGGTGAAGTCAGATGACAAAAGAATTTCCATGCAAATCATGTTTCCAGAATCATCCCTCAAGTGCATGTATGTCTAGTGGAATGCAAGGCTCACTAGAGGGAGGATGAAATTTGGTGAGCGTTAAAGGAAACATAAAAATCCTGCTTAATGATCCTGTTAGGTTTTTATACAGATTAACTGTTATTACGCAAGAAATGGTATGTCCGTTTGGAATTTCTCATCCTCTGAATAGCCAGCTTTAGCACTATGAACTGGGAAGAATTCTGTTGTATCTCTGAATCTATAATATTGCATTAGTGTGAGCCCCATGGCCCTTTTCCTAAACAACATATGCCTGAATGTGGCTCAGTTTCATGTGAGCCAAGCCAATCTTAGGCCTAGCATATGGGAGTTTATTAGTATGTGTATGTTCTTACGTTGTTTAAGAGAGATTTTAGGGTCTGGAGAACTGAGACATGGCAAGTTACAACAAAGCTTTGCTTAGGGATTTGGTTCAGGGATCTCAGCCTAAGTCTGAACACTTATGCCTATAGAATATCCTCTTTCCAGATCTTGAGGCAAATTGTCTTTGGTTCACATTTGCTTTTTCTTTCTGTGGTGCTTGCCTGATGCTTGCTAACCTCTCTAGCACCTGCTGCCTTTATACCTCCCTAAGGTGTCCAGTCCCTGCTTTGGAACCACCTGCAACTTTCCTCCTTTTTGCAACATATTAATAGATATTTTTTCATCATATAGGGAACTGCTTTTAGAGAAGCACCAGAAAATGTCTGCTTAAGTGTAGTACTTTAAAAGATTTTAACAAGCAAGAGTGTTTCATAACCCAGTGGAACAAAAATCCCTAATGATGAAATTCAGGCATATTCTGGGATGGGATCCCTCTTAACACACCTCTCTGCTCACTTTGTGTCAGTAGTCCTGGTAGGACTGTATTCCCAAGCATCCCAAGGAGAGTGTGCATACCACAGTGTGCTTTAGAGATATGGTATTTTGGTGCAGAGCATAGTTACAGGATACCTCTGATAGAAAGATGTTTGCAAAAACTACTAGGATATTTTCTCAGCTGTGCCAGAAATCTGGGTAGATGAGTGTTAGATTATTAGCTTTGGCATGGAGGTGCTGACCTGCAAAGCTCTGTTGCCGCTGCCCTGTGTCCTTGCTGACCTGGCATCCTGGAGAGACCCTGGTCCTCCTAGATCTGGTTGCAGCTGTGAGCTGGGTACCTAGTGCCATCTGTCTGGGCAAATGTAGGAAATGCCAAGTGGGCTGGCAATTTTTTGTGTGGCCTTTGGATCCTCACTCAGCCATATGGTGCTAAAATGTCACACTGTTGCTGAGTGTGGGCCATGATGGAGAAGGCTAGATAGAGAACACACACTTCAGATAAGGGAGCTGCTGAGTCTGTTTATTCCCCAGCAACTGGCTTATCACTTTGCTGCTTTAACCAACATTTACTGAATAGTGCTTAGTTCATAGTGGACTACTTATATTGTGTGAGGTGCCAAAAAAAGAAAAGAAAATACTCAGATGGTTCTTATTGGCAAGGATTATGTCTCCTGTGTCCATGTGTCTTGTATGTAATACTGTCACTAGAGGAAGGTGAAATGAAGGGATTCCTCCAATAGAATTTAATGGGAGGAAACTACCTTAGAAATTGAAGAATGCCAAGGAAACTGAGTCCCCCAAAAGATTGTAGTATCCTTAAATTGTGATTGCAGAGATACTACCAAGCCCCATACTCTTTCCACTTCAGCTTCTTTCTGCTATATTCTGGCAATTGCACTTGTTGATGGATTGACATAATGCCTTGAAAAGTTTACAATCCAAGTAGGAAGAGAAAACATAACAGGAACTTACAGATGATCCCAGTCAAAACATCTGCAAGTGCTAAGTGATTGAGACCAAAGGGAATGTGTAAGTCTAAAGGGAGAAAGGAGGAGATGAGTGATGTGGTTCAGATGAGGTTAGCCCTGGCAGGCTTCCTAGAGGAGATGGGTTTGGCCCATGTAGCTCTTCTTAGTCCCACTCTCAGGAGACTTTACATAAACACATTTTTCTCCTGGTACAAGGCATCTGACTGGTTGGAAAGAACAGGAAGACGAAGAATAGATGCTTGAATTCCAAGAGGCCCTCCCATTCCTTATAGTTGCAGGGCCGCAGGTTTTTAGATGTGCCCCCAAATGCATAGAATTAAACAAATATATCAGATACAATTTAAACCTAGGTTAAAGACAAGTCATTTCATATATTGGATAGAGAGTTGTAGCTTGAGAGACTTTTTCAATTTAAATTGCCTTTTCAATTTAAATAACATTTGCTTGCCTTGGTTTATAAATATTCAAAGAATTGCTTTGATTTTAGTTAACCATACTTGACCATATATAAGCTCAGCTATTTGAGGCATTTTAAACAACCAGTTTCATATGGCAATTTTGTGGCCTTTCTGGGATGGAGGGCCCTGGAGCTAGCCTTTTCCTGTTTCCACTGCTGTGGAGGTCTTGTCTGTGTCTGGGATTCAGCCCAAGGCATTGTGATCCTATGGTGAATTTCTTGGAGTGGCCCAGAGGAGATGTTCTTTTCCTTTTTTTTTGACCTTTTTGTTTTGAACTAATTTTAGAATTAGAGAAAAGTTGCAAAAATCATAGAAAGAGTCCCCTTACCTAACTCACCCACTTCCCCCAGTGTAAGCATTTTACATAACTATAATAAAATTATTTTAGTCACCCCCACTTATCCACCCTTAGAGAAAGCCTCACACTTATTCATAAAAAGACGTATGTACAAAAGTGCTTCGTTTCCAGGTACAACCTAATGTCTAATAAAAACAAATAGATAAATATCCTGTGCTATGCAATAGTAAAAATAAATAAATGTCAAATGCATAAAGGAAACAAGCAAGTTGCAGAAGAGTATATGCCTTATGTTTCCACCTACTTGAGGTTTAAAAGTGTACAGCAATACTAGATACTGTGTGTGCATGTGAAATCGTGTAAAAACTTACACATGTATGTGAATGATATACACAAAATTCAGGATCCTGGTTAGTTCTGTAGTGGTAAAGAATACATGTGACCTTTCTGTTTCCTGAGACAGTGTTGTACCTGCTGAGTTGAAAGGCAAAGGAGTAAGGCTTCAGTTGAATTCTTGGCTTTTCTACATGGGTTAGACATTCAACCTGTCTTGAGTTTCCTGGGTCACCTTTCCTCTACCTATGAAATTTCCATGACTGCCTTTACAAGCCTAACATACAAAAGTGAAAATTCAGAGCTACACAACTCTTCAATAATGATGCTAGAAAAGGTGTACCATGTTGTTTGTGGCCCTGTACTCTGCCAGGGTTGACATCCTGCCAGTCCCGCTTTCTAGCTATGTGACCTTGCCTGAGTTATTTATTCTTTCTATGCCACAGTTTCTTCATCTGCAGAAGGGGCTTAATAATAGTACCTACCTCATCGGGACAATGTGAGGACCATGTGAATTAATGCATGTAGAACGCATAGAGCCTGTTTCTCCCTCTCCCATCTGGCTCCTGGACTCATTGTATTTGCTCTTCATAGAGTTAAATTACTAGGTGCCTTAAATCTGAATTAGTTGCAAGTAGTTAAGAAGTGCAATGAGTGAGGGGATGTTACATTTTAAAAGTGTGGATTTCTGGCCTCTCTTAATCAAGTGGAGCATTTAGTAGCACTGGCCTCTATCTGGCAACTCTGCTATCCCTTGTAAGTGGAAGTGTCCCCAGTTCAGTGTAGTTTCCAAAACACTCTCATGTCCTCTGGACACTGAGGCAGCCTGTTGATTGTCATTTATTGTCCAACAGACATTTGCACCAGTGACATTACCTGCCAGGCCCCCATTAACATTTGAGTTTGCAGCCCTAATTTAAAGAGGTCGTAGTGATGCAAAGAGGGGATTGGATTATGCATCAATCCATGTTCTCCAGAGAAATAGAACCTGTGGGAGATTTTACATATGTATCTATTATATCATTTCTATATAAGGAAATCCTTGGGCAGGAGTTGATGTTAGAGTCTTGAGTCAGAATTTCTTCTTCAGGGAAATCTCAGTGTTTACTTTTAAGGCCTTTCAACTGATTGGATGAGGCCCACTCACGTTATCAAGAATAATTTTGCCTTTACTTAAACTCAGCTGATTGTCAGTGGTAATCACATCTATGGAAAACCTTCACAGCAATACCCCATTAGTGTTTGATTGAGTAATTGAGTACTATAGTCTAGCCAAGCTGACACATGAAGTGAACCATCACAGATTGCAAGTTTTTGAGTGGTCTTCTGATAACTGTGTGGCAACTGTACACTTTTCTGTTCCTTATGGTAGAGGATTGCCGTGGGATTGGGGATTGAGATTTTTCAAAGGGGTTGAATATAGAAAGCTCAGAGAACTTCTGAGATACGCAGTTAAAGCTGCTGTGTCTGTGCCTCTGATTGGAGAGGCAAGATGTTGGTGATTGATGATGCAGGATGCTTCTCTGAGTAGAGGGTGACAGAGATGCTGGGTTTGGTAGTTCTGGGTGTGCCATTCAGGGTTGAGAATAGTCATGTGTAGACTCTGGATTTTGGAGGAAGACAGGGTATTTAGGTAGAAATTGTATCTATTTTTATTTTACCAGCTGTAGAGCCTCATGCTAACCAGGTGTACAGGTGTGTGCTCTGCCTGCTCAAGGTCAGGTGTGAATGCAGGTTCTGAAAACATCTCCATCGTTAGGTATTAATGCGGGTTCTGGAAACATCTCTGCCATGGGGCTCTGTGCATTAGGTTGCCAACAAGGCTTAAAAGGAATTCTCCCAAAGCCTTCCTTGATTCTTCAAGATTTGTGCAGAGCAGCTATAGAGAGGCTGAAAGGCAAGGAAAAAAGTTCTTCCGTGTATGTTTTTTTTTCTGCATTTAAAAAATGCATCAGGTAAGATTATTTTTTCTTATGTGTATTTTTTTTTTAGTTTTTTTTTTTTTTTTGTCAGAGGGAGCAGGAGATCTGAATAAAGCCTCAAGACTTCATTTCTGTATGTATTTTGAGAATTCACTACAACTTAACATGCTGAAATGTGTTTTGTTTCCATGAAAAACAGTAGACTGGCCAGAAGATCCAAAAATATTAATTTTAAGGAATGACCCCAAAACCCAACAGGTCATCCTCCCAGTTTTAATCTCAGAAAGTATGTTTTTGTGTGGAACATAGTCAACTGCTGAAGACGGAATATATCATCAGCTGTGGGTGTGGTCTGGACATTGCTGCACTGGAGTGAAGAACAGGGTCCTGCAGGTGGGCAGGGGGTTGGGGACTCCGACATCTCCACATTTCAGAGTTCCCCATTCTAGGGAGAGCGTAGAGCCTTGTGTCAGTCGGTTTGTTATTGTGACCAATCTTTTACATGAGTATCCTTGGTTTTTCATGGGATAATTCCAGCTGCGTTTTTATTCTTGGACTAGATCACAAACTTTTGGGAAGGAAAAGCCATGAATCTAGACCTGGGACCTGTGTTGTTCCATCTTGGTTCTGTTGGTGCCTTAGCTTTGAGGCCTTAGGGGATGTCTCTTTTTCCTCATCTTAACTGCAAGGGGATTGGGCTGGATGGTAACTAAAATTCTGGAGATACTGTATTTTCCTTTTTAAACTGCACCTCGGCAAAAATGTTTAGCTTGGTTGGAGCTCCTCACAGTCCCTCGATTCTTCTACTTCTTCTTCAACTAATATCCACTTTTTATTCAGTGGAGGCCTGTAGTCTGTGGCATGCTAGTATCTCAATTCTCCTGCCCTCTTCAAACCTCCTATTCTGCTCTTTCCCTTTTACTGTAAAGATAATGATTTTTTCTGTCTCTTTAGTACATCGTCATTGGTCCCTTTAGTTTTGTCACCTTGACTATATATATATATGTTTTAGGAAAACTTTTAATTATCACTGTCAATCTGTAAAGCACTTACTATTTTGTCACCCCTGGCTACAGCAGTATCAGGCTGCCACTGAATTTGCTAATTTGATACTTTCTCTGTTCCCTCTCATTTTAGGTTAGCTAAAATGAAATCCCGTTCTCACATTTGTTAAGGTTAGACTTGGATATTGCCCTTTTCCTAAGCTCTGTTTTAGTCACACATTGTCCTTTATATTTTAAAAAATATACTGTTTATGAAATTGCTGCCTAATAGACCAGTGGGAGTGCCTTCTGTTGGGATTAGTGGTTACTGGATCTACAACCTGTTTTTCCTTGTATTAAACAGCAAACAGATTTGCTTTGGGAATTAATGTCTTTGTTCAAAAGACTCAGCCCTTTTTGGGGGTATTTTTTGTGCTTGCTACTTGCAGTAGATTTTTGTTGATATAGTGGTAGCCAGTTAGTGGTAGCCAGGTAACTGCAAGTGGTATACCATTTGGAGTTGTTTCCTAGATCTGAGAGGCCCTGGTTCTTAATGTGCACAAATTGGTTACAGGAGGATTTGCTCCTACTGTTGAAGCTACCAGTTTCTTATGTCTTTCCTGACTCTTGGTACCAATTACTGCCATAGTCTGCTCAGGCTACTATCACAAAATGCCACAGACTTGGGGGCTTAAAAAACAGACATTTATTTCCTACAGCTCTGGAGGTTGGAATTTCCAAGATCAAGGTACCTGCACAGTTTATTCTTGCCTACCTACAGAGGGGTTAGACCAACCTGCAGAGTTGAAATTACAATGCAGAGCCACTTTGTGGCTTGTAGACAGCCACCTTCTCACTGTGGCTTTTTCTTGGTGCTTGTGCATGGCGAGAGATCTTTCTCTGTCTTCCTTTTCTTATAAGAGCACTAATCTCATTAACAGGGCCCCACCCTCAGGACCTAATATAAACCTCATTACCTACCGAAGAGGCCCCATCTCCAGACTGTCACATTGGGGGTTAGGATGTCAACATATGGATTTTTGAGAGACACAAACATTTAGCTGATAACAGGAACAGAGAATTGTGGGGGAGTTGGGTATGGGCAGGCGTGTCGTTAATAGCTATGACTGCCTGGCGTTTGGAAACTGCCCTTGCCTTCTTCCTGTAGGCTTTTCTGTCATTTTGGTATTCATACTTGGTCTCAACATGTGTTGCCTGAATACATAAATTGTAAAAATTTCTTCTGCAAATACTTTCTTGGCCATTCTTCTTCATCTGTGTCTGAGAGACTGTAACCTAGGCTGTGTAAGTAGAGACAGCCTATCAAGAGTAAGGGCAGTAATTGTCCTCCCATACCATATGTATACCGAACCAGTGAGAGCATATTGTGTTCATTTTCCAACAAAATACTTCTGTAGCCAGGTGTGACAGCATAGTAAGTACTTTACAGATTAACAATGATAATTAAGAGTTTTCCTAAAAACTATAGTCAAGGTGATACAACTAATGTGACTAATAAAGATGAACTGAAAAGATAGTAAAATCATTATCTTTAGAGTAAAAGGGAAATAGCAGAATAGGAGGTTTGAAGGCAGCAGGAGAACTGACAAAACGTATTTTAGGAGGGTGTTGACAAATTGGAGTGGACCCAGAAGTAGACAAAAATTTTAGCAAGTATGTCATATGGGAGATGATTGTAGAGAAGAAATTATTTAATCTAGAGGTGGATGATGATGATGATTGATTATGATCATGGCTAACATTACTGAATGTTGGTTGTGTGCTAAGCACTGTGCAAAAGACTTTATGCATGTTATCCAATGTAATGCACACACAGAAAGTCTATGAAGCAGGTATTATTGTTAGCTCTATTTTACAGATGAGAAAACTAAAATTATAAAGAGGTGTGAGTCAGGTCAAGGTCTCTCAGCTAGTAAATGGGAGACTGTTGCTGGGCTGAGGAGTGTCTGGCTGCAGAACCTTGGCTAGATATCTCTACTTTTGAGGACATTTGTCAAATATGGATAAGCTATTAGCCATTGAAGAAGGGTTAGGCCAACCTTATGTAAAATATTATCTTACTGTGTTTTATTGCATTTGAGATACCACTGGCTATAAAATGCATCATTATTTTATTTGCCTTTAAGAAAAACTGCTGCCTATTAAAGCTATAATGCAGAATTGATGGTAAGCCTCCCTCTGATTTTATAGTTGTTAAAACGTGTAAAAAGCATGTCTTAGGATAGATGGAAAAATGTTGTTGTGTGTGTGATCTAGGACCAAAGGACCAAGCTGCAAGGGAGATTTTAGCTCAAAGAAATGCTTTGCAACCTCTCAAGCTGTGGAGAAATGTAACCTTCCCTGACAGAGGCCTTGACACATAGCAGGGGCTCGCTGTGAGGTTCCCTGTTGGGCAGGTGTTGAGACTGGCTGGAGGATCTCTCTGGGATGATGTAGAGGGATTTATTCAATTGAGTAGAAGGTGAAATAAATTATCTTCTAGAATCCTTCCAAAACTTTTAATGAAATATAGCATACAGCCATCACATAAGCAATCATAAAAATTATTTAAATGTGGTTGGCAGTTATTTGTCCCAGTTATCCATAGTAATATGTATGACCCAATGCCCTTTCTTTCTTGCTGTCTTCTCTCTCTTCTCCTCTTTTGGCATTCTAAACATGGTTGGTAGTTTCCCATTTTTTCCTCAGGTAAAGTTCAGATTTTTTGGCTCAGTATTGGAGGCATTCTGCCTTCTCACCAACCAATCTTCACTGCCTTTTTGCCTCTCTCCCAAATTCTATAGCTGAATACCATTTTGCTTTCCCATTAAAAATAAATGAGATATCATAAATAGAAGCTCCTAGCACAGGGCTGGCATACATATAGCCTTCTGGAAAATGTCAGCCCCCTCTCTCTCTCTTTTCATTTTTCAAATTATCCATCAGTCTCTGCTTTCAAAATCCTATTCATCCTTCAAGACCCAATTTAAATGTGGTCTGTTTCCAAAAAGCCCTGCCTGATCACATAAACTAGAGGTAATTTCTGCCCCTTCCTGACTCCTAGTGTGTTTTGTTTATGCCAGCCTGATAGTAGTTACAACATTTGACCTTGAACTCTAGTTATTTGTATCCAGTCTTTTGTCTTCTGCCTAAGTGTAAATCCTGAGGGCGGACACAATTCTGTTTGCCACACCATCCCCCAGTAAAGGGCTTGACACATAGGTGTTACGCATGTGTGAGTGAGTGAGTGAATTATGGCATTTCGTAGCAGATTTATCTTCTCATTATTGTCTGGATGAAGGTAATAAAAATTATTTTGTGTTCCCTAAGTGCATTGTACTTGTCTGTGGGAGTGGGGATTCTGGCATGATGTTAGGTTGAGTGATTTACAAGCTACTCTGGGATTGCAAATGTGAAGTCAACCACAGAGAGAAAAATCTACAAGATAATGGCTTTATGTGTGTTGCTAGTCCTTCATAGTTTCTATGTTTCTTTTGATATTAAAACATATTAGCTATAAAATGAAACAGGTTTCATTCTTTTCGTTCTAAATATCTTCAGAGCTTTGAAATTTTACAAGCTATTGATTTGGGTTATAAGCCACACTGAGGCCAAAACTTCTGAGAGTGTATTTAATTTTCACTACATCTTTGGAAATTGGCCCAAATAATTCCCCTTTCAACCCATGGCACTGGTGTATGACACAAGAAAAATCTGATTAGCTCTTGATGCTTGCCAAATACTTGGTTTTCTCAGTTTGGCTAAAGATTTAGATTATCATTTGGGGCAGGTGGCCTGGAATTAGGAAGAATGTGAAAGGGAATCAATAAGGGTTGGTTTCTCTTATTATTTCCTGTTGGCCTTTCAGATATTCTACCAGGAAAGCAACAAAATTCAATTTTTTTATCATTAAACTTTGGGGTAATTTGTACTGGTTCAATTTTTTTTTTTTTTTTTTGGTGAGAGAATATATTACAATTTTATGAAACCCTTGGAAAAAAGAAATAGAAAAAGCTATTGGTTACCTGTTTGGTTTTTTTTTTCCCCAAAGTTTTTGGTGTTTGAATTTCTATTCTAGATGGTATTTAATTCCTTGCACAGCAGTCTGCAGGCAGCTTAATCAAGGCGGCAGCATAGTCAAGTGGATGTGATACTGAATGCTTGGATTGATGGCTTTCTGTTGATTAAACGACATAGATTATATAGCTAATACGAATTTGCTTTAGGGAATAAAATTTAATAAATAAGTTGGATTATAATTGGGTATTGGAATAAATTTATCATGTCTTATGTAGTCTTTCCGTTCAGAAAATAATTTTTTTTCTTAAGTACCTACAGTGTGTATGCTACTGTATCAGGGAAGTATAATGAGAGGAAGTATGAAGAGATAAACGCTTAGTTTTGACAAAAACGTAAAGAAGACTAAAAAGGTAAAGCTTAAATATATTAATGAAAAGCTATTTATTTCCATGGTTTTAACTATTTTAAAATGACTTAAAATTCAATCTATATTTATCAATAAGCTTTAATCATATTTACTTGAAAAATATACCAACTTTCAATTTAGTAATATAAAAGAATTAATTTAAAGAGCCACAATCAGGATAATTATGTCTCAGTTAAAACACATTATGCCTTACTTAAGGCAAAATTAAACTGACTAAGGATTTAGAAATAGTAAATTATACAGAAAGGACTTTATTGATTAAACAAAAAATTTTGGGGTTTTTTTGGTATATGTACAACACACGCACACATATACATGTTTTAATGGTGAAATAAATTTTATAGTAATCATGGATGAATACTGGTTAAGGAAATTACTGAAGTAAATGTGTTTTATTATGATGTATTACTTTTATTCTGAGAAATGGAATATGCCTCATTGAAGCATAGAATTTTCTTATTAAATAGGATAATGCTTTGTGGCACTTTGAAACCCACCTTGATATACTTACCATTTTAGAATCCACTTCCTTATTTTTCTGGTCTTAGATATTTTATTAAGTTTGTTTGTTTGTTTGTTTATTTGAGATGGAGTCTCCCTCCGTCACCCTGGCTGGAGTGTAGTGGTGCGATCTCGGCTCACTGCAAGCTCTGCCTCCCATGTTCACGCCATTCTCCTGCCTCAGCCTCCGGAGTAGCTGGGACGACAGGCGCCCGCCAACACGGCCAGCTAATATTTTTGTATTTTTAGTAGAGACGGAGTTTCACCATGTTAGCCAGGATGGTCTCGATCTCCTGACCTTGTGATTCTCCCGCCTCGGCCTCCCAAAGTGTTGGGATTACAGGCGTGAGCCACCGCGCCCGGCCATTAAGTTTGTATTTTCAGGGTTATTTAAAGATATAAGTAAAAACACTTTTTATACCTTCCACAGTTTATTGGGTCAATCTGCCATATTGAAATCAGATGCTTGTGGAAGAGATTGAGATGTAGGGTTTTGATGGTTTGGGATAGGGAGTTTACCTCTCTCACAAGCTGTTGGTGTCACTGCGGGCTTTCTGTGCCTCAGAGAGGAAGTATTGCTATTGTGGTGAAAGCTCCATCCTGTTTATTAATCTGTCTTAACTCTATAAACTATGGACTCTGAGACTTAGTCTAATTACAATTGAAATGATTCTGAAGCATTGTAATGCAGTGAAGTAGTCAAAGTAATATGAACATTGCATTTACATTGTTCTGAATGTCAAATTGACATCATTCTGGCCTCCTACCATGGCACAAGTTTTACCAAATAATAGCTAGGACAACATGTGGTACACTCCAGTATTTTATTTTCCATTCTATTTCATTCCATCCCACTCAAGTCCATTCCAGTCTGTTAAAAAAAAAAATTATTTCACAAACCATTTCAGGAAGCCTTAATGTAAGATAACTCATGGTCTGAGAAACACTGGTTCGCTTAATTAACAACCACCTGCCTTTTTACAGCACTCTTCCAAAGCAGCAGTCTTTGTCCTTTATAACCATACATCCAAACAGCCATTTTATTTTTTAATTTTTAAAGTTTTCTATTTATGTATTTCTTTTTTGAGGCAAGGTCTCACTTTGGCACCCAGACTGGAGTTTGGTGGCGCCGTCTCGACTCCTTGACCTTGAACCTTGACCTCCCAGGTTCAAGCAATCTTCCTGCCTCAGCCCTGAAGTAGCGAGGACTACAGATGCACGCCACTGTGCCCGGCTAATTTTTGTATTTTTAGGAGAGACGGGTGTCACCATGTTCCCCAGGCTAGTCTCAAACTCCTTAGCTCAAGTGACACACCTGCCTCGGCCTGCCAAAGTGCTGGGATTACAGGCATGAGCTACCATACCTGGGCCAAGCAGCCTTTTTATAGCATACTTTTTTCATTCAGGCAAAGAGGTGTAAAATCAAAGAGCCTAAATAAAAGATTAAGCAGGAAAGTGTGTTCATTTATATGAAAAAATCTCATAACAAGAACATTTGTGGAGGGGAACAGTAAATTCTCTCTCAATCAGCCCTGGACTCTATTTTGGTTTCTGTCTGGCTAGGAAAAACTATCCCTGTGAAATGCTTCTGCATTTGAAGGTCTCAGAAGCTCCTGCAGGCACCCACTTGGCCACTGTCAGTATAGCCTGTCACCTCTCCTCAAAGCACTAGAGAGATGTGGTATGACCTGTATCCCTCTTCTGGGATTTAGGTTGGAATGAAGACCTAGAAGTCTCAGAAGGACTTCAATTAGAGAAGAGAAAGTTCTTCTAGAATTTAAAGGGAATTGGTAATCCTGGAATTTGAGATTCTAAATTTTAAGAGCCCCGAATACCAATCTCTGGATTCATCCATTTCACTTCTGTCCATTGTCAGTTCAAATTCAGGAGTGAAACTTAGAATTCCTGACAAAGAGTAAAGACTGGCTTGTAGGAGCCTCCTTGCGTAATGAATCCTGCAGCGAAAGTGGGCCAAGTGCCCAAGGAGAAGTTTAAACCAGGAGTAAATTTCCTAAGGCCAGAGAATATTCTGTCCATCCTTTAATAACCTTTTTGTGTGTGTCCCATGTTCCCTCCTACTTTGTAACCAAGGATATTGAATGGAGGTGAAATAGCAAGACCAAAGGCCTTTCCCCGCCTCCCCCAGCCCCTTTTTTCTAGGAAAGCATTTGTTTAACTGCCTTGCTTGTGTATATGCATGCCTGGTCTCTACAGCTTCCTCTTTTAAGGTCCTTTCAGGGCAGGTATGCAATCAATCTTTGTGTTGTTTCTAGATATCATCTCTGTGTTAATATTGCTGATGCTATTTTTAACATTGCATCCTTTGTGTGAGCTGCCACAAGCCTGGGATGACCAAATGTCCTGTTTTTATCTCAGATTTTTCCTGGTTAAATTCCATTCTTTTGTTTGTGATACCTAGAAATCCTTTTGGGATGGCAAAAGGATTCGTTTCTGCTTCATTAACTGTGATGAACCTAAATTCAAGCAGAACTGTGCCTTTGAAACAGTGTGACTTAAACCTCGTCAGCAATTCCTGTAGTTAAGACTAAGCAACCACAGAGAAAATGTCCTCCGGCTCTAAAGTAGGAGGCCAGTTTACATGGATTTATGAGATCCTATCAAAGTGAGAAGTAACCTTTGTGGGAGTCCACTGTTTTCCTAATGGTCTAAGGACTGCCAGCCTCCCACCCCATGCTCCTTTCATCCTTGCCTTCAATGCAGATATTAATAAATCAGCCCGAAATGAGATTTTTGAAAGCTTTTAGGCTCACTATGATGATGCTTATATCTGACTTAGTCTTCTGCCTTCAGACCCTGTGTATTTTCCCTGTAGGACGCTGGCATCTTTCCACGGATAGAATTTAAAAGCATCTCCTCCCCCCACAATACCAGTAGTTCAGTTTGAAACCATGAAGTGTGTTACAACCCCACTTTATGCTTTTCCCTTCCTCTTTTTTTGTGTCATTAGTGTTCATGTCTGTCTCTCCTATTACATCTTTAAGGGCAGGGACTGTGCTATGTGATTTTTTTTTTCTCTTTCTCATTAGCTGGCATGATTTTTGACTCATTATAGGCACCTGATAAATATGTTGTAACAAAAAAAGTGGATAAATAATGTATGTATCACATTTTAGTTGTTTCCTGCATTGTAGCATGCATGCATACATTCACTCTACCTTTGATGCAGTTAGTCAAAAAACATTTATTGAGAGGTATTGTCTTAGGAGCTGGGGATGCGAGGAGAAATAAGACATGGACACCCTTAAGGAGCCCACGGTTTATTGTATGTGAAAGTAGTTGGTTTCCTCTCTCCTTGTCCTATAAAACCAAGGGCAACTAAGTTTCACATACGGGTGAAGGATCCACCCTGGTGTTTTTGAGTTGGCATCCCTGCATCCTGGCTGAATTGGTTGCCTCCTTTTGTCCTTCCCAGGTACACAGGGAATCACGTGGCTGCATATACTTGACACTGTAGTCATCATGGAGTGATTTATTAGTCATGGGCCACAGCACTTTTAAAACAATCTCAAGTGCTGAATGGACAGCTGATCTCATCTCGTGGGCAGCATATATCTCATGCTGTGAGTTTTAGATTATTTCAAAGAACAGAAGACTCCTCAAAAACTACAAGAAGCAGGATCATATTTGTTAGTTTTAAGACATATTTATGGCATACGGCCGGACATTTCTTTTATATCACGTAGGTTTTCACTATTATCAGCCTCTGTATTTCTATGCCAACTTGACATTGCGAGAAATGGCCCTATTTATTGTCTAAAATACTGGAAGTCAAATGGATTTATTTTTGGTAACTTTTACTGATGTAATGACTTGACATAAAATAAAGACTCTGTTCCAGAGACTGTGAATTACTGCCCATGTGAATTCAACTTTGAATGCCATTAATATTTTACTGCCACAGTGAACAAAGTTGTTAAATTTAAGTCAAGAATTATTGGTTCCTTTTGGTAGGACGCGTCTGTATTTTTACTTAGCCTCTGTAATGTTATTTTTCCCCACATTTACTAACTTAAAACATGACCTATGTTTATTTTGAAAGTGTAGACCAGCATTGAGGAAGTACATACTCAGAGTGTATTTTTTCTGATTCAACCTGCTCTTGAGATTCTTTTATAATTTGTATATTATTTGGAGTAGTGATTTTGACATCCTTCATCACTAGCTTAATTTTACTTGCTTTACATAGAATCCCTTGCTTTGCTTAGATAGAAAAAACAACTGACAAAAGCATCACATTATTATACTTATTGGGAGAACCATGGCATCTTGTTTATATTAACTAGCAAAAGACATTCATGTGAGGAAGAGAAATATAATGTAGGCATCTTAAAATATAAAGAGAAGTGTTAAGAGACTCCTTGTCATTGGTGAGCATAGTGAGTGTCTATCCTTGAGCTTTGAGAGTTACCACCTGTCAGATGGCACCAGGAACTTTTTGGACCTGGTACCCACTTCATTCCAGACTCATAATGGCTCTCCCCGACGGGTACCTGCACTGTTACACAGCCCCTATCCTCATCCTGTAGTGCTCTGAGACTGGGATGCTGTCCAGGCCTGCAGCTTCCTGGATTGCTCTTTGCTTCCAGGTTGCCAGGTGACCTCTTATCCAACATTCAAACTCAGCTCAAATTTCCCTGAATGCGGGAAGCCTCCCCTGACCTTTCCAGGCAGAGTTAAAAGTGGCTGCATGTCTAGATGTGTTCAAGGCCCTGTTCATTTGGATAAGGAACCCCAAAGACTTGTCACTGGGGGAATGGCTTTACTGAAAGTCCAATATTATGGATATGTTAATGCATTTGCTTCTTCATTTTATCCCATTATAAAAGGTGTGACAGAGGATTGCATTTTGAGTTAGGTGGCATGAGATCTAGTCTCTGTTCTGCTGCTAGGGTAAGTAACTTGGGGGAAATCACAACCCCATAAAAGGAGGAACGTTGTCCTCCTCTGCTGTTTATAGGTTTCTACATATGAATGAGCTTCAAAGCTGCTTGGGATCTTTTGTTTTTTTCTTTTACTTACATTTGAAATAATTATAATTATAGACTCACAAGAGTCTACTTCCACATGAAGAATTTTATGTACCCTTCACTCTGCTCCCCTAATGGTGACATCTTATACAGTTATATCAAAACCAGTTTATTAATATTGGTACATTGTTGTTAAGCTAGACTGTATGCCTTGTTCATTATAATCATTTTGTACACACACTAGTGTGTATGTGTGTGTGTGTGCGTGTATAGTTCATTGCAATTTTGTCTCATGTATGGTATATGTAACCACCACAATAACCAGCATACAGAATTGTTCCATCAAACCAAAGATCTTCCCTTATGCTGCCCCTTTGTAAGTGTGCCCATCCCTCCACTGTTCCCTGGCCGCTGATAAATACTTGTGTGTTCTCCATCTCTTTAATTTTGTCATTTCAAGAATGTTATATAAATGGAATTATACTGTATATAATCTTTTGAGATAATGCCTTGGGATCCATTCAAGTTGTTATAAAGAGTTCACTCCGTTTATTGCTGAATTGTATCCGTAGTGTGCACCAGAGCTTATTTAACCATTCACGCATTGAAGGACATTTGGGTTGTTTGCAGTTTGGGACTATAAAAATAAAGCTGCTGAGAACATTCGTATACCAATTTTTTGTGAGCACCTAAGTTTTTACTTCTCTGGGATAAATGCCCAAGAGTATAGCTATTAGGTTATATAAGTGCATGTTTAGTTTTATAAGCAACACCCAACCTGCTTTCCACAGTGACTATCTATTTTACATTTTTACCAGCAGTGTATGAGAGGGATCAGTTTTTAAGGGGAGAGTAATTTAACACTGAGAAAGTCATCTGGTTACAGAACTTAGAATCTTTTAGGATTGGGGAAAGAGAGTACTGGAATCTATCCTTGCCAGAAGATATTAAGGGACTCTTTAAATTGTGTGTTTATGGTGCCGTTTGTTTAACTGAATGTCGTTTTAAGTAAATGAGGCATAAGCTTAGGCTGCCCTCCACCCTCACCCCCAGACGGAGTCTTGTTCTGTTGCCCAAGCTGGAGTGCAGTGGCGCAATCTCAACTTACTGCAACCTCGGCCTCCTGGGTTCAAGCAATTCTCCTGCGTCAAGCCTCCTGAGTAGCTGGAATTTTTAGTAGAGACGGGGTTTCACCCTGTTGGCCAGGCTGATCTCAAACTCCTGACCTCGTGATCCACTCATCTCGGCCTCCCAAAGTGCAGGGATTACAGGTGCTAGCCACCGCGCCCAGCCAAGCTTAGGCTTTCTTTACAAAGCATATATACTCATTGACGATGTTGTATTGGTATTTTTTTGTTGTTGTTTCTAATGTTTTCATTAGCAGATATTCAGTGTGAGACTGCTGATACCAGACACTAAGAGGGGAACATGATCTAATATGAGGAACTGGAAGTCAGGGAGATAGTGTTTAACTCACCACTCTTACTCATTTTAGCTGTAGGTATTTTTATGAGCTTTGCCTTCATCTCTAATGTGGAGATGATAATACCCAATTCTCTGGACTGCTGTGAGGACTAAGTAGCATAAATAGCATGATTCCTGATTATGGTATGCACCCAGAGAACCTCTGTTCTTGAAGATTTCAATGTTGTGTCATTTTGATTATTTTTTATGTTGATTAGAAATAGCTAATATTTTCACTCGTTTTGCAGAAGAGAGAAAAATTCCATTGATGATTCTTCAATAATAAGAATAGTGAAGGCCAGGCACCGTGGCTCACGCCTGTGATCCCAGCATTTTGGGAGACCAAGGAGGGTGGATCACTTGAGCCCAGGAGTTTGAGATCAGCCTAGGCAATATGATGAAGCCCCATCTCTACAAAAAATTAGTCATGCGTGGTGGTCATGCGTGGTGGTGCATGCCTCAGGCACCTGGGAGGCTGAGGTGAGATAATCACCTGAGACAGGGAGGTCAAGGCTGCAATGAGCCATGATCACGCCACAGTACCCCAGTCTGGGTGACAAGTGAGACCCTGTCTCAAAAGAAAAAAAAAAAAAAAGAATAGTGATAATGAGCCTGCTATTTATTGAGAATATATTGAGTGCAGTGCTGTGCTTGGTAAGTGTGAATTACCTGTCTCACTTAAGCTTTTTAGCAAATCTATGACTAGATACTCTTACAATACCCTTTTTTCAGATAAGGGAAACCAAGGCTTAGAGAGTTAAATAACTTAATGAAGGTCACATATCTTGTGAAGCTGAAGTTGTAACCCAGTCTGTCTGTCTCTAGTTTTAGTCATGTACCTGTATCTATTCCTTAGTGTTGATTGCTTCTTCAAAGGCCGTTCTCTGCATGGTATAAATTATAACTGAAGTGACTTTATACTAAGCAACACCGGATACACTGCTGCATTCATTGGGAGACAGCCTGTAAGAAGTACAATTGCGCTTTATCTATAGGTCAATGGAAGCAACCACACAAACAAAATGACCTTGCGTTTCAGAAAGAAAGACTCTGAATAATGTTGGTATTTTTTAAATAGCTGGTTTGGATTTTTGAGAGGCGAGACAATTACTCTAAATGACATGATAGAGAGGGTTTGGGATCATCCTGATGGGGCCGGTGGAGGGGAGCATTGTCTCTGAAAACATATGATTTTCCCCACACACTGTAATTTAACTCACAAAGATATTATAGAAAGTAGTGGATATTATAATTACCTGAGAGTAAACTGACTTATTCCTTTATTCATTCATATGTAATTTCAAATTTAGTGAAGCTGTGGGATTTTAGGCTTGTTGTTTTCACAGTGAGGCCTTGGTTAACTCAGTGCTTTAGGGCCATGCTTGAGACTTAGGGCCCTGAAGCATTCTTATGAAAACATCTTTTTGATACATAGTAAATGAAACTCATGTTTACATGAATATCTCATCTAAGTCTGTTATTTATTTCTTAGCACATGAATAGATTCAAATACAGCCTATGTTTTGAGAGTTTAAGCAGGTTATTGTTAGGAAGGTGGTAAAAAAAAACCAATTATATATGAAATGTATCAGTAAATGTATTGCCTTAGTGAACGTGGGTTCCTTCAGTGAAAAATAAGCTAACTGGTTTTCTTAAAACACTATGGGCCAGGCACTGCGCTAGACAGTTGATAATACATGATTTTATTTTATCCTTAAAATAGCCTTATGAAGCAGTTAATTATGTTATTCCCATTTTATAAAAGAGGAAATGATATTTCACGTCACATGGACAGTGAGTGGGTAGGCCTCTCTTCACTTATTACACTTCTGCTTCTAAGCTGTGTTCTTTCCTATATTACACTGGAGGAAGGAGAAAAAGAGCTTGTGTTTGGTCCTTGGCTGGGTGGAATATCCTCAGTGTGGCTGTAAGGACATGGGTAGAATAATCAATTCATTTCTTATTTAAATAGTGACAAAGGTATGTCCATGTTAACCATTTCTCACTTATGCTTTATATATAAGAATGAGTTATGGAGAATGTTGCTTTATTATATCACTTAAAATGTTTGGTCAGGTGATGGTGACTCATGCCTTTAATACCAGTACTTTTGAAGGACAAGTCAGGAGGATCACTTGAGACCAGGAACTCAAGACCAGCCTGGATGACAAAACAGGATCTCTTCTCTACAAAAAATAAAATAGTCAAGTGTGGTGATGGAATATTGTAGTCCCAGCTATTTGGGAGACTGAGGTGGGAGGATCACTTGAGACTAAGAGTTCAAGGGTATAGAGAATGATGATCGCTCCACTGCATTCCAGCCTGGACAACAAAGCGAAACCCTATCTCTTAAAAAAAAAAAAAAAAAAAAAAAATTTATATTTCTTCATGATCAGAAAAACTAATACCCTATCCTCATGATACACTTCTGAACTTCTGGTTACAGCTAGTGCCAGGGCAGAGTAGTAGGCGTGCCATATAACTATAGACAGTCCCTCTGTTACTTCTAGTTAGATCCCTTTTATCTAGATAGATTCTGTCTATTAAGATTTAGGATATATTCTTTAGTTTTTAAAGCAGATTTTTCTTCCTTACGATAGCTGATTCTGGGAATAATGGAAAATAATTCGCCTGCCTTGAGTTGTGGCAGAAGAATGTGATAGAAGATAGTTCAAGGCTGTAATGATTCCAGAATATACAATTTACCATGGGTATTACACAGGGTGGTAGTAGAAAATTTATTGAGCACATAGTTGATACATTGGATAGACTCATTTAGAAAATTATTTCCTCTTTTATGCAGGGGCTAAGAGGTTTCTTGACTTGATAGCTAAAATTCCAGATACTATTCTTTGCTTGAATGATTGAAATGACTGGTATAAACTGCGATCACTTAACTAGACTTTTATTTTGACTTTGAGTCAAAGATGTATTCATGGTCCTTTTTATAAAGGCTATGAATCTTCATGTTACTTTTTTGTGATATTTGTTAAATTTATTTCTTTTTCTTTTTTTTTTTTGAGACGGAGTCTAGCTCTGTCGCCCAGGCTGGAGTGTAGTGGCCGGATCTCAGCTCACTGCAAGCTCTGCCTCCCGGGTTCACGCCATTCTCCTGCCTCAGCCTCCGGAGTAGCTGGGACAACAGGCGCCCGCCACCTCGCCCGGCTAGTTTTTTGTATTTTTTAGTAGAGATGGGGTTTCACCGTGTTAGCCAGGATGGTCTCGATCTCCTGACCTCGTGATCCACCCATCTCGGCCTCCCAAAGTGCTGGGATTACAGGCTTGAGCCACCGCGCCCGGCTGATATATGTTAAATTTCTTATCCCTGTGTTGGGGTTCAGAAACCCATATCTGCAAATATGGCACTTTGACATGCTGAACTGAAGAAGCCTCAAGGTCCTCAGCCACCATCTCTCCCAAAGCATAGGTTGAAGTTAAAGTTCTTTATCTGCCTAAAATCCAGACCCAACAAGGAGATCTTCTCCATCTTGTTAGACCAAGAACGTAACCACACCTGAATGGACCTTTTCACTAGATAATGTCTGATAATCCCTGCTCCCTGATCCATTTATTCTCCCTTGCAATCCCTTTAACAGAATTCCTCTTCTCTCCCTCCTATTTTGCCAGGAAGGCGTAGAAGCTTCTGACTCTAGTTGGGGTTTTGCGGTTCTCCCTGTGTATACGTTGGTAAAGTTTGTATGCCTTTGCCCTGAGTAATTCGCTTCTGTGAGTTAATTTTTCAGCAGACCTTCAGAGGGGAAGTTTCCCTTGGCCTCTACACCTGCATATGAGAAAATGGGAAGTGATCTTGTTCTTGATTACGTAATTAGGGAAACATGGGCTTCAGTGTATAGTTGATAACTTAAAGATAGTTACTCATAAGATAAAAACAATGTTTCAGCTTTCAAAATACTAAAATTAATTAAAGCAGACAAAAAACTAGTCTTTATAACAACATAGAAGATAAAGTATATAGCACATAAGCATACAACAAAAGGATGAAATAAAAATGACAAATTCAGATATGTCTGTCATCTCAATAAATGCACTTGAGCTAAACACTAGAGGGTTAAAACTCAGATTGAGCTTTAAAAAATCCAACTAAATACTGTTTATAAGAAGCAGTCTTGGCTGGGCATGGTGGCTCACGCCTATAGTCCCAGGACTTTAGGAGGCCAAGGTGTGTGGAGTGCTTGAGGCCAGGAGTTGATGACCATCCTGGGCAACACAAGAAGACCCCATCTGTGTTATTAAAAATGAGAAGGAGGAGGAGGAAGAGGAGGAAGAGGAGGAAGAGGACAATCTTAAAACATAATGACTCACCTCTAAAGTAGTCAGATTCATAGAAACAGAAAGTAGAATGGCGGTTGCTAGAGGCTGGGGGGACAGAGGAAAGAGGAGTTAATGGGTATCGAGTTTCAGTTTTGTAATCTGGAGATCTCTTTCACAACAATATGAGTATGTACTTAACACTGTTGAACTGTACACTTAAAATGACTAAGATGGTAAATTTTGTTTTGTTTTTTTACCACAATTTTATAAAAATACTAACCATAATGACCCACCAAAATTAAAAATTAAAAGACAGGATAAGATCTATTAGCAATGGCAAATGAGAATCAAGTATGACAACATTAATATCAGACAAAGCAGAATCCAAGGGAAAACTTAAATGTGGAATTTTTGCAGCATTTTTTTTATAGTCAGAAGTAAATGTAAATCAAATACTTATAAAAGTAACTGGAGAAATTGATTTTAGTATATAGAATTCTAAACTATATACTCTGTAATTCAAAAAGAAGAGAGTATCATCTGTGTTTAGCAAGAGATCAGATATAATTTTGCACCAGGAAGGTCGTGACTTTGATAAGAGCAGTTTCAATGCATGAGTGGGGTCAAAACCACTGGTCTGTCAAAGAATAAAAGGAAACCAGAAAGGGATTCCATAGACCCTGAATATCTGTATGATGGTGTATGAGCATTCCTGCCTGGAGTTATTTTCTCTGCTGTCTGCAAATGAAAAATAATTTTTAGAAGTTAAAAGCATTCAATTTGTTACTCTTCTCTCTCATATTAGAGTGGGGTGAAGATTTCCTGGACAAGGGTGATGAAATAATGTGGCTCGGAAGCCTAGAAGGGAAGGTTTCTAAAAGTTAAAGAAAATTGAACCTAATGCTAAGAGGTCAGTGATTGAGAGAACATAAAGTGGACAAAAGAGAGAAGGAACCTTGCCCCTGTGGATTTGTCTAAAGCTATGTTAAACATTTTGTTGATGGAGATGGACCTTTGGAAGAAGCACTAGGAGCCTGTGCTCAGCAGAACACATAGGGGGATGTGGGGAATCTAATAACAGTATAGCAGCCTACTACTCTCCCTAGAAGGAAGAAGACTTCTTGGAGATCAGACTCTTTATCCAAGGATACAGAAAATATCATATCTGGTAGAGAAATACCATGAGACAGAAAGGGGACATGAGATTTGGAGTCAGGCTGACCAAGTTCAGATCCCATCCCTTCCACATATGAGATAATAGAGAGTTATTTAGTTTTGCAGTTTTATTATGAGGATATAACATATAAAAATATCTAGCACTGTGTCTGGCATGTAGTAGGTACTCAGAAAGTGACACCTGCTAGGTAATAAATGTCTCCTTTCTGCTAAGATGACTGAGAGCATGGGGTGAATTCCCTTGATGCCAGTCTCCTGGGCTGAATCCTCTGTTCTCAAAGAATGAAAAATTTAAAGGTACTTCCCAATCCCCCTACAGTCAAATGGCTGCCGTGACCTAACTTTGATAATTATGTATTTCAGACCTTGGGATGTCTAAATGTTCCTCCAAATGTTGAATTATTCTAAAATTAGCAAAGATATGTTGAAGAAACTCACAAGATCATGGAATCAGGCCTCTGAGGTCATATTGTTCAGTAGATATATTGCTTATGAGCCTGGAAGGAGAGGTTTGCAAGTTTATATAGTATAATGTAGTATTTGCTCTTGGTATCAACCTAAATTCATAAACAGATGTGTATGTATCTGTATTTATGTGTATTGAAGTCTGTATCATGAGGGTGAATCATTAGAAGTTGACTTGATATCAAACCAGGTTTATATAATTCAGATGTGTCCCCAAAATTTGTCCTCTTCTAGATATGTTCATTTACTTTTAGTATGACTAGCAGGAACGTAGGGGTTTTAGTGTCTGATTTTGAGGATATAAACACAAAAAAAGTATTTTTTCTTATTTGTCTAGATTACTAATCTAGACAGAATGTAAACCTCACCCAAAATTTGTGAAATTTGAGACCAGATTTCTTTTTCATGGCATTACAACATTACTTTAATACAGCGCTACTAAACAGTTTTATCAAAAAATTACAACAAATGACATGTGGCCCAGTGGATGAAAAAAATTCTGCAGTTATTAATAGACGTTTTTACAGTTCAGAGCTTTAGCTGTTATTTGTTTTGTAATGGTGGTGTTTGTGCATAGGCTTTGAGGCAAGGCGACTAATTAGGAATTATCTGTAATAATTTAAGTAAAGCTTAAATTATTAAAAAGAGCAATCTAACCATTTATTGAGCACTAAATATACGCCAGGCACTGTGCTACCTGCCTTTGTATAATCCTTACAGCAACTCCATGAGAGGGGTTCCATTGTTATCCCCATTTTATAGATAAGGGAAGTGAGACTCAGAAGAATCAGTGACTTCCCCAAGGCCACAGAAGGGTGGAGCTGGGATGTGAACCCAGGTTTCTGACTTCAGAACTCAGACTTAATAACCACCCAGTTCTGTTTCCTTATGAAAGGGCTGTGTCTTCAATGTTCGTTTAGGGCACAGTTGCTTGGATTTGGCACACGTGTTGCCATAGAACCTGTATTTCAATCAGTGTTAGATGTTTGGGCCAATATTAATATGTCAGAGGTGTCTGAGTGCCAACAGCACTGTAGATCTAAAGCCATCCTGAGATGGTGTTGGGCTTTTAACTTTGGATGGCTAGAACTAGTCTTTCCTCAGTGTTGTCTTGCCTTGGACGTATTTGCCCTTTCTTGTACCCCTTCACCTACTGCCTGGACTGGTGGGGATCTACTGCCACAGCGGGGTGGGGGCAGAGGCTAAAAGCAGTGGGGTGGGGTGGGGTGGGGTGGAATGGGGCGGAGGCTTCTATCTGGCAAAGCTTCTGGGATTCTCCATGTATCCAATTCTCTGTCTTCTTCTGCTTCCCTCCCGCCCTGCTGTTTTCACTTCTTGTCTTGGAGAATGAGTCCTTCTGGATATCTCTTCTGCTGCTCTGGGTTCTTGATGGAATGACATAATGACTTGGCTGTTGTCTATGGGTCTTTTTACTGCCAACAATGATTGGAAACAGGGAGCTAAAGTGACTAGCTCCGGTCCCATCCCTGCCCCTTTTTTTCACATAGATACACAATTTCATTAGAAAAAGATGCGTATGAGCTATATGTAGGCCACTGAATATTCAGACTTATAGGGAAAGGCACATCTACATTTCAGGAAAAATGAAGAAGTTTTGAGTCTTCCGGGTGGTCATTGAAGAAACTGGGCTCTGACTCTGTATGTACAACAGATGGAGAGTTTGGGAGCATGGCAGGGGTGAGCTGGAGGACTGACAGTTTCTCCTGCTTCCTCTCCCCTTGCCGGACAGGCTTGTTTGCCAAACTGGCTTGTTTCATTCATGGATTGAGGACAGGCTCAGGACTGGGGTTGAAGGGGTTAGAAGAGAAGATGATCTTAGCATCTGGGTCTACATTACTGAAGGGAAAAAGGTAGGAAGGGGAGTTTGAAGTATGGAGAGAAGTCCCAGTGGCCTCTCAACGGTGAGGTACAGAAGGAAGGCTTTTTTTGGCAATCGTTTCTATATAGTCATTGAGTATTAGTTACTCTGTATTTATATGAAGTGTGAATTTTATTTTGGTGGTATCTTTGGGTAGATTGAGAGGCCAAAATATTTATCTTGTTTTCAAATTACTCTGAAATCTCACTTCCTTACTTTATCATCATCTTGCCTATCTCTTCTTGAATGATTTTCATTTGAAGCAGTTCAATTAAATCTTGTTAAGTGTAACAATAAATTATTTAGTGATTCCTATAAATTCTCTAAAATATAAGAAGGAGAAAATTGAATATAGCCCAAGTACGTGCCAGGGATTTTTAGAGAAATGATTTCGTCAATCTTGTCTCCTTGGTTCTGTTGTTATTCTTTTATAAATAAGAGGTCTCAAGGGGAGGAGAAAAAAATACAGAAGAAAAAATATATATATTATAAACAAGAGGTCTGCCAGAAGATCAGAGATTTTTGTGGAAAATGGGGATGGTTCAATAAGCAGAATGAATTTCCTTACACAATAGCTCTGTATTTTGTGTAGAAAATCTTACATGGATTTTCCTGGCTCTGGAGGAGGAGGCCATTCTTTCTTATGGTGATATGAGAAGAAAGGTTTTAAAGAGTTGAGTGGAGACAGGCTTTTAGAAAGTGCAGTGATGTCTTTGGATGTCCAGGATTGACTCAAGGTAAAGGAAGAGGCATGTCATGAAGCTTGGTCTTAGACCTAAGCTTCTATTTGGAAATCAAAGCCATAAGTCAGTTCTGCCATAACACGAATGCTGCTCTCCTAAAAAATCACCATGCCATACAATAATACAACAAAACCACAGTACGTATGAGGCAAACAGATGCAACATTCAAAAACTTAATCAGCAATACATTTTAAAAAAAGAAAAGGTGGCTGGGCACAGTGGCTCATGCCTATAGTCCCAGCACTCTGGGAGGCCAAGGCAGGTGGATCACCTGAGGTCAGGCGTTCGAGACCAGCCCGGCTAACATGGTGAAAGCCCGTCTCTACTAAAAATACAAAAATTAGCCAGGCGTGGTGGCTGATGCCTTTAATCCCAGCTACTTGGGAGGCTGAGGTAGGAGAATCGCTTGAACCCGGGAGGTGGAGGTTGCAGTTGGCTGAGATCACATCATTGCACCCCAGCCTAGGCCACAATAGTGAGCAAAACACTGTCTCAAAAAAAAGAAAGAAAAGAAAAGAAAGAAAAGGTAGGAACATGGTTGTACACATGTTAATGGTTATGAAATACACAAATACTACAATAAATATGACATTTTGATTTTAAAAAGACCTGAAGTTTATTTGGGAATGAGGGCTTTTGAGGGCTGCAGCTTGTGAGTTTTTGTGAAAAGCTGGGAGGAAAGCTATGGGACTCCCAGAAAGACTGTTAACACCAGGTATCAAAGGGTGTGGCTTACAACACAGGCAGTGAACTGAGATGTTTGCTGGATGTTTTGAAGTGTGTGCACAGGTGTGTTTTGTTTGTTGCTGCATGGCTTGGTTCACCTGGGAGTCTTCAGTTAGTATTTCTTTCTGAGGAAACACACTAAATAAACCTTAAATGGGTGTTGTGCTCAAATTGTTCCCTTTTAAAATCAATTGCATTAGAACAAATTTGTATTTTCAAAACAAGCATTAGAGAGAAGCGACTCTACTGGCTGGGTGCAGTGGCTCATGCCTGTAATCCCAGCACTTTGGGAGATGAGGTGGGAGGATCACTTGAGGGCAAGATTTCGAGAACAGCCTGGGCAACAACAGCCGACTCTACAAGAAAAGAAAACTGTACAATAAATTCTTTTGACTTTGTTTATTCTCTTTGGTATTTGCAAAAATATAAATGCAAGTCCTTTAGAGTCTAAAGAATAGGCTCTTCACTCTTCATCACCTTAGTTGTGAATATGTTATAAACAGAATTGTAGCCAGAGCTCACCCTTACTGCAGTTAACAATGTGATGTTTGCAGTCACTTGCTAATCTTACGTTTCCTCTTCTGGTTTTCCCACTTGTGACATGTATTATTTGTGGGGCTATTGGGGCAGAGATGGTGGGGCAAGCAGTTGCTTTTCTTGGATGTATGATCATAAGGTGAGCAGTTTTTAGTAAAACTATGTATTCAAATGTCCATAAGGGATGAATGGATAAACAAGTTGTTTCTATATGATAGAATATTATTCAGCCATAAAAAGGAATGAAGTACTGATACATACTACAACTTGAGTGAACCTTGAAAACATTATGCCAATTGAAATAAGCCAGATGCAAAGGGTCACACATTATATGATTTCATATATGTGAAATATCCAGAATAGGTAAATCTGTGGAGACAGAAAGCAGATTAGTGGTTGCTGGGGGCAGGGGAGGGGAGGGTGGAGGGTATGAGGAGGGACTGCTAATGGGTATGGAGTTTCCATTTGGGGTGATGAAAAAGTTTTAGGACTAGATTATGGGGATGGTTGCACAACCTTGTGAATGTACTTAGTGTCATGAGTTGTACACTATTTAAATGTTTAAGATGGTAAATTTTCTGCGATGTGTATTTTACCACAATTAAAAAATAGGCTGAGCATGGTGGCTTATGCCTGTAATTCCGGCACTTTGGGAGGCCAAGGTGGGAAGATCAGTTGAGGCCAGGAGTTTGAGACCAACCTGGACAATATAGCTAGACCCTTTCTCTACAAAAAGTAAAGAATAATCTGGGCACTGTGACTTGTACCTGTAGTCCTGCTACTCAGGAGGCTGAGGCAGGAGGATCACTTGAGCCCAGGAGTGAGAGGCTGCAGTGACCTACGATCACGCCACTGCACTCCAGCCTGGGCAAAAGAGTGAGACTCTATTAATAGATAGATAAATAGATGGATGGATGGATGGATGGGTGAATTGATAGATGGCATATGTTGGATCTCTGTCCTGGGCATGGCACCATGCTTAGCACTGCAGAAGATGCAGTGAGGAGTGAGGCAAGGTGCTATCTCCGAGGAGTCTGAAGCGTATTTGAAAGATGAGATAAACAGAACAATAGTTAGGCTGCAAGACAGAAATGAAGTGTGCCATGGAGGAGGTGAGAACAGTAGGCTGCAGGTGTCCAAAGCAGGAGTGCACCTGTTCTGGAAGAATCTACATGATGTTCTTTCAGGAAGTAGCACATCAGATGGACTCACTGGGTCTCAACTGAGTGTCACCTAGACAGCACTGAAAAATATTTTTTCCTAGGCTAGGCCCTATTCAAATTAAGTAAAAATCTCTAAAGGGAACAGCTTTGGAATATTTTTTTTTTCTGTATATGTTTTTTAAAGATTGCCAGGTGATTCTTTTATGCAGCCATTGGTGCAAACCACAGGTTGAAACAACAGTCGGATATAGATAGGTGTATTCTGGGCAGAGGGAGTTTTAGGGGCAAACGCCCAGCTGGGAGAGCCCAAATTCTGCTTGACTAGATACTAGGGTAAGCCAGAGATAAAAATGTCTGCAGTATTGATAGACTGGAGAGAGCAAGGCCTGTTGGGAATGGGTTTTCATGGTCTATAGTAGGTGCTCTCAAGGTGGAGACTAGGGGTCCCTGAGACCCTTCTGGAGAGTCTGTAAGGGCAAAATTATTTTCATTATAATTTTAAGACGTCTGCCTTTTTACTTTGGATTTGATGTTTGTGTCGATGGCGCAAAAGCAATGCTGGGAAATCTTCTGGTGCCCTAGTGTGAATCAAGACCCTGGCACCAAACTGTCTTGATTGTATTTTTTACCTCTTTTTGTTCTTGCAGAAAAAAATAGGAGTTTCACTTAAGAATGTCCTCGATGAAGCGTTAAAAATCTCAGTCGCTCGGGTTCACATCTTTTTAATATTCTGTGGGACGAGATAGGAAGCACACATAAATTACTTCTGCTGTGTACTAGAGAATTCTGGTTGTCTTGAGGAAAAACACTTCCACAAATATCAGAGTGAAAACAAGTGAACTAGCCACTTTTTTCATGGAACATCATATTACTTGGTAGACTGATTGACACACAATAGTTATTCAGGCTTGGGTGTTTGACAGACATCTTTTGGAAATGAATAACGAGAGCCTGTCACTTCAAGGTAAACAGTTGACAACATTTATTGCCAATGATAAAATTTGAACTTTCAAGGAAAAATGCAAAGTTTGGAAAACGTGTATCTGCCATTGTGAACATAACGGCATACCAACACTTTTAGACTTTTTACTTTTATATTGTGTAATGAAATGCATCAACATTCGGATGGTCTGTATTACAGGTAAACCAACATTTTCCAGTATTAGTGGTGGGGAATGACCGTGTCATGAAGGCTTGACCAGGATGGGGCAGCCTAAGGAGGCAGGATGGCTCATTGTTCATGTCTTCATTCAGGAACACAATGAAGTAGGTTGAGTTTCCTGGCCCCTGCATTGGGGATGGTTGGAAGAAAAGCTAAAAACCACAGCTTCTTCAAACCCAGTGAACTAAAAAACGGTAATACTTTTAAAGAAACAAGGAATTTAAGGGAAGAGCTGTTTGTGGGGCTCGGGGTAAAGAAAAATGATGCTTTGCCAAAATTTGCTAAATTTATGTCAGGCTGGGTGCTGATAAACATTTTAAAAAATCTAGGCCAAGCATGGTGGCTCATGCCTGTATACCCAGCACTTTGGGAGGACAAGGCGGGAGGGTCACTAAGGTCAGAAGTTTGAGAACAGCCTAACAACATAGCAAGACTGTCTCTACAAAAAAAAAAAATCAGTCCAAGTTTGGTGGTGCACGCCTGAGGGACGAGGATTGTTTTGAGGCCAGGAGTTGGAGGCTGCAGTGAGCTATGATTGCACCCCTGTACTCCAGCCTGGGCAACAGAGCAAGACCCTATCTCTGAAATATATACATGCATATTTTTTAATTTTAAAAAGTTCTTTTTAAAATTTTTAGAAAATAAGCTAAACATATTAAAACTTGTCTACTTTTATGGAGTAAGATACAAAGAAACGAATTTTCAAATATGATTTTTTCTCTCCTTACCTGCCTTAATAATCATAATTTCCCTTTAAAAAAAATCTTTTATGGTCTACAATTTAGTCCTCTCTGGCCTACTGACCTTACTGTCAGAACCCCTGATCTTGTGCAGAGTTGCCCTCTCCTCCTCATCACAGCTGCTTTACCAGGGTCCTAATTCTTCTGTTGTTCCTACACACAACTTCTTCCTTGGTCTTAGATACCGGCATTTGTATTTGGGAACTCACGAACAGATCTCTTTGGCTTTTAAACTGCTAGAACTTGGCCAACACCCCGCTTTGCCTCAGGAATTTCCTAATAATGGCTCCTTTCACCATAGCCTCTGACCTAATTTGTTGTTGTTCTTTATTTGCATGCTCGTTTTTATTGAATATGCAGTAGTATAATTTCTCTTTCCTATTAGTAATCCACCCCTGCCTTCTAAAAACCCTAGTTGGGAAAAAATCTGTGGTTTCCTGAGTACACAGTCAGCTCTTTCACAACAACAGCCTGTCACGTCCTTGAAGACAGTGCTGAGGTCAGGGATACAAGACTTGAGGTGGAAACTGGAATCGAATATGCAATTTTTCTGTATGGGCAAGTGGGAGAGGTGAGAGGCTACTGAAAGGTACCTGAGGAGGAGTCAAGAGCCAATGAGATTCAGAGACCTCTTGTGTGAGCCTGTTTTTCTTTGCTATAAAGAAATACCTGAGGCTGGGTAATTTATAAAGAAAAGAGACTTATTGGGCTCACAGTTCTGTAGACTGTATAAGAAGCATGGCTCCAGCATTTTTTTTTTTTTTTTTTTTTTGAGATGGAGTCTCCCTCTATTGCCCAGGCTGGAATACAGTGGCACAATCTCAGCTCACTGCAACCTTCGCCTTCTGGGTTCCAGCCATTCTCCTGCCTTAGCCTCCTGAGTAGCTGGGACTACAGGTGCCCACCACCACCCCCGGCTAGTTTTTTTGTATTTTTAGTACAGATGGGGTTTCACCATACTGGCCAGGCTGGTCTTGAACTCCTGACCTTGTGATCCGTCCACCTCAGCCTCCCAAAGTGTTGGGATTACAGGTGAGGGCCTCTTCTGTAATCCCAGCATCTTCTTCTGGTGAGGGCCTCAGGAAGCTTACAACCATGGCAGAAGGTGAAGAGGGAGCAGGTGTATCATAGGGTGAGAGAGGGAGCAAAAGAGATGCTATGTTCCTTTAATCAATCAGCTCTCACTTGAACTCATTACAACAGTGAAGGCACCAAGCCATTCATGAAGGATCTGCCCCCATGACACAAGCCCAGCCGACTAATCCACCTCCAACATTGGAGGTCACATTTCAATATGAGATTTGGAGGGGGACACACATCCAAATCATATCACCTCTCATGGGGAAGGCAAAGAGAAGGTAAGCTGGTGGCTAGAAACTAAAAACAAAGATTCGAGAGGAGAGAGATGCTACAGGTGTTGGTACAGTTGTGTGGGTGTGAGCATCCTGGCACTTCCACTCACTTCCAGTTTACTGTGAGCAGAATTTTCTGGATGGGTGTGGAATAGTCTTCATCCAAGTCGGGTCTGAGCAGAATCACAGAGGCCCTTGGAGATGGCCCATGTGGATTTTATGTAGCCTATTCAACTCTTTTTTACATGAATGAAGAAGTCTGTACTTATTTAAACTATCTGACAATTCCAGGTTAGACCGGCAGGTCCTACTCCTCCCAGAACAGGGACCTCGCCCCTGGCCGTTATATGAGTAACTTGGTCCTGCGCAGGTCAGGACAGTATCACATGAGTTCTGGAGAGCAAAAGTCAAAGGTGGAACTGAAGGTCAGAGAGTGATACATTTTCTGAATTAGAGCTCATAAATATTAAGATGGTGAAATATGAAAAATAGAAATTACTGTCTATAATTAAAATTTAAAAATGGCAAGATAACAAAAGACTTGTGAAAATGCCTGAACAGGTATAAGTTCAATATAGGGTAAATGGCGTCAATATAAACTGGTGGTTTTCAACCAGTTTGTAAAATTGAAGTGTTTTTCTCAGCTTGATATAGATACACCTGAGACCAGGACTCCTGCCTATGTCCTAAGTAGAAGAAGGCAGAAATAATGAGAACGGAGACCCTTCCCTACCCCCTCCACACATTAGGTGGGTCATACCCCTAGATCCTCATACCCACTGCTCAGACCTCAAGGCATCCCTGCCCCACTTGAGATGGTTTTTCTTCCCCAAAGTCCTCACAACCCCTCCTGGGTGTCATGTGATCTACTTGAATGCTGACAGGCACTAGCTGTTGAGCTTGTGCCAGGACCAAATGCCCCATATGTGATGAACTAAAGGGACCACTCTTCCTGTACCTCAATGACATCACCTGGGGTGGGTGCTTTTCAGAAATGACCACACCCTGTTTCTGATGTAGGTCACCTGCACACCTTACACTCCATTCAAGGGTGGACATCCAAGGGGCAATGGCGGTTTGGGGATTCGTTAGAACTTGGGAAGGGATTCTTTTTGCTGAGGTACAGGTGCATTCTGAATGGGAAAGACACAGGCAGGGAGTGAGGGTCCACACATTTCAGTGGGGAGGGGAGTTGCCCCTGTGGGACAGCCTCCTCCTGCAGCCTGTGAGCCACCCCTCCAGCTGACCACCAGTCTCACTTCCCCGAGCAGTGGATACTGTGTCTATACCGGAAGTGTCTGAAGGAAGGTCCTCAGAGCAGCCCATGATGGGGTTGAGGAATCTTTAAACTGAAAGGCTACAATCCGGAAGTGCCTCCAGGCAGAGATGAGGTCTCCCCTGAAAGCAGGGCCACCACCTCTCTGGCTCAAAGATTCCTGGATGATTCCCCCATGCATGACACTTGCCAGATTTGTCCTTTATGTTGCCTCTGCCCGCTGATGAATGTGGCCTGAAGATCATGTTCATCATATGGCTCCCCCCTGAACAGGCCCCATGTCAGGGCACTGATGCAGGGGTAATAACATGTCAGTGCATTCTATCCTATTTAGTTTTTTGGCATACCTAGCCATGTCTTTGAAGACTATGGCTCTAAGATGGATACTGGGCAAGTAGTAGATCTATAAATATATCACCCTGGACTTAATCCACAGAGTGATGAATGTGAAGGGTTGTTTGCATGCCACTGCACAAACCCATATGAAATACTCATCTCCTTGGATTTTTAATCCAAATTGAATTCTGCAAGTGTTAGCAATGTTTTTAAGAACAGATTTTTTAGTATTTAAATTTGTTACCTTTACTGGGAAGTTATCTGTTAGGATAATACAATTTAATAAAAGAAAACAATACTAGGAGACTTGGAAACTCCTATTCATATTTGGCAGTCCTTTGGCTTCTCTGGGAGGGCGTCCACAAATGACTTTGCTTTTGGATACAATGCTGTGTTCAAAGATGATTTTACTGCAGCTTAAAAAAAGTGCTATATATAGAAATGGACTCTGGCTACTCACAAATATGTAGCAGTTGTCCAATAACTACCTTCTCTTCAAACTTCTTAAAACTTGAGGACTTTCCTTTTCTGCAGGGGCACACTATCCCTGAAAATCAATACATTCTTATTTTTAGTTCAGTAGTGTTACCTTGAGAGAGCAGGTGGCCCAGGAGTTTCTATCATGAAAGCAAGTTGCATTTATGTGAGAGGTGGATTGCCTGCTTTGTAGAGCGTTTTCTTCAAAAGAACAGTCCTGCTTTTTCTACTTTAAGTTTCCCATATATTTTTTTCTTCTCTGTGACTTATTGGGGGGCCTGTGGAGGAATTGAATTGGCCAGTGCTTTGCGTCCTCTGAAAACCTAACTGGAGGAGAGCACTGTAGTTAGCACTTGCCTTGGGTGGCACTTGGGAAATAATCCATGGATTGTGTGGTTTTTTTGGGGGGCGAGGGTGGGGATATAATGGGAAGAGGGCAGTGCTACAGTGCTCATGAGTACCCAGCGTGCTGCTTCTGCCATAACAGGGAAACCCCAGCTGCTGGCCATGCCAACTGGTATGGCACCATGTGGCTGGGGAGTTTTAGTCTTCCCCTAAGGGAAGAGAACATCTCTTATTGAGGTGAATCCATCAAGAGAGGCAAAGGTACGTTCCTCTTACATCCATCTTTCGAAATGGGGTTAGGATAGGGGAAATTTTTCTCCATGGCTGCTCTCCTCCTCTCCCAGTAAAAAAAAAACTGGGCCAGATACCGGAAGAGATTGGTCACCTTTACATCCCTGGTCCCTGGCAGTGCTCAGAAATAAGGGGTCTAGCCAAAATCCCCTACATTCTACTTATACCCCTAAGAAGCAGGATTACAATATTCACTTTCAATGTCCATTTTCAAGGTTTCTTTAGCAATTGTTGGTTTTCCATTGGCACTGAAATGCAATCATGTGGGTATTTTGACATTTGTCTTTGGTAAATAGAAAGGATGTAATTAAAGGTCAGATCTTGAAATGAGTTTTTAGTTTATTTTGTTATATGTGGAAACTTGCTGTGTTTGGTCAATGTTCCTTTAATGATCTAAGTTTTAAATACCGTTTTAATTATCTAAGTTTCACTGGGGTCTGCAAATTAAAGGAGTATAAATAAATGTCTTATTGCCAGCAGGGTGACCCAACAGTATCCTCAGTGGTCTAATAAGAAGTAGTGTAATTAACGGTGTAAAATATTACACTCTCTTGTTTATTCATTGAGGTAGAAATGTTAATTCAGAGGGAGAGTGAATGTCTCCTTGACTTGTCCTACGGAGTTTAAAGTCAGAGCAGGCTAAAATGAGGGCTTTGTTTAGATCAGTCACTTTTTATTCCGTTCCTAGAAGGATATGTATCACTCTAGTATAGTGTTTTGTTTGACACCTAACAGATTATGAAAAGAATATAAATTTAGAACTCGGGTTACTATTTTTTATTAGAGAGTGTTATTTATTTTCGCAAGCTCTTTAGGGTTCAGGATAGCTTGCAGTGAAATAATATCTTCAACATATATTTAAGCATGTAATTTCAGAAATGTTTGTATTATACTAATCTTAGGCTCTTATAATAAGTTTAAACTCAGAATTTTTGTGTGTGTTTTTCTTACAAAAAGGAAAACTAAGAAACTTTGGTAGCTCCATTGCCCTCTACAAGGCACTCTCCATATTCTGAAATAGTTATTGTTGTTGCACATGCAGTCTGGGTAATTGATGATTTCTTTTTTATGGGCACTCCTACCTCTGCCAAATTTAGGATACATTCCTCAGGCTGACATTTCCAGCCCTTGGCTTGTGGATTTACTAGGCCCTGTCTTCCTTGGTCACAGGCAATCACCACATCACCAAAGTGAGCGACTGGCTGCTTTCCAGATGCTGTATGTAATTCTTCCTACCTGAGGATCTTGGTCATGCCTGGAGTAACTTTTTTCTGTTCTTCCCTGACCTTCACTCTTCAGAATTCTACGCATCCTTCAGGGCTCATCCCAGGTGCTTCATCCATGTCGTGTCTCCTGTTTCCTTCAGTTGAATAAAGCATCACTTTTCTCTTACAGTATACATTATTAGTTCCTTTATAGAGTGGTTGTGTTCGTTCGCTGGAATTGCCATAACAAAGTACCACAGACTGGGTGGCTTAAACAAGATATTTATTTTCTCATAGTTCTGGAGGTTGGAAGTCCAAGATAAAGGTGTCCATAGGTTTGGTTTCTTCTGAGATCTCTCATTTTGTCTTGCAGACAGCTGCTTTCTCTCTGTGTCCCCACATGACCTTTGCTCCGTGTGCCTGCCTCCCTGGTGTCTTTTCCTCTTCTTAGAAGGACACTGGATTAGAAAGACTGGATTAGGGCATGCCATCCATGTGACCTTGTTTAACCTTAGTTACCCCTTTAAAGACCCTATCTCCAAATACAGTCATATTCTAAGATACCAGGAGTTAGGACTTCAATATATGAAGTTTGTAGGAACACAAGCCAGCCCATAATAGTGGTTATTTGTATACATTACATGTCTTCTCCTCTTTCCTTTCGCCCGTTAGACTATGAGGTATTTGAAGGCAGGGCCTTATACAGATGGGTTTATTAAGTCTTAATATAATGCCCATACATAATAAATAGTCTCTAAATATCTGAAGTTAATTTTAATTAAATCAACACCTCACAAATTTAGTGTAGTTATTAGACTTTTATGGAAATGATCTATAGCCACACATGCTACTTAAAAAATTACTTTACGAATTTGGCAAAATGCTGCCAAGTCATTTATAAAACAAAACATGGCTACTCTTCTTTTTTTTCCCCTTCAGACTTAAGTGATACTCATTGTTCTTTTGCATACGTATCTTCTCTCATTCTTATAAACTCAATGTCAAGAAAAAGATCAGGGTGGAACTTAACATGTCCACCTCCTACATCCGCACAGGAATCTTCATTCTCTGCATTCAGCTGGCAAATGTTAAATAAAGCTTGGATGTAACAAGCCAATTCATTCAGCTCTCTGGGGCAGTAACATCAAAGACGACATCAGGAAGCCCTGCTACTCAGAATTGGATGTTCCTTGGGAATACTTATGAAGTTAACATTGGCTAGGCTAGGAATGCAGTAACTACCATTTTGAAAACATACGAGGTTTAAAGCATTTCTGCCATCCATCGTGGTGTAGATTCCTGGATGCTCTATCAAATACATGTCTAAATGTCCGCGCAGAATCTTTGCTGCATGCTAGAAAGAAAGCCTTGTTTAGCTACAGCCGTATTAGAACCCCACCTCTGTGTGTATACGTATTGCTCAGAAAGGTCTGGTTAAATTCTCAGCTTTACTAACAAGGTGCTGCCCTGCTATCTGGTTGTCTGATTTTCCCTGTATTAAGAATTGTCCTCATCAGTGGTTTAGAATATAGTTGTTTGAGGCAGATTGGAGTATAAGCTCAACCTGTCTGACAAATAGCTTTTATTAGAAACCTGCCTAAGAGAAAGAATTTAGTGTCTGCCTAAAGGAGTTGTGTTCATTCCTATCTGCAAGTACCAGGTTCTCATAAATTCCATTGTCACCTCCCCAGAGCTGTAGTTAGTTGAATGTTGTGCACTATTCTCTTGCTTCAGGCCACAGAAGGAACAGCCAAACAGAATCTGTTGTGGTCCATTACCCCTTACATGCCTTCCCATCCCTTGATAGAAGATAAAGGCTCTGGCTGGGTGTGGTGGCCCATGCCTGTAATCCCAGCACTTTGGGAGACTGAGGAAGGAGGATTGCTTGAGCCCAGGAGTTCAAGACCAGCCTGGGCAACACAGTGAGATCCTGTCTCTGTAAAGATTTTTTCAAAATTAGCCAGGCATTGTGGCTTATGCCTATAGTCCCAGCGACTTGGGAGGCTGGGGTGGGAGGATTGCTTGAGTCCAGGAGGTCCAGGCTGCAGTGAACTGTAATTGGTAATTGCGTCACTGCACTCCAGCCTAAGTGACAGACTCAGACTCTACCTCAAAAAAAAAAAAAGAAGAGGAAGAGAAGGAAGAGGAAGTGGAAGAAGGAGAAGGAGGAGGAAGAAGGAAGAAGAAGGAAGAGGAAGAAGAAAGAAGAAAGAGGAAAAAGGAAAGAACAAAGAAGAAACCTCTTATAAGAATTTTTGTTTTTTTTAGATTTGTTGTCTTTAGGTCCTTGCTTCAAGGAAGCGTAAACCACATTTGAAATGTAGTTTATCCAAGTTAACTCATATAGTTACAATGTTCACATTTGATTTCACTCTCATGATGATTTAAAAACTTCTTACATATTAAAAAAAGACTTAAGACGTTATAAAAACAGCACAGAGGGGTCTCATTATCCATTATCTTGTGGTGGCTACTATTTTTAAAACATATACTTTTATTTTAAAAGGATTTTGGATTTTCACACCAATTTTTAAGTTTGTTTCCCTAAACATATTCCTATGTTCTTTATTGTAATTTTCATAACTTATTAAGAGAAAGATTGAAAATAAATAAAGGCAGATAAATAAGAGAAAATAACTTAGGAATCTGTCCTCTATGAGTTAACCTAAACCTATTTCAGATTACTTTCCAAGGTGATGGTGACTGGGAGTTTTTCCACTGGGATACAAGAGCAGAAAATGCACTCAATGTGATTTCTGACATGTTTCTGACAATGGCCAGTATCTTCCTGTTTTTTATGATCCCAGCAGCATATGAAGCTACTAGTCTTTAGAGGATAACCTAAAATGATGCTTTAATCCCTTTCTTGAGTCATAATAGTTACTCTTGAACGTATATCATCCCCCAGCATTACTGATCTCACCTTTGAGCTCATTTACTGCTTATTATTGAAATATCATTTAACATTGGGTTAATTATATACTACCTTATGTTTTTCCACCTGTTTTTTATTCTCAAGAGCTGTGAGTTTTTGTTGTTGAAATCATTCACTCTATGGCATTCTCCCCACCCAGATTATAAACATTTTGAAACTTCTGCCTTATGCTTTTTATATTCTTTCTGTATTCCTTAGCACAAATTTAAAACACGGTAGGTCATTTGGATATTTTTCTCCTAAAAAATTGTATTTTATACTTGTCCATTCAAATTATGCTCTCCAATACAGGAGATGAGGCGGGGTGGGAAGCCAGTTCCTTCTGAAAACTGATTCTCAGAACTTGGTAGCAGCCAAGGTTAATTTTGAGTTTTGGCGCTTCCCTTGCAATCAGAGAGCCAAGTTTCATAAGCCATGGCCTGCAATTATGCCTAAAGAGTCTGTAAAGGTTCTGAGTTGGGAGTTTTTTTTTTTTCCCAGTTAGAGTAGAGGGCTGCACTCTAATGATTAGTTTGCTAATGGAGAGAGCATGGCTGGTTAATGAGGCATTCTATTGCAGTGATGTACTTAAAAGTAATTCAGTAATAATTGCTGTATGTTATGATTCATATTCCAGAACACACAGTAGCAATAACACATCTGTTGTGAAAGTACCATTATAAGATTGAGAATGCATTAACCTACCTAACCCTGTTCACTGCTGACCACTATGGTAAGAAAAAATTCAAAATGAATTTCTCTGCAGAAAGAGATCTTTCTGTGTGGCTGGGCAAACATTGGTCCTCAGCAGGGAGAATATAATTGAGAATGGGAGGTGGGAGCTTCGTTTTACTATCCCTGTTGGAATAAAGCTCTGGCTGGTAGGTGGTCCCCCAGAAGTTAAGCCTGTATCTTGTTCCTGAAAGGATATGCAGGACCAGGTTCCAGGTCTCAGAGAAGGGGAAAGATTATTGAGGATTATTCTTATTAAAGAACATTCATTAATTTATTTTTTTGTTGTTTTTTTTTCTTTTTTTATTGAGACATGGTTTCCCTCTGTCGCCCAGGCTGGAGTGCAATGGTATGATCTCAGCTCACTGCAACCATCGCCTCCCAGACGCAAGCAATTCTCATGCCTCAGCTTCCCAAGTAGCTGGGATTACAGGCATGTGCCACCATGCCTGGCTATTTTTTGTATTTTTAGTAAAGATGGGGTTTCACCCTGTTTGCCAGGCTGGTCTTGAACTCCTAGCCTCACATGATTCATCCACCTCGGCCTCCCAAAGTGTTGGGATTACAGGCATGAGCCACTGTGCCCAGACTGTTTATGATTTTTAAAATTCTATATAGATAATCTTTCACCAATCTATGCTTTCCCAAGATAGAACCTTTGATTTTAAGGGCTGGGATCAAATATACTGCAGCCCTGATTTCCCTAAGTAAATAAAGCTTCTTCTCGAGGCCCAGGAGATCACACTCTGTGGATTTCCCCCGGCTCTCAGGAACGTGGAGTTGGGCGTAGCAAGGAGGAAGGAGGTGCTGTGGAGTTGTGCTTAGCACTTCTCTGGGCTCCAGTTCTCATTCATTTTTCAGTACTTCCACGCCTACCGTCTTGTTAGAAAAATTCTATCCTTTTCTTGCTTTCCTTTTCTTGGGGATTTTTATCTGAGAATTGAAAAAAGAAAACATAAAAATGAATTATGTGCTATTTTCCTATAACTTGATGAGAAAATGAATAAACAGTGATTTATAAGTTTAAGAAATGGAACTGTTTCATGTGACTTGAGTTAATTTGTAGATATTTTAAGTGAATTCTGTAGTGTCAGGTAAACTCAGACATGTCAAACAGGTGATAAGTCAATATAACTAGAGACAGAGGTCTAGGCATCTGTGGGGTTCAATAAGAAAACTCCTAAACATTTTTTAAACTTCTTATTTTACTCATAACTTTTAAAGGTAATTGGTGTAAACAGAATTTTTAAAGCGCTAATCAACTGTGTAAATGGCAATTTTTGGCACAAAGTGTTTAGAATGCTTAAAGTCATTTTTAAAAAGTGCTTGGCATATATTAACTCAGTTATTCCTTATGACACTCAATAAAGCAGGTACCTGTTGTGGTTCATTTGGGCTGCTGTAACAAAAATATCATAGACTGGGTGACTGAAACAACAAATATTTTCTCACTGTTCTGGAGGCTGAGAAGTTCAAGATTAAGGCACCAGCAGATTCAGTGTCTGGTGAAGGCCTGTTCCCAGTTCATATATGGCACCTTCTCACTATGTCCTCACATGATGGAAAGGGCAAGGGAGCTCTCTGGGGTCAGTTTTATGAGCTCTGTTTTTTAAGGGCATTCATCTTATTCCTGATGACTCTAACAGCCTAATCACCTCCCAAAGACCCCACCTCATGATACTATCTGATTGGAGGTTAGGATTTTAACATATGAATTTTGAGGTGACATAAACATTCAGTCCATCATGGTACCTTTCCCAAGGCCACACAACTAGAAAATGGCAGGGCTGAAATTTGAACCCTGGCATTTGCCTCTAGAGTTTTTCCTCTTACTATTTCCATGGTATACCTACTTTAAGCATTCACAGTGTTTCTAACTTTCTTTACCCAGTTATCTAATTTCTTAGTCACTTACTCATTCATCTTTCATTTATTGAGACCCGCTATTAATTAGGTGTTGTTAATGGATATGTTTTCTGTCCTCAGAAACATCAGCCTGGAAGTGGGAGACAGATCCATAAACAATCCCAGAGTGATACAGAAGGAGTGCTATAGCAAGAACCGAGGGAGGTTGGGCGGATAGGGGAGAGACCCATTCTCCTGGGGAAAGCGGGCGTGTGAATCTTAGAAAAGGTCTCAGAACTGACCATCCTGGCTAACACGGTGAACCCCCGTCTCTACTAAAAAAATATGAAAAATTAGCTGGGCGTGGTGGCGGGCGCCTGTAGTCCCAGCTACTTGGGAGGCTGATGCAGGAGAATGGTGTGAACCTGGGAGGTGGAGCTTGCAGTGAGCAGAGATTGCACCACTGTACTCCAGCCTGGGTGACAGAGCGAGACTCTGTCTCAAAAAAAAAAAAAAAAAAAAAAAAAGAAAAGGTCTCAGAACCTCAGCATTTAAATGATGGGTGGAGGATAAGGGCCGAGCAAAAAAAGACTATAAGAAAAGGTGGTCAGCAGGTATTGAAAGCAGAAAGTTCAAGAATGAACTACAGATCTATTTAAGGGTGAAAGGAAAAATGAGTCTATGTGCCAGCGTGAGAAAGATAAAACAGTTATGGTTGGAAAGTGAGGTAATGGAGTTTAAAAATACCAAGGGGGAGGGTTCTGAGGGGCTTCATTGTGTGGAAAATCATAACAACACTTAATATCAAATCCAACTGAGGGAATTGCTTCAGGAAACTGGCACTGGGTCATGACTTTTCTAGGTCTGATTGGTAGCCTTTGTAATAAGCTCTTTTATTGGTCTCATTTGTCTTTTGCCATAAAAGTACTTGATGCTGAGCAACCATGTGTACAAATCAAGCCTTTCTTCTTTATAGCTTATATTTTACCCCTCCGGGGACCAGAGCTATGGAGTAGACCGGGTGACCATCGTCTAGATTCAAAAGACATTTTGAGTGATATATTGTAGATGCCTTTCTTAACTAGCATGTGAAATATACAGTAAATCAGCATGACCTTACACTGGGATAATGGAGCTGAATTTATACCGAGGATCTGTCTGCCTGTGATAAAATTGCTTGTTAATTCTGGGTAGATGATACTTTTTCTGATGGGTTGTTGACCATTATAATTTCCATCTTTAGAAGTGGTTTCCAAAGTGGAAATCTCACTCTATGTGTCCCCCCTGCACCCCTTCCTTCCATAACACACCCCATATTCTGTTCCTAGGAGACTCTCACAATAGCTGAATGGCTGTTTCCCATAAACTTCTCAATGTTGGCTGTTCACTTGGTTAAGTCTGAATTCAAAGCTCAGAGTTTGGAATATAGCCCATTCTCTAAGAGTGGAGCTTATTTTAAATGCTTTCCTTAGCCCTGATATCTTTTGGGTGATGTGTGTGTGTGTATCTGTATCTCTGTCTCTATACAGGTATATAACTTTCATTATTCATAATTTCTGACCTCTTCTTTGCCTTTGGTAAATACTTGAGTGTCTAGTATGTTCCAGGCCTGAGGAATATGGGAGTGAATGTGGTTTGGTTCTTGAATTCACTGAGCTCTGAGTCTAATCAGGACAATAGAAGTATACAACATGTCTAATGCACTTTGATATATGCAATCCTGGATGTTGAGTGAAAGCTACTCGAAGTACGTAGCCATCTTTTGTTTTGTGGAAAGTCAGGAAAAGCTTTCTCATAGATGTGGTGCTAAGAATGGGTCCCTTGGGCTGAACCTTAAGAAAGGAACAGCTCTCTAGCAGGCTCAGAGGGAAGGATGGGGTCTTTTCAGGCTTGGGTAAAAAACTGGAGCATCTGTGTCCACTTGTCTCTGCTGGATAATGAATTGGCTTTCGATAGCTGTTTCATCTTCTTCCCAAAGGGAATGGTAAATTTTATTAACTCAGCATCCAAATGCATATCTATTCCAGTGAATCTCATGGGAGTGCCAGAGATCTCAAAACAGTAATCTCAACAAATTTATCTTTGAGGAGAATTATGTGTAGTTATTTTTTAGAGTTACCTAATTTCATGAATGACTGTACGTAGTTTCTAATAATACCTCAACTATATCAAAATGTTACATGAAATGCTTCATGTATAGTATAATATTCCTATGCACAGTTGGAAGGAGGTATGATAGTTAGCATATGGAGGTTTGCAACACAGCTCATTTTTATTGCCAGAATTTATTTTTGTTAAAATATTTCATGGGAAAAAAAAATATTTCATGGGGTCTAAAAATAAAGGTATGATTGTAAAATTATAATAAGCCGGAACATTAAGAGGATAAAATACTATTTGTGAGTTCTTGTTTTGCAAATATTTATCAGTGTTTAATTTGGTAATAAATCTACAAAAAACACAACCTGTTCATTGTTTTTAATTGGTTTTTAATTTATTATAGTCTACCTACAGTTATGTCATTAGTAATGTGTTATAGTGGGTTCAAATACTATCAAATATATTTATAAATATGAGGGAGGGGGTCGTTTTATCTTCTACATCGTCTGTCTAGCTAGCTATCTAATTACATCTGTTATTTTTCTTGTATGCACATATTATGAGGTTCCTGGACCAACTTCATACTTGGCTTTTCTGAATGATGTGTATATAAGGTCAGTGAACCTATATGAAAATGTTTATTCATGAATTCAGTCTACCAACTTATCAATTTTCATGAATACTGACCATGTGCTATGATGGTTGCTGAGTTGCCAGCAGAACTGTTACCCTTCCTGACCTCATGGGACTTACAGTGAAGTACTGGGGACAGGCACTGAATGAGTAAACACAAGTAAATACATAATTATCAGTTGTGTTGGGGAACACAGTAAACTTTTTTTTCTGTTTAAGAGAATAAAGAACTACTGTAAAAGAGAGGCGTGTGTGGTGGGTCGCATTATAGATACGGTTATTAGGTCTGGCCATTGCCTATACAGTGTTTCTTTGGACTAGTTTTTTTTTTCTTTCTTTTTTTAATCCGAGACAGGTTCTTGCTCTATCATCCAGGCGGAAGTGCACTGGCATGAACTCAGCTCACTGCCACCTCTGCCTCCTGGGCTCCAGCAATTCTCTCACCTCAGCCTCCCAAGTATTTGGGACTACAGGCATGTGCCACCAAGCCCGGATAAATTTTTGTATTTTTTTGTAGAGACAGGGTTTCACTATGTTGCTCAGGCTGCTCTCAAACTCCTGGGCTCAAGCTATCTGCCCACCTTGGCCTCCCAAAGTGCTGAGATTACAGGCCTGAGCCACCGCACCTGGCCTCCTTGGACTACTATTAGTTGACACTTTCTGGGCTGCAAATGGGGTAATTAAGTATTCAGAATTTAAACTTCTTTTCTTAGCCGGGCACGGTGGCTCAAGCCTGTAATCCCAGCACTTTGGGAGGCCGAGACGGGTGGATCACGAGGTCAGGAGATGGAGACCATCCTGGCTAACACGGTGAAACCCCGTTTCTACTAAAAAATACAAAAAACTAGCCAGGCGAGGTGGTGGGCGCCTGTAGTCCCAGCTACTCGGGAGGCTGAGGCAGGAGAATGGCGTAAACCCGGGAGGCGGAGCTTGCAGTGAGCTGAGATCAGGCCACTGCACTCCAGCCTGGGTGACAGAGCGAGACTCAGTCTCAAAAAAATAAAAAATAAAAAAATAAACTTCTTTTCTTTTGCGTTTTAGGTGTTGTAAAATGTCTCTTAGATTATATAAAACTCAGTATATGTTAATTTGGGTCTAGTATTTAAATTATGCTCATGAGATATAATTTACATATAAATATATAGGTATATACTCATGAGATATAATTTAGATATAAATTATGCTCAAGAGCATAAGTTAAATGCTAGACCCAAATTAACATATACTGAATTTTACATAATGTATATAATTATGTAAAATTACACATAATTTTACATAATCCAATTACATAATCACATAAGTATTTACATAATCTATATAATTACATAATCACATAAGTAATTATATAGATTATGTAATATTATGTAATTACTTAATTTCCATAATCTTATATAATTTATAAAATCTATATATTATATAAAATAGTACCTATTCACTGCAAAAGGAAATTTTATATATATAATTTAACTATAAGATATATAAATTTATAGGCTGGGCGCTGTGGCTCGTGCCTGTAATCCCAACACTTTGGGAGGCCAAGGTGGGGGGCTCATGAGGTCAGGAGTTTGAGACCAGCCTGACCAACATGGTGAAACCCCATCTCTACTAAAAATACAAAAATTAATCGGGTGTGGTGGTGCATGCCTGTAATCCCAGCTACTCAGGAGGCAGAGGCAGGAGAATTGCTTGAATTCAGGAAGCAGAGGTTGCAGTGAACAAAGATCACACCACTGCACTCCAGCCTGGGCAACAGGGTGAGACTCCATCTAAAAAAAAAAAAAAGATATAATTTATAAAAAATCGATATAATTTCTTTAGCAGCGAATAGTTTATTTCTAGAGAATTTGAGCAGAGGTATATGGATTATCCTTGCATTTTTAGTGCATATGACTTTTCATTTCAGTGTTTACTCACATTTATGCTGTTGCTGATAATTGTGTAGCATGGAAACACTTGAGACGTGGAGTGAGAGAGAAGGAAGGCATTTCTTGAAAGACTGTACTATTTGTATGTACCACTCTAAAGCTCTGGTTATATAACAAATCGTTGATGCTGAAACACACAGTGGAATCCCTTGAATTCTACCAAGGAATTTGGCTTTCTATGAAAAGCTCTGGTGTCGTAAACTCTGTTAGGATTGGGATTTACTTTGACATTCTGGCATTCAGCATTATCTCTTACATCTCAGGGTAGTATGAGGAAATTCATTAATGAGTTATTTTCATAGGCCCAGGAATGACCAAGTTCTGTTCATGCATACACATGTGTGATCATTACAAACAATACTCATCAGAATAGCAAAAGTATATATGACTAAGCACATTACTATAAAAATATTAGTCAAATATATGTTTATTCTACAGAAGGCCGGTATCAGAGGCCCATGGAACAACCTGAATCTTTTTTTTTTTTTTTTTGAATCAGGATCTTGCTCCGTCACTCAGGCTGGAGTACAGTTTAAAGAAACATTGTAGAGGTGAGATCTCACTATGTTGCGCAGTCTGGTCTCAAACTCCTGGGCTCAAGTGGTCCTCCCACCATGGCCTCCCAAAGTGCTGGGATTACAGGCATGAGCCACCACACCTTGCCAACAGCCTGAATCTTTTTCATCCTTCTCCTAGAACGTTTTAAACTTCCATATGTTCAGACCTTCTCTGGGATTTGGAACCAATCTTTTCTTAGCCAAGAAAATACAAACATCCTTAATTTGGTGGCTTGAGGCTGGGTACCAGTCCTCCTCTATCACTTCCTCTCTTCTGGGTGGGTACTTGAGTTCCATTAACTTAGTTTCTTCTCTTTTCCAGTGAACTGATAGTTGGCTTTTTGTGGTAACCAGGCCCTGTGTTCCATTCCCAAGCTCTGCTTTGATGTACTCCATCTGATACGCATACTGTTTATACTGTATTAAGGCCTTGCATTCTGGAGACAGAAATTCTGCCCCTGAGCCTTGCTGCTCAGCCTCTTTTATGCAGACAGCCTACTTCTCTCCTACTTCTGTGTTTCCCAGTACTGTGTCCTGTAACCCATTGCCAGAATGTCCAGTTGCCCTTTTCCATGCTGGCTTGGCTTGTAACATTCCTTAGCTTCTCACTGGGGCCTTTACTAACCAGCTACATTTTGGTCTTTGGGTCTTGGCAGCGCCAAATCCCACTCATTCTGGAATGCCTCATTTCCATTTAACACAGTCCTAGCTCCTGGGTAGAATTCAAAGGCATTCGATTCTTCGTGTCTGATGAAATATTTATTGAGTACTAGCTGTGAATAAGGCAATACTTTGTGTTGTGACAAAGAAATAAGTGAAACTTGATCCTTACTTCCAGAACCACATACTTAAAAGACCAAAATAAAATCAGTACATGTTACATCATGGGTTAAAGAATGGCCTGAAAAGGCCTGGCACAGTGGCTTATGCCTGTAATCCCAGCACTTTGGGAGGCTAAGGTGGGAGAATTGCTTAAGCCTAGGAGTTGAAGACCAGCCTGTGCAACAAAGTGAAACCCAATATCTACCAAAAAATAAAAAAATAAAAAAATTAGACGAGCATCGTGGCATGTGCATGTTGTTCCAGATACACAGGTGGGAGTGTCGTTTGAGCCCAGGAGGTCAAGTTTACAGTGAACCATGTTCCTATCACTGCATTTCAACCTGAAGAACAGAACAAGACCTTGTCTAAAAAAAAAAGAATGCCCTAAAAATATCACACACATAATTTTATATAGTTGAGGAACTTTCTTCAAAAGATCCTATTTATTTATTTATTTATTTATTTATTTATTTATTTATTATGAGACAAAGTTTCTCGCTCTTGTTGCCCAGACTGGAGTGCGATGGTGCGATCTCGGCACACCACAGCTTCCGCCTCCCAGGTTCAAGCGATTCTCCTGCCTCAGCCTCCTGAGTAGCTGGGATTACAGGCATGTGCCACCATGCCTGGCTAATTTTTAGTAGAGGCTATTTTTAATAGAGACAGGGTTTCTCCTTGTTGGTCAGGCTGGTCTCAAACTCCGGACCTCAGGAGATCCGCCTGCCTCAGCCTCCCAAAGTGCTGGGATTGCAGGTGTGAGCCACTGCACCTGGCCTAAAAGACCTTATTATTCCCTCCTTTTTTTTTTTTTTTTTTTTTTTGATGCAAAGCACACTTAAATTCATGAAAATTGCTTATTCAATCTTCTTAAGGGAATTTACTGAAATGCTTTCATTTCATGGTTGTGTTTTAAAATTTCTTGCTTTTATTTTGTCCTACTCTGCATCAATGAACTTTATATAGGTATATCAAATTAGTATGCATGGATTGGAAAAGATGCCATTTTTTGATACAGTTATTACTTCAACAATTAAGAGAAGGAAGACTTCCGTGAAATGTTTGCTGAATTCTCTGTTCGTAGGAATCATAGAGTCCAATAACTTTAAGAAATGTCATGGGTCACTTAGTTACATATTCTCTCTCTTAATAGATTAGAGTTTTGAGGTTTGATTCCCTTTTGTGTCCTGTTCACCATTTCTCTTGATTTAAAACTAAATCTAAACTAAATATTTCTTACAGCAATTAAAATCCCTTACCCTCCCCAATTTCTTCCCTCTTAAGGCTTTTATTTTCCTTTATGTAACTTCAAGTCTTTATCTGTTCCTCAGTGATTCAACATTGCCTTCTCCACTCAATTTCATTGCCTTTCTTTGACTCCTCCTTGCTCATAATCCGTATGAAATAAAGAAGCCAAATGTCTGCCCTATACCATTGAAAGACTGATCAATGGTAAGTAAGATAGAAGGATTTTTTCAGGATTGCAAATTATCCTTTTGCTGTACAAAAGTTCACAATAAAAGTCCTGTATTAGGCTATTCTTATGTTGCTATAAAGAAATACCTGAGACTGGGTAATTTGTAAAGAAAAGAGGTTTAATCAGCTCATGATTCTGCAGGGTACAGGAGGCATGGTGCTGGCATCTGCCTCTGGGGAGGCCTCAGGGAACTTCCAATCATGGTGGAAGATGAATGGAGGAGCAAGCATGTCGCATGGTGAAAGCAGGAGCAAGGGGTGGGGGAGGTGCCGTACACTTTTTTTTTTTTTTTTTTTTTTTTTTTTTTTTTTTTTTTTGAGGCGGAGTCTCGCTCTGTCGCCCAGGCTGGAGTGCAGTGGCGCGATCTCGGCTCACTGCAAGCTCCGCCTCCCGGGTTCCCGCCATTCTCCTGCCTCAGCCTCCCGAGTAGCTGGGACTACAGGCGCCGCCACCACGCCCGGCTAATTTTTTTGTATTTTTAGTGGAGACGGGGTTTCATTGTGTTAGCCAGGATGGTCTCGATCTCCTGACCTCGTGATCCGCCCGTCTCGGCCTCCCAAAGTGCTGGGATTACAGGCTTGAGCCACCGCGCCCGGCCGGTGCCGTACACTTTTAAACGACCACATCTATCATGAGAACAGCACCAAACCACAAGGGATCCACCCCCATGACCCATACAGCTCCCACCAGGCCCCAGCTCCAACACTGGGGAATTACAATTCAACTTGAGATTTGAGCCAGGACAAATATCCCAACTCTATTAACTCCCTAGTTTGGTCATTGCAATATACTGTTAAGCTATGGTCAATTTCAAGTTTCAAAACTTTGTTTGTTTGTTGGTTTTGTAATTTTCAACCACATATGATTAAATTTTTTTTGTCCCTAGGTATGCATCATATTTTAATAGGCAGTAGTCATTTTTTGAATTTCAAGTTTGCTACAACTAAGTTGGTGTAATTTGAAAAGTATTCTTTTCCAGTTTGAGTACTGATAGCCACTAGAGATTCCCTGGATGTGAACTCAATCTTTGGAAGATGTTTTGACCTAAAACTATCTTGATTTGATATAACTATCATTTAGGAAGGAATGGGCTGGCTGAAATGCAGCTCTATTTCTCATAGTCCACTTTTTCCTATGTAGCTTATCACTGTGTCACAAAAGAAAATTCACTGTTGCTCATCCCTGAGCCCTGACCTGATACCATTGTAATTTTTTTTTCTCTGTGATGACTGTTAATTTAACCAATGACAGACCAATGTTATTGAAGTAAGGAGTGTTTTATTTTAGTGGGATTAAATGAATGCTAAATTTGTTTTTGAGACAAAAATAGCATGATATGCTTTTGAAGAAAACCTATTGTTATATATTTTAATGTAAATATTTGCCAATCAGCTGCCATTATTTTAGTGTATTTTTATGCTTGCCCTGGGTAAGTCAAATGGCCTCGTAATATCTAAGCTCAATATGCTTTTCTAAGAAGTAGTCTAAATTTTCTGTGTTTAAATTTAAAAAATAAGCATTTTAGACAGTTTTGGTGCTTTTTCTGTTTTTTTTTTTTTTTCCTTATATGTCAGAGATTCATTAATTTTTTATAAGGGCCTAAAGTTGTGGTGGATCAATTTTTGATCTCAATATTTCAATAGAATTTTTAAAAGGCAAACTTTATAAAACTAACTTTATATTAGATGGATGTAAGATGTTCTCTTCCTTAAAAACTAGAATCAAAATTGCTGGATTTTTTTTACTAGTTTTTGAGGTGATGTATTACAGTAATAAGAGTTTCCTTACAGAAAGGTCATTTTGCTTATGCAGCATTTCTCATTTAAAAGGAACAATACTTTTGCTGACTGTGAGCTTTACTTTGGGAGTGTTTTAAAACAGGGAAAGCAGCCTTGCTGCTTAGAATTGTTGGTCCACATGAAGCCACCAGTGGGGTGTTCATGACTGGACTCCAGTGTGCTGATATATTAATATAATTGTTTACCCCCCTTTAAACGTGTGATGACTTTCAATGTGTCCCAATATTAGGTAGTGGATTATTTTCATGAAGAGTATAGTAATGATGATTTGTAGACTAGCTTAAATAATAATTTAAAACAGTTAATTGCCCAGAAAGAATTACTTAACAGAATTAACAGGAGCAGAGATTTATGGGGAATGGGAGGTGGGGATGTGGGCATTGAGAAAGAGCACATGTGCTAGGAGCCACTTCATGTTTATGTGTGATCAGGTGGTCATGAAGCAATTCCAGGGTAACATTGCGCCTACTTGTATTCTTCCAAGCAACAGCGTGACTATCTGCCTATTTAAGGATGCAGCAGCACACCTTAGCAATGTTTGGAGTCCTTTCTTTTCTGCATTCTGATATAATTATCTCCGCGTGCCCCCAAATCTTCCATAATGATGCCCATGTGAGAGCGACAAAAAGGATAAATCTGTTGATAAACTGAAGTTTGGTTTCTCTTGACACTTTCAGTTACTAGGCAGGTAAAGATTTCAGTATTCTGTTCCCACTTCTCCCAAATGCCCACTGAGAGAGCAAAACCTTTCTGACATCCTGAGGTGTGGGAGGGTGTAATTTACTGGTGCCCAGAGCCTGCTGTCTGTGCTTTTCATTCCATCTTCTTAGGGAAGAAGGACAGTGCAGTTTCAAAACTGGAATAGTGATTATGGCCTTTTGATCTATAGCTGCCTGTTGGGCATGTTAAAAACGAAAAGGAAGAGAAGTTTAATGCAAATCACAGTCTCTTTGTGGCAGGGTCATCTTTGGCTATTGCACACTGTAATAGCCTTTGGAGAAGCTGTTTTTCACTTGAGTTCTTTTAGACATTGCTTTGAAGAGACTTGATGCTTCAGGCCCAGAGTCCTCATTGCGAGGCCAAGGTCAAGCAGGAACCCAGGTTCTTTCCGTTCAGGTAGAGAGCCTGTCACGTCATTAGGTTGTTAGCAAGAGTTTTCTAATACTTGAGATCAAAAGTTTGCACACGTCAGCTCTGCAGGGAGCTGTTCTGCAGACATATAATTGAATTCTAACATCTTCATCTATTAGAAAGTATTGGTAAAAATATTTCACAGGATTGTTGAGGGGATCAAAAAATAAAATGTGAAAACCCCTAAAATAGGGCTTAGTGCATGGTGGGAACTTGATAAATGCTCATTTATTTAGTTGCAGATGAAAGACCAGTGTGGCAAATGTACTGCGTGGTGGATAAACAAGAGGGAAGATGTGAATATTAACAGTGTGACAGTCAGATAAGGAATGGTTCATGACAGTCCCTTGCATCTTCATTTGTCAAACAAAGTTACTACACAGCCAGCCTGGGTGGGAGTGTGGGATATTGAGAACAGGGCTCAATATTGAGAAAGTGGTCCTGGGTTTCTTAACGCTGACACACAAAAGCCTCTGTAGTTTGCTTGCCAAGTGCTCACCTGCACATGTGTGGTTATCTGGTGAGATAGTGAGAGCATCACACCTGGTACAGGGTGCAGTGAAACTGACATGGTCAAATGGGGATAAAGAGAAGGCTGATTAGGTTGTCTTCTGATACTCAGAAACAAACACCAGGCTTATGAAATAGCCTATATGGGTTTGATACTTTTCAGTTCTTGATGCCTTCAGAATGTGCAGGAAGGATTATGGGTGTAAGTTGTGGATTCTCATTCATTTCAAATCTCAGGAGGACACAGTGTTAATTAGGGGCATCAGTGGGTACAGCCTTCCTCTCTAGGTGAGGAAAAATCTGAGAAATACCCTTGTGACTTGCCTCTGCTCTTTTCAGGGCTGGTATCTTAAATTCTTTTCACATTGGGCCCTGCATCTGTTTCTGCATCCAGGTATAGTGCTGAGTCTGTGGGAAATTATAACCATTCATCAATGTGATATGGTCTCTATTGGTAATGTCGCGGCACCAGGAGTACCTATTCTAGCAGGTAGCCTTGAATATTCTAAAAGCCTGTTTTCAGTTCAAGAGTATAGGTGTATTGTACATCTTTCTAGAATTCAGAGAGGCCTTAGGTGTGCAGGTAGGGCAAGGCTGGAAGTCTCCCAGAGTGAAGAAGGCCTAGGAATGCCAGACATCTCTCCTCCTCTCTGTCTGACCTACCCCCAATCCAAGCTAATCTTTGCTGAGCCTGATGTTCAGATCTCATGTATATCCTTTAATTCCCATGTTACCGCTCTTTCTTCTTTAGGGGAGAAGCTGGGATATTTGCTGATAGTTGTATCTTACTTATGTCTGTGAATTAGTTGGTAGGAACATTGGAGTCAAGTCAATACTAAGTCTGTGAAGCAATGTGAGTGGCAAACTGGGGCCCTAGTACACAATCCCTGGTGAGTCTTTCCCTTATTTTATAACAAAGACGAGAGACCTTCCTTTACCTTGGAGGGCTCTATTTGAACAGTACCTCTTCAGTCTAATGTCTGTGCCACCACTGATGATTCGTAAACAGACCTTTGTGGGTGTGCCTGAGGGTTAGGGTGTTTGGTGAATGTGAGCCCGGTAGAGTCAGGGGGGCCCTGCCTAGGAATCTGGAGACAGAAAATCTGGTGCTCTCCCTGCCACCTCTAGCTGTTTGGGCCAAATAACGTTATTAGCCTGAACTGCAATTGATTTACCCATAAAATGAAGAGTTAAATTAAAAGATCTCTAGTTCTGAAATTCTCTCAATTGTCACAATTTGCCCATCCATTCAGTGCATGTTTATTGTGATTCTTTGCTCCAGGCACTATGTTTATAGCTTACCTAGAATATAGTTTATAGAATCAAAATATGTTGTTTACTTCTTTCCATGAAAAATAATCTGTCTAATCTTTCAAAATGAGCTTGTATAGTTAACCTTTTCAAAACCTAACCAATTTGCCCTTACTGCAATGTAGACAAGTGTTTTCAACTTCAAAGAGATCATAGAGTCTCTTATTTTTCCAGATTATAAAATATGGTTACTTACATATGCAGATGACTAGATTATTTCAGAAATAGACAAGAAAGGTTGGTCTAAACAGATATTTTTGGAATGTTAGAGGTGAATTGACTTTTTCTATTTAGCTTTCATACAGTTTTTACCTCGTGAAAATATGTTTATATCTCAATGATTATAGGATCATAATTCATAACTCTATATTGTACAAATGTCTAAATGCATAACTTCTTCCCCCCAGTCTCAAAATATAATTAGAATCAATTTAGCTGACAGAGTACAGGTTTTGATACCTTATTTTATATTTTAGTTATTTATCTTTTTAGAACCTCTAATGATACCATATAATTTTCCTTTATAGCACTTACCGCCTATGATAATTATGCATTTATTTGTGTGATTGATTCATGCTATCTCTACCTTGAGACTAGAAGCTAAAATAGAGGTTCCAGGGGCTTATCCTTGAAAGACTAACTCAGACTCTCCAGAAAGAGGATCTTAAGAATATTCTGTGCTTCTTCAGTTGACACCATAAACCTTGATTTGGAAATCTCAGGTAGCAAAAACTTATGCCAGCTTTCAAGATTTGGATTAGTTCAGTGAATGCATTTAACACTGTATTAGTCAATTCTCACACTGCTATAAAGAAACACCTGAAACTGGGTAAGTTAGTTTTTTAAAAAAAGTTTAATTGGCTCCTGATTCTGCAGGCTGTACACGAAGTGTGGCTGGGAAGGCCTCAGGAAACTTTCATCATGGCAGAAGGGGAAGCAGGCACGACTTACACTGCTGGAGCAGGAAGAAGAGAGAGAAGGGGAAAGTGCTACATACTTTTAAACAACCAGATCGCATGAGAACCCACTCACTATCATGAGTAAGGAGGAATCCATCTCCATGATCCCGTCATCTCCCACTAGGAGATTACAATTCAACATGAGATGTGGGCAGGGACATGAATCTAACCCATATCAAACACCAAACCATAATTTAGTATTTGATTCATATGTCTTTTGGAAGGACTTCTGGATAGAAGTTAAAGCCATTGGTTTTAAGTTGTATATCCTTGAAAGGTCATTAAGTGAAAAACTGTAACTAATATATTTATAAAAATGGAAAAATGGATGGGTGATTTGTTGGTGATGGGTTTGTTTATTTCTTCTGGTAGAGAATGGGAAGTCGGTGTCAACAGGGTAAGATACAATAAGTGGGTAAAGTTTTTGGTATTGATTATATATAGCAAAGGTGTTCTTAAATTAAAACCTAATTTGAAGCCCTAGAAAGGAGGAAAGGTAATGGATCTCTAGTTTCAGGCATCAACCTTCTGGAGCATCCCTGGCCAATAAAAATGAAATGCAGGTCACCACAGTAAAAAGAACTTTAAAAAGTAAAAAAGGGAAAAATAGGCAAAATTAATTTTGATGTTATATTTAACACAGTATATCTAAAATATTGTCATTTCAATATGTAATCAGCATAAAAATTATTAATTAGGTATTTTATATTCTCTTTTGGAACCAAGTCTTCAAAATCCAGTGTGTCTTTTACATTGACAACATATAATAACAAGCGTTGACAATGTATTGAGCGCTTACTACCTGCCAGCTGTTATTGTAAGCTCTTTAAATGCATTACTTATTTAATCCTTTCAGTTTCCCTATGAGGTGGTAGATACTAGTGTTATCTCCATTTTATACTTGAGGAAACTGAGGGACAAAGGGGTTAAGGAACCTTCCTAAGGGCACAGAGCAACTAAGTGGCAGAGCTAGGATACATTCTCAGCAGTGCAGCTCTAGAATGTTTGATGTTAACCAGCAGACTCCTGCCTCAGTTAACACAACCCTGCCCGATAGGAAACTGAATGAGTGGAAACTTGCCAAGGGGATTCAAAGCTAGTAAGTGATTTAGCACATGTTTAAACCCTGTGCTCTTTCCCATAGTACTAATAGAAAAAAACAGGAGGTCATACTGGCTGCTTTGATCATGATTTTGTCACTACCGAATATGAAGACTTAGATATGTACAGAAATTTTCACTTAGGAGTTTGGGTATTTCTATGTGTATGTATATATGTGTGCAAATAAGTATTGTCTTACATGTTTTCCAAAAGAGGATAAGAAAATCCTTTAATTATTTAGGAGATACATTTCCTGATCTATAAACATCTAACCTTTCAAAGAATTATAAGGGGGTATTTCAGTTGCCAAAATAACATTTTAAAAGGTTTTGTAATTCTGTTTATTATCTGGTGGTTTATCTAGCCATGGACTGAGTGTTTAAACTTGAAGAAGAGTGACTATGTATTAAAACTTCACTCTAAAACTGATCCTCCAGCCAAAAGTGTGACCTGCCTGAAGATGTGATGTTATGCTTCTATGCTTTTGCCTGCAAACTCACCTAGTTGTGCTCCCTGTCTGCATGCGAGGTCTCATATGGGACCTTGTCCCACTATCCCACTGATCACCTGCTTGTCTACTGCCTTTCCAGCCTATTTATTTAAAAATCTCCCCTTCACCACTGTTGGGTATGTACCTCTCGCTAGAGACACCACTGTATTTCTGACTATTTCTATCATAGTTTTTATCACCTTGTGTTGAAGTAGTAATTACAAATCTCCCACCTGCATGCCACTCCATGGATCTCTTAGAGATGTCAGAACAGGGCTGTATTTCATTCACGATGTGTCTCCTTTGTCCCATAATTGACAAATGGTCCCAATACAATGTTAATATGATGGTCTAGGTCTCAGGAGTTAGGTCCCTATTTCTGAGTGGGGCTGGAGAGAAAGACTTAGGGAAAAGTGAGACTCTATTTGGGAAGTAACCCAAAATGAAACTGTCTGACAATTTTGTCTCAGGGTACATAGTATTTTAGATAAGGATATCTTTTTTCCTTTTCTTCAAGGAAAAAGATTTAAAGCTGAAATCTCTCATTTTTTCCCTAGATATTTTATTATTTGTTTTTGACACTTTGTACTTTAAGGGTACATTCCAGAGCTGCAGGATATTTTGCTTTGTCATTATTGAATCTGAAGACTGTCATGTCTGTATAGGCGTCTTCAGTGAATTTGGGCATTTTTATGAGGATGTCTATTTGTGTGCAAATAAGCATTTCCATAAGTGTCTTTCAAAACAGAACAAATCTAAATCTAAAGATAATTTTCAAGTTTGTCCAGGGCATCCTCATGTTATATTGATTCCATAAAAACAGGGGAATATATTACCAAGAAGTTGAAGAAGAGATGGCCTACATGAGGCACCTGAGTGTCAGAAGGGGTTATCAAGAAAGTAGACAGTTAATACGTAAGTCGGTCCTGATTGAATTAATTAATCAAGAACTACAGGTGTTGAAAAGAGAAATGAGTGCCTGGAGAAGGACATCATCTAAATTGGCATCTTGGAATGTTAAGAAAGGAAAGAGCTCACCACAGCCCTAGTCCGGTGGGCTGCCCTGTCTGCACCACAAAATATAGAACTCTGAGACTCCTGAGGGTTAGCTCAGTTTTTCTGTCTTTTCTTCCTTCTTAGCCAGAGTTCAGCATGCAAAGTTATTCATTAAAATCCTGTCTTTTTCTGATTTGTTTTTTCAGGAGTGGCGGGGGTGCTGGTAGTGACAGAATTTTCTGGTTGTCCTAGGTGCCTTTGCTTTTCTATCCTGGTGCTGCTGACCGTGTAAACTTTGACAAAATTCCCTTCTAATCTTTGGTTACTGTTTAATTCTCCTACGTGTGCTTCAGAGTCAACATTTAGTATGCTTGGGCAGAATGGCCTTGGCTCAGCATAAACCTCTGTCAGAATCGGTTAAATATGACTTCAGAGTTGGGTTTTATTGACATTTTACATGCCCGAGTTGATTTTGGAAATTGCCTCTGTTACCACATCCTTACTTCTGATCCTAATGGGAAGCCAACATTTGCTAGATTTTTGGCAATCACTGCTTTAACAGGAGAAATCTGTGTCTCATACATGACTGTATTGCCACAGTTTTGAGTTTTGACAGTAAGGAGAAGGTAGGTACTCAATAAGTATTTATTGAATTAATGAATTTTGATGTTCTCAGTTCTGATTTTGAAATGTTTTCTGTTTCATTGACTCTCATGTTAAGAAGACAGAACCTTTCCCAAACTTAGTAATTTAATATAAAAACTATAATTCTAAAGAATAAAGAGAAAAAACAGAGAAGAGACAGACACAGATGTTAACTGGCGCATGACTTATGGTCCCCATATTTAAATGGGCATTAACTATGGTGGTTTAGTTTTCCTGGATTTCCCTTTCTGCCTTATTTATTGTGGAAATTTGTACACAAAGATATACAAGATAGTGTAGTATATATTCACGTATTTTTTGAACATCAAGAATTATCAACATTTTGCCAATCTTATCCATGTCTGACCTTTCTTTTTCCTGTAGTACATTTAGGCAAATCCTAAATATGGTGTTATATTACCTCAAAATACTCCAGTATGCATTTCTGAGGATTTTTTTAACCAAATTGTCATGACATGTAACATAAGGAGTAATCATATCAAGAATTAATATCCTATACAGCCAGCCCATATTACAATATTTCTGATGGTTTCAAGGATGTACTTGTTAGCGCTAGAGACTTGATTAGATTCTAGCCTGTTTATTTCCTTTTTTTTGGCAAAAATATCTCATAGCTGGGGCTGTGTCTTTTTTCCTACAAGAGAGACACGTTGTCTGGCTGTCCCTCTTTCAGGGACACTGCTGAAGATACCTAGATCAGGAAGTTCAAATGCTATCAGCCTGATCCCATTTGAAAGTTCTCTATCAAGCTTTTCCTGATGGATTTAGCATCCGTTGATGATCACTGTCAAGATCCATTATTTATCTTAGGAATTAGACAAATCACAATTTTCTCATTGTGATTCTGTCATTTCTTGTACATTTATTGGGTGAATTCTTCCATTAAGAATTTCTACCCATCTACTGTTTGATTACCTTGAAATACACTTTTTATGGGAAAGGCAAGATAAATGCTTGATACTTTCTCCTTATTTATAACTTTTTGGAATCATAAATTTGTGCCCTGGCAATCAGCAGTAAGGAATAATTGAAATTTTCCTATTAGTATCATTATGAACTCATAAGTTTTTATATATTAGATGTCTCTCAATCTAGTGCATTTTTTTCCTCTTAAATTGCCCTATCTTAGGTCACTTTGACCTCTGTTTCTTTCTGACACAGCCAAGTCAGTTTTTGATGGGCTATGGACTTAAAATCTCTAATCTTGTTTACTGGTTTATGAAAGGTATTTGAAATTGCTGTCTGAGCATCCTGACCCTTTGATTCAAGCAAGTATCGTGGGATTGAGGGGAAGCTATGAAGTTCTTTGCCAAATGTTACCATATTAAATCTCTTCATTTTGAGGAGAAAAGATTAGAAGATAGCTTTGTGAAATGATCTGCGTGGCAGTTTCTGATGTTGAAGTGAATATACTAGAACAATTTTCTCATAGAATGGGATATGGTAATATGGTAAGAGCACTGTTCTGAAGTCAGACAGCCTTCGCTCCAAATTCCTGCTTGACCATTTCCAAGCCATACAACTTGGCCCAGTAACTTACTTACATTCTGTATGTTTTAGTTTTTTCATTTTCTAAAGTACACATACATAGTAATAATACCTGCCTCTTAGAACAGCTGTGTGGTTAACTTGAAGTGATAATGGTGAAAACACCCAGCACAAAGCCGGTCACACGGGAAGTGCCTTGAAATGGTAGCAGAACAATGGTAACAAGTCATGTCCCTGTGATTTGGCATTAAATCTGGATATCTGTTACTTCACTCTGTACAAACATGAAAGGAGATTTTCTAAGAAAACAAGGATTTTCTTTCATTTTCATTATGCAGGTCTTGAAATTTCCTGCATTGCTCTATTTGTGGGAACGGAAATAAACATTTTCTCAGGCCGAGGATCATATGACTGTTTCTTATTGCTAGTCAGCAGCGTAAAACCTCAGATGAAAGTGTATTAACTCAGGGTCTAGTAGAACTGGTCAGCAAAGCTAAGCAGACTTTATTTAAAGAAAATGCTCATTCCCTTTTGCTGGACACACAACTTCTAAGATCCATGTATCATGCTGCTAAGTAGTGGCTTTGGGATGCCCTCCGTATAAATGAAATTTTCTAGTCAGCTGAAATTCAAACACTAAACATTAAGATATTTTAGTAGCTGCTGATATAAATTGTACTGAAATGTAACTGTTTTAAGCAGAAGCAATGTAAACATCTTTTCACTTTTTCTTTATGATTGCATCAGTCAGCTGTTGCTCCATAACAATCAATCCAACAACTCTGGCTTAAACTAATTTTCATTCATTCTCATTCTCTGTGATAGAGATTGGCTGGGCATGTTCTAGGCCAGGCCTGACTGCATGACTGTACTTCATGTTGCAGGCCTGTCTGGGTTTAGATCCTCACTGTGCATTAAGCTTAGGTCTGTTCCACAAATGTTTATTTTGAGGGCCCAATCCGAAGGAAGCAAACCAGCGAAGCTCTTCCTGTGGTCGTGGTAGGAACGCAAGAGGGTTAGCCCAACTGTGCAAGCGCACTTCAGCTGTCAACTGGAATCACATCTGATTCCACTCCGTTGGTCAAAGTCAGTCAATCCCTAAGCCGAACAGCAGAGCAGGGAAGTATACTTATTCCATGAGGTGTTTAGGGAAAAGTGATTATTTACCAAATACCAATCTAGTTTACCATACTAAACTAAGCCTTTGGTGTGATCCTCTAAGAAGTTTCTATACTATATGTAGTTATTATTCATACCTTTAATATCCCTGCCATCAATTCCGACTTTTCATCTTGTTCATTCTATGCCACAGAAAACCATGTCTTTTAAGAATCGTGTTCAGGTAAAGATAAATTCTACATGAAGATTTTAAGGCCTTCTGGGGAGTGAAGCTTTGTTTTCATAGCTATTTTGGATGTTTGGTAGCCTTTTATTTTAGTTTTTTTTTACCTTAATCATTTTGTTCCAAAAAGAATCAGAGATGTTGCCAGAAATTTGACTTCTGGGTGTAAGGGGTTAAGCTCAATATGTAAAGGTAAAAACTTCTAGGAAACAGACGTTAATTCATTACGTTATAGTAACTGAGTCATATATTATACTATTAATTCTATATTTTATATTCTAATCTTATATCTATGACCCACTCACAGAATAACCAGGGGAAAATTACCTAATCTCTAGGTACTTGTATGTAAAACCAATGGAGATGATAGATGTGAGAGCCTGAGGCAATTGTGGTGGTATTCATATATCAAATAAAATTCTTTTCAACTATGTTAAGATCATATTAATAAAAAATTCTACTGATTCCTAATTCATAATTAATCTGCCTAAACTACATTGAAATTTACCTTACCTTAGTACAGTTGATGGAAAAAGGGATTATTTATAAAATTTATGTTGTGAACCCTCTGAAAAGAAGTACATTATTAGAATGAGAATATTTATTTGGGGCTACAATTGATGCTAATTATAATTAGTGTTAATTTCAAGTATGCTTAATCTATTCAAAAAATAGACCCAGTGGACTTTAACCATCTCCATAATACATTAAAAGTAATAAAGTGGTTTTTATTTAAACACATTCTAGAATAAATGATACTTCTTTAATTTAAAATTTATTTCTAGCTAAGTCACATTTTACCAAGTTTAAAAAATTATATGTTTTTCAGATACATGAATAGCACTACCAATCTCAGTTGCTTCTGATATAAAATGTCTCAGCAAGTACTGTGGTGATTAGTATTTTTCTCTCCTTTCTCTTTTTCTATATAGTAAACTATAAGCCTTAAATCGTTAAGTGTAATGTAATCTGAGGAGAGAGTGAGTTCACTACTGTCCATAAATACCTCTACATCTCCTTTAATGGAGGGTTTAATATTAACAACACATTCTCTGTAGGCTTTTCCAGTTTCTTACAGGAAGAAAAAAAGAATTTTGTAACAAACAACAATTATGAAATTTATTCCATTTGCTGGGAAATCCCAGCCTGCCTAGGGGTTACCAATCCTATTATCCCCCAGTAAAGGAGTAGGGAAGGTAGATTTTGTACCACAGCAACCACCGCCCCCTCACCCCCCCGCCTCCTCCACCGTTTCTAGCCATTCTTCCTTTTTTTCTCTGGTTTTCCTGTGGAATTACCAACTTCCTACCTGGCTTGCTGCTAATTGCTCAGACCCACAAATGAGGGCATGGTGGTGGTGGCTGTGATTTCCTCTACTGATGTTATGATAATGTATGAAACTCTCAGGGTTAACTGTGTATTTGAGATTTCACTAAGCCTGATTGCATTAGCATAGATTTTCTCTCCAGTTATGACACAAGTTTTTAAAAAGTTTTCCAAGACAGGTGCTATACTAAGAACTCTACCTGTATAATGCCATGTAAGTCCCACGACTCTCCATGGTAGGTGCTCTGATGACATCCATTTGTCACATGAGTATTCTGAGGCCGGGAGAACCTTCAGTGACTTGCCCAATTTGTCACAGAGCTGGTAAGAGGCAGAGCAGGGTCCCAACCCAAGTCTGTCTCGGGACTCATGAGCACTAGGAGATCTTGCGCATTACTCTGTGATCCTTCTCTTTTGGTCTTCACATCTTATACTATGATACCTTAGGTAGTTTTCCCTCTTATTCTTGAGCCCCAAGTCCAATTTACCATCTTTCTTTTTGACCCCTTCAAGAGAACAGCTACAAATAAATTATTTAATTTATTCAGCATTTATTAAACATCAGCTGTGTGTGGACTATTGATGGGCACTGGAACTACAAAGGATTTGTTTATTTTCCTGTCTACAAAACATTTGAGATAACTGACAAAATACATAAAATAAAAAAGGGATAAAAATAAGTTGCAAGACCTTTAAGACATGATGACTTTCCTCCGAGGACCTTTCTAGAAGAATCCCACTTGAGAGTGGTTCTTCATGTTCTTGTTTTGTCTCCTTGACCTGCTCTGTGGGACATAATGAGTGTTCCCATCTGTACTTTTCATTTCAGGCTTCCCTCGAGGACTCTGTCCTCACCCTGAGTCTGGGATGAAAGCCACCCTGATTTGTGACTGTAATAATCAGCTTCTCCTAAAAAGTTTGTAGTGTTAGGGATATCTTCACATAGATTGTCTTGTTTCCATGTGAAATAGTGTCTTAGAGCCCTGAGAAGTAGCTGTCATGTGGAAATGGAGTCATGCTTGCCTGTATTCTGTGTGTCTCCTCCAAACCTCACTACTTCCTTGAATTGCCCACAGATTTGCATTCCTGTATGACTGCGGATTCCTTCTTCCTGTTTCGATTCTTCTTTCGTAGGCTTTTTGCACCACTACCCGCCTTCCTGTCTCAGTATTTTTGTTACTGGCTTATCCTTCTTGTCTTCTCATACGTCAGCCTCCTATCCATGGCCTGTGGGCTACTTGGCGGACCCTCTAGAAAGGTACCTCAACAATTGTTCATGTACTTTAACAATTTCTTTTATATTGTTGAGCAGATGGAACGATTATTTAGGTCTCTTCTCATTCCTCATACCCCACAAATCTACACAAGGTGTTTAGTGACATAAGTATAAATATTATTGAAACATCAAATATCTTGCTGTCTCCATCCACTTGCTAGTTCACAGCATTCAGGTGACAGTGGTTGTTTTTGTAGAGCCTGAGGAAAATGACATAAGATGTTTTCTTTGACAGTAGTTGTCTCACGTATTTGGATATACCCATTGTGTAAATATACGCTGAACAGAGGAGCTATGTCATCCATGCCTAACAGAGGTGAAAACAAAAGTCTACCATAAGGTCTGTCTGCCTTTAGCCAAATGGGAAGTGATGTTTCTGCACATTGTCGCAAGCACATAGCCAACCATAACCTCTTCTTGAGCAACTTAAGCTGGCACAGGAAATCTGAGACATGACTAAATGACGTGTCAGGAAAGAAGAATTTCTGAAATGTTGTTTAAACAAAAACTGGCAGATATGTAACATTTCTCTATCAATGCAAGAAAACATCCTACATGAAAAAGGAAGCTCAAAATTTTGTTTACATAAAAACTTTTTTTAATGACTTGAGTTTTGTTAACATTTATCCTTTTACATGGGGTTGCTAAAGTTAGCGAATACATTACAGGATACCCAGTTAAATTTTAATTTCAGGTAAACAACAAATAGATTTTTAGTATAAGTAGGTCCCGTGAAATGTTTGTGACATATATATACTAAAAACTCATTCGTTAATCTAAAATTTATATTTAGCTGGGCATACTATATTTTGCCTGGCAACCCTCCTTTTAAGAAAAACTAAAAGTCCATATTTACCTAATAGGTAAATTAGAATATTAATTCTTTTTTGAATGAAAATAATGTATTTTTTTAATTGCTCGAACTTCAGTTCCTCTAATAGACCTAATTTAGATATCTAAGGAACCATAGGAATTTAAAAGCTGACCTATCAGAAATAACTTCAGCTACATTAGATTAAAAATGAAGAGATGGAATTTGAAATAGGAAAGTAAGATTTATATGCATTATTCAGCCAAAATCTGTTTTCCTTTCATTTCTACCCATTGCTCCTAAGTCTGTCCCCTGGGGGCTGTAGAAAATAATGAAGATGATGATGTTAATGATAACCAGCACTTGCTGTGACCAATTATATGCATTATTCTATTGGATTTAATTTGTTTCATCTTTATAACAGCCACGTGAGGTAGGTGCTTTTCTGATTTCCATTTTACAAAATAAGAAACTAAAGCACAGGGAACTTAATTAGCTTAACCATAGCCACATCTCTCTGTCCACTCTTAAAGTACCAGAGCTTTCATAGTTCTAAAGTTCCCAATTCCTTCTACCATTTCTTTTAGCGTAAGGTCTCTAGACCCTTTTCTGTCCTCATTCAACTCTCAGCTTGCTGTGGTTTGTCAGTGCCCTGAAATATGTTATGGCCAAAATTTAAAAGTATACTTCATAGGTCATATAATTTACAAGTAGCATACAGCAGGATTTTTAATGGCCTTGGTACTAAAGTTGTATTTCAAGTAGTGACCCATGGATTACCTGAGTTTTGTTTCGTTCTAGTTTTTGAATGGGGAAGGTACTTTTGCATAATGCAGTTGGCTCAGATTGACCTTTTAGGTAAAACTTCCAGGTTCTTATCTATACAAAATGCAGATAAGCAAAATCTCCCTCAGTTTCCCCATGCACAGTTTGCTTTTTTAAACAGATGTGCAGGAATTCACTTGTATTTGTATAACTTTTAGAAATTGTCTCATTTTGCCTTATTCTTCCTGCCTGCTATCATATTATATATTTCTTTTTGTTTGTTTGTGTTTTGAGACAGAGTCTCAGTCCGTTGCCCAGGCTGGAGTGCAGTGGCACGATCTCAGCTCCCTGCAATCTTCGCCTCCTAGGTTAAAACGATTTTCTTGCCTCAGCTTCCTGAGTAGCCAGGATGACCGGCACACGCCACCATACCCGGCTAATTTTTTGTATTTTTAGTAGAGACGGAGTTTTGCCATGTTACCCAGACTGGTCTCGAACTCCTGGCCTCAAGTGATCCACCTGCCTCGGCCTCCCAAATTGCTGGGATTACAGGTGTGAGACACCGCACCCGGCTGTATTTTATATTTCTTTATAATATATCAGAAAGGCAGTACTGGTCTATGTTTGGAGCAGAGACCCAGACTCTGCAAGAGATATGTGTGTAAGTGAGTGAGCTCCCTCCTGTTTCTCATCTCCAGACGTTCCTATGCCTCTGCTTTCTTCCCGGTTGGCTTGAATAGACATCCAAGGGGGTGACGTCAGCGTGTCTATATTGTTTGACCATTTCAGCTTTGGGGAAGAAGGTTGGAGCTGCGTTACAACATTTCTATCCCTTAAACTCGACAAACTCTTAAATCACCTTCCTTTGATATTCCACAGTGATCCTGCCTAGTTAAATAATTTTTTTCCTAAATCGTCTATGTGTCATGCCTGTAGCTGTAGCTTTGGTAAAGTTTGTTTCCAAAATAATAAGACTTATAATACCTTGTTCTTGGTAATCAAGAGAGTTAATAAAAGGGAAAAGTGTTTACCTGGGGGAATTGTAAACCATTTGTATTTCATATAAAAAATGACAGCTTTAGTGGTCTTGGATGTAGCTGGGGGCAGAATGTATTGAGAGAAATGGGGTAGAGTATAGTGAGACAAAAGAGGCTTCTTTGTGTTTGTTTTCAAGGAAAGCTCAGATTTAGAGGTAAACTAATCAAGCATCTTCTAACATTTCAAAAAATAAGAGATAAAATCGTATTCATGCACCTGATAGTTCTAAAATTTTATGAAAAATTTGATGAATTTATGTATATTGAGTTGATTCATGTATCAGTATACCATTTAGTAGAGAACAATTTTCTGTTTTTCATCATTATCAATAATTAGTGAAATTAATATCTATGTTGATACATTTAATAAATATAATAGAATTTTACTCACGTAGGCTTGTATTTCTAATAAATACCAAACACAAAGTGATCAACACTTACTACTGTCTTTCTGGGACTGCTTTGATGTGTTTTTGCTATCTTTTATACATTAAATTTATTATATTTTTAGCAACCCTATTAACTGATAAATTTGCTGATTATAATTTTTATTAAAATGAATAACATTTTATAAAAATTTGAGACCATTATTCAGAAAATTACAAGTGCTGTATTATCCAGTGCTTTCTAGCATCAACATTCAGCCTAGAATGTTGCCATGATACTGTATTTAAATAACCGGCATGTTAAAAAACACACACACATATTAATAAATCATAGGTGCTCTTTGAAGGTAATCTATTACACACTATGGTTTAAAACATGATTTTATAATGCATGATACCACAACTCACTTTGGAATGCGTATGAATGATTTATTACTGAAAGACTTTTTCTAAATACATATTCCATCACTCTTAAGCACACAGTAGAAATGATGCGTAATTTTCTGTTTTATAAATAATATATCTTTAAAAGACATGTTAGTTTCTATAAATATTTAAAATATTTTTGTAGTATAAAAAGCATAAAATGAAAAATGTTCTAATTTAGGTTTCATTTTATATGATGTCTTTCCCATAGTAGTCAATGTAAATACTATTCTATTTTTGTCTTTAGTGTTCAGAAGGAGCCCAGATATGTTGTGTTTTTTGCTAGTATGATATTCGGCTAACTTTTATAGCATTTTTCCTTTTTGGATAACTTAATTTACCATGTAATTGTCCATGCTGGGGTGGAGCAAAGATTTATCCAAAAGGTTACTTTTATTAGAAAAGTGTACTGCTTTAGGGTTTTGAACTTCTGACTATTGGCAGACAGTAACCTTATTTGCTGAATATCAGTTGTCATTCAATTACTCTTTCCCTGTCTCACTGGCTTTTCTCTCCCTGTTTCCCATTTTGACTTTATACTGAATAAAATCAAACGTCTAAGTACTCTACTTACTGTGTACACCTTGCCATTTATATGTAACTAGTCTCTTGCAGGAAGGAATGTTCAAATGATGCTATCTTTGTTTTATGCTATTGGAAAATATACGTGTCAACCTTTAAGAAATAGTATATTCAGTCAACTCTTGATTAAATGTAGTATTCTTTCCTGAAAAATAAAACCCAGTGCTCTGTTTAGTTCTTACCTACATTATAGTCTGAAAATGAGACTTATGACAAATTGGTTGTAAGCTTAATTTCAATTTTAAGTGAAAAATGATTTCTTAAAAAAACTCATTTTGTTTCATAAAACCCTGAACACACTTTATGTAGAATTTAGTACTCATTTGTAATCATAAAGGAATAATAATCAAACTTCCCAACAAGATGAGGTTTTGGGGAAACATGAATTAAACTGGCTACCTGGAGAATGTTCAAATATTGCGAGACGTATTTTGAAAATATCAAATGGGCCTTAGGGTGGAATTCCATAAATAATCAAAAAAGCCAGATGTCTTTGATCATGAAATAATTTGTGGAAGTGTGCCAAGGTGTTCTAAGCTTTCCTCATCTGTTTTTAAAATAATCAATTTAATGTGAAAATGGGTTCCAAAAAATTTAATACTTTTTGCCAAATTCAGTTTGTCTTTATTAACTGATTCCCCTGATTCTAAATTAATGAAGAATATGATTTTAAATATTTTAAGGACCCCCCCCAATTCTTTTTCTTAGTCAACTCAAACCAGCAAACATTTATTTATTATGTGTTTACTATAAACATAGTGTTATACTCGTTTCAAGGGGATATAAAAGTAAAAAAAAAAAATACTGTTTACCTTCAAATTACTGCAAACTATTCCAACAAAATAATTTCATGTAGTATTTTATAAATAAAGTTCTTTAAATGGCTACCTGAAAATATTTTTAGCATTAAAGTCAACAAATGTTTTAGATGTTTTTCTTCACTGTAACAAATTCTAGGAGAATATAGAAAAAGTGTCAAATGTAGCTCTTCTTTTTAACAAAGTAATTTTTTATAATCTAGCCTGAAAGATAAGATAAAATATCAGATAGTGTAAGGACATGAGTAAATGGTAATTGTATTACGATTTTAAGTGCTGTAAAAGCTCACAGAAAATGCAAATTAGTAGTCACTATATTATTTCAACACTTCTTTTGGTCTAGAAGAGCTAATTCCCATAATAGTAGTTATTGCTGTAAGGGTTTTTTTTTGTTTTTTTGTTTTTTTAAATAAGGACGAAGTTTAGCCCTACTTATGTTTGCACTATCAAAAGTTTCGTTGTGACTATACATGTAAATGGGGTAGTGTGTTTACATCAAGGTTGAAGTACTTTGTAATGAAAATCTTTGGTTCAGAAATTAATGTTGTCATATCAGTTTTTGAGATAGGCTCAAATTCTGTGGTTTGCTGCCAATGAGTATGGCGCAAAATTTTGGAGCTAGTTGTATTTAGCTATACAGTATTCAGTGAGTTGTATCTGAATTTCCTGCTAAGTTATATAACTTTTCAGAGGAAAGTCTTGGTCTTAGTGTTACGGTGTCTAACTTATCTCGAAGTCCTCCCTCTTGAGGATGATTCCTCTACAAACTGTCCTCTTCATTACCATCAGTGCTGTACCAGCCAAAGCAGGGAACTGCATGTGAGGCTCCCAATAGCTCTCTGTTGCCTGCAGAAAACATTTCTTAGCACCAGCAAAAAGTCCCTCCTCTAGTCTTGCCTCTTTTTCCCTGCAAAAATTATTTTCATGAGCAGCCTCTGCATTTTGTATGTTGTTGGTACTTTCTCCTGGGTGAATACCTTCTTAAAAGAAGTGCCTGGCTCAACTATTAGGTCTTCAGTGTCTTTCCCTGACCCCACTGTTATATTTTTCCACAATCAGTATTTCCACATTTATTATAGCATAGTACAGATAGTGTGTCAGGAGAGACCAATCAGGGACAGAAACCACAACAGTTACTTGAACAGAGATATATCAATATAAAGAATTGTTAGCTAGGTAGAAAGGTGATACTTAGGAAACTGACAAGACAGGAAGAGAACCCTAAGGGATCAAGTGTGTTTCAACTACAAGAAAGAGATTGGGTTATTTGAACATAGAAACTTAGAGGAGGAGCCCTGTAGAGCTGAAATAGATTTCTGAGGAGAGAATGCTGCTCTACTAGTGCTGCTGTAGCTAACTTTAGAAGATGGTCCCTGTGGGTCTGGGATGCAGGTCTTTAAGGAGGGTTGGCCAGCCAGCTGGTGGTGAGATCTCTGGGTACAGGCTGGGGTCAGGATGAGGCTGGTTTTACAAGTGAGAAAATTGGCCAACTGGATTGAAATGCTGCTAGAGAGAACTGCTTCTGCCCAGATGAAGTGTTGCCTGGGTAACACAGGAACCACAGACAGACAAGAGGCAAAACAGAAACATCCATAGACAGGAAGGAGTGTGTCCCTTCTCCCTTCTCAGCCTTGCAGTCCCCCACTGGTATCCCTGTGGCAGATCTAGGAGCCAGCAACTGGCAAAGCAGAAGTGAGGTTTGCAGAATTGTTAGCCCAGCATCACAGAGGAGGATGAATTTGTAGCTGATAGATAATGGTTTGATAACTGACACAGAAGAATAAATGCCTTCTTCCTATTGGGCTATGAGCCCCTTAATATAGGAATTGTGTCTTATTTATTTCCAATTCCCAAATATTTAAAATCTAAATCATTTTATAACTCATTTGACAGTGAAAAAAAATCTAACCTGTGGATGTAATATTCGCTCATGTTGCTGCAAAAATATTAATCCTGCCTGGATACTCACCCACATCTGCCTGGGAGGGTTTATAATACATGATATTTCACCCAAATTATTTTGTAAAACCTGGAGAAATTCTTTTTTATTTTTAATGTGAAAGTCATTTATGTGAAACTACCCGAACAGGCTTATTACATAGTAGTCAAAAGGCATGCTAAAACTCATTTTAGATACAACTATTTTTTCTCTTTTATTTTTATTGGACATGTAATCATTGTACATATTTATGGGATATAGAGTGACATTTTGATTCATGTATAGAATGTATAATGATAAATCGGGATAATTAGCATACCCATTACCTCAAACATTTAAAATCTTCTAGTTTTCTGAAAATATATAATAAATTATAATTAACCACCTTCACCCTACAGTGCTACAGAACACTAGAGCTCATTCCTCCTATCTAGTTATAATTTTGTATCTGTTAACCAACTTCTCCCAAACCCCCCATCCCCCATCTCCTCCTCAGCCTCTGATACTTACAGTCCTACTCTCTACTTCCATGTGTTCAAAATTATTTTTAGCTCCCATAGATGAGTGAGATCATGTGGTGTTTATCTTTCTGTGCTTGACATATTTTGCTTAACATAGTATCTTCCAGGCTTATCCATGTTGCTGTGAATGACAGGATTTCATACTTTTTTATGGCGGAATAATATTCCTTGTGTACATATACAAGGAAATATTATTCCGCCATAAAAAAGTATGAAATCCTTTTTTACATTACATTTTATTACATGTAATAATACATGTATTATTTTACATTACATTATTGCACAGAAAATACATTTTCTTCATTTGTTCATCTGTTGAGGGACATTAAGGTGTATTCCATATCATAGCTGTTGTGAATAATGTGACAGTAAACACGGGGATGCAGGTATCCCTTTGATATACTAATTTCCTTTCCACTGGGCAAATACCCAGTAGTGAGATTGTTACTGGCAGGGAATCTGTACATGTCTGCAGCAACCTCAATTCTTGGCTCCTCACAAGAAAGAACTTGACAGAGGGACATAGGCAAAGTGAGAGACCTAGGCAGGTTTTAGGACATAAGTGGAAGTTTCTTAAAAAGTTTTCGAGTAGGAGTGGAAGGAAGTAAATTATTCTTGGAAGAGGGCCAAGCAGGCGACCTGAGAGATCAAGGGCACTGTTTGACCTTTGACCTTGGGTTTTAGACATTCGCATGCTTCTGGGGGTGTTGCGATCCTTTCTTCCCTGATTCTTCCCTTGGGGTGGGCTGTCTGCATGCACGGTGGCCTGCCAGCACGTGGGAGGGGCCGCATGCGCAGTGTGATTACTGGAGTTGTACGCATGCTCACTTGAGGCATTCTTCCCTTACCAGTGTAAAGTTCCCAGAGGAAGATTGTGGTTCGTTTTTGTTTTGTTTTGTTTTTTTGTTTTTTGTTTTTTGAGACGGAGTTTCACTCTTGTTGCCCAGGCTGGAGTGCAATGGCACCATCTCGGCTCACTGCAACCTCCGCCTCCCAGGTTCAAGCAATTCTCCTGCCTCAGCCTCCCGTGAGTAGCTGGGATTACAGGCATGTGCCACCACGCCCAGCTAATTTTGTATTTTTAGTAGAGAAGGGATTTCTCCATGTTGGTCAGGCTGGTCTTGAACTCCTGACCTCAGGTGATCCACCCGCCTCGGCCTCCCAAAGTGCTGGGATTACAGGCGTGAGCTGCGCCATTTTACCTCTTAGTGTGCGTTTGTGAGACCACTTGCTCAGCTTCTGAGATCTTAGGAAGCTGCTGATCACGTTTCAGTTGTTGCTATCTATTGGAAGATGGCCACTTCCTGGAGCTGGCTACAACCAAATATTATTTTAGGAAGACAGTTTAACAACCTCCTGACCATCACCTGATGGTTGCCTGAAATTCCTGGTGACAGGAGCCAGGTGAGGGGCTCTCCTGTCCTGCTCATGTCTGCCTCACTACCTACTGTAACAGGATTGCTGGATCATATGATAGCTCGAGTTTTAGTTTTTTTGAGAAACCTCTGTACTGTTTTTCCTAGTGGCTGTACTACTTTACATTCCTACCAACAAAATAAAAGAATTCCCTTTTGTCTGCATCCTCAAAACCTGGAGAAATTCTAAATTACACAACACATCTGACCCCAACGTTGTCAGATAAGGGATTACGGATCACAAGGTCTAACAAGGTCTAACAAAATGTCTTGTGTAGTTTAGTAAAGATTCCATGAATTGATAATAGAGTGTTTACTAATTTGTTGTTGTGTTATTTTGCAAGCTGATAATCTGGTTATGGATAGTTTTTTTTTTTTTTTCACATGTGAGAATTTCTAAAGAGGTGATAAATCTATGAGCTCTTTCTGGTTACTGAGTACATGGAAATATCATGGTTTATTGGAACTTTGGAAAAGGATATGGTAGCTCTTTTCATAGAGCCTCAGAGAAAGAAAACAGAAGATGTTTTGAATTGCTGGTGGCTATGGTGTTCAAACAGGTTATGACTCAAAAAATAATTTTCACATTGGTTTGCAAGAAGATGAGTTCAGCAAGGTGAGGGATATTTTACTTCAATCTATGATAGTCAAGAAATTTCACTAAAATTGAAACATATGGAGGAGGAATCTGGAGTTTCATTGGTTTAATCTTTTTAACTAGAAATATGAGATAATTCTGTACCCTTCCTTTGATAAGATTTTGATGGTAACTTCCTAATAGATTTTTTTCTGTCAGTGTTACATATTGCTTTGGTACATTTTTCTAAAGCTACTGTACTTTTAGTTTTTCCTCTGCTAAGGCAAGGACATGCAAGTAAGAAGATTTTGGCAGGTAATTGTGAATAAAAATAAATTGAAAGGTTAGAAAATATTTTAAAGGATTATACTTGTATTTCTTTGAGAAGATTGAAGACTGCTCTGAATATGTAAATAATTTTACAATATGTATTGCATTCCTATTGTAATAGAATCATTCCAATTCAAGTAATAATGGAACTTTTTAACTTTTAATTTTTTATGTGTTTGCATTCACGTGGCAGAATACCAATTTACAGTTTAAATCAGTTAGGGTCTGTTAAACTTCAAACTATTAATATTAACCTTAATGATACTAAGGAATTCCTTTTGTTTCTCTTCGGTCAGCACTGATTGGGTCTTTCAACATGTTTAGTACACTCTGCCAGGTACTGTGGAATATACATGAGGGAAAAGTCTGAAAGATAAAAATGAAGGAGAAATTAAGTAATAATTAAGAATAGTAGAAAATATCTGTGTCCGAGTTTTTATATTCATTGCCAGCATCAGATATCAACAAAGGTACAGGATATCTCAGGAAGAGAGCTCTGTTGTGGGCTGTGGCAAAGATAAAATCATATTATAAGCAATGCTAGTATTTTAAAAACAAAATGATTTTGTAGAACGAATTGGTTTTCTCCTACTGTCAGGTAACCCAAAGGCACTATTGATCTGGTTGCAAGGAATTCTGTATAGTCAACTGTCTTCTGCCAACCGCTTTACTTACAGCATTTGCCTGAAGCCTTTTTTTTTTTTTTTCTTTTTAGGTAGGAAGAAGTTGTAGCTGAATGGTTCACATCTCTTTGGTCACTGTCACTGCTTACCTCATGCCCCTTCAACCCAGCCATATACATGGCACCAACTGATTCTTACACAGTCACCTGAACAAACTCATGAAGCTCCAGGGAACAGGAGGAGGAGGAGAAAGGCAGGGCCAGTGTGCCTAAGACTTTTCCTTTTCCCCTAGGTTGAGGCGATTTCTTTTTATGTTCGCTTCCTAACGTGAGCTGTGTCTCATGACCTCAATTTACTTTTATTTTTAATTTTATAGTTTTTTTTTAGTGGTTCATTTTAATTAAACTTTGTTACCAAAACAACCGATGGCTTCAAATACAGTTTTCAAATCTCTGTTTCTGGGCATGCCTTTTTCCTGGGCTTCAGGAATCTGAATATTCAACTACTCCTTAAATACCGTCAGCTTGTTATTCCACAGTTTCTAAAATTCAGCATGAATAAAATTTAACTCCTATTTCCCCCAGAAATGTTAGGTTGGTGCAGAAGTAACTGGTGCAAAAGTAAGTGCAGTTTTTGGCATTTTTTTTTAATGGCAAAAACCGCAGTTACTTTTGCACTAACCTAATATATCACTTCCCGTAGTTACTCTCAGTGAATGGCATTATCATGCATGTGCTTGCTTAAGCCTGAAGTGCTGAAATCATAATATCCTTTCCTTCTTCCTCCCACCCCTGTATCTAAAGGGTTCCCATTGACTTCTAAGTCCACATCCTAAATAGCCTTTTAATCAGTCATCCCCTATTTAACTGTGGTCCCTACATTCATTTGGCTTGAAGATTCCTGCCTGCTACTAGAGCTGCTTTCTACCTAGCCTTATTGTCCTTTCACCTCATCTAATCCATCTTCCACACTGCCATTAAAATGAACTTGTTGAGCTGTGATTCATCCTTGACTGCTCCAAATCCTTCAATGGATCACCATCATCTTCTGGCTAAGAAAAAATATCCTGTCAAAAACTGACCAGCTTTTCTTTCCACCCTGATGTTCCACCTTGACTCCGTTTGTGTACTGTGTAACTCTCTTCCCGTGGCTGCACATGTCCTTTTGTTTCCATCCTTTGCTCTTCCCTCTTCCTTGCCTGTTTGACAATTTCTAGCTTGGTACTTTCTGTTTGAGGAAGCATTTTCTATTTTCCTTTATTTTTCTTGTTTCTTTTTTAATGCAATGGATCTGTTTCAACAGAGAGGCATTTACTATTTACTGTCACTGAATTGGGTCTCTTGATCTTTGCTCTGATACCAGTCCATGTTCTTGTCACCATATATCCACCACCACCACCACTAATTGTAACAGCAACAAGAACAAGGAAGCCAAGTTTTTAAGAGAAAGCTCTTGTGTGAGGCTGTTTGTACTGTATATGTGTTATCTCATTGAGTCCTCAGAACAACCCTATGAGACAGGTAGGTACCATTGTCTTTGTCTTGCAGGTAAGGAAACTCAGAACGAGAGAGTTTTAGTCAATTTTCTCTAAGTCTTCCAACAAGAGGTAGAAATGAAATTCAAATAAGTTATTCTTAACTGTAGAGTCCTGTCTAGTAACAATGACATGATGCTACTTACCTCATCAGGTTGAGAGCCCCTTAAAGGCAAGAATTATGTCTTTCATTAATAGTTGCTTGAGTGAGTGCTTGAATGAGAAGATGACCAAAGCCGTGCGTGTTATAAAAACATTTAGCCTACAATGCCAACGATAACTCAGTGTTCTCAGAAGAAAAGTACTGAGCCGTTATCCGCCCAATGACAAAAGTTTGCTTGGTATACAAACTTGGTGTTACGTAGATGGCTTGGTTTACAAGCCATCATTTTCTGGCAGTGCTAATGTCAGGCAACAGATAATCATTTGGGCACTAAGAATAGCCAATCTGTTATTCAGGATATGCAAGAGTGCATTTTAAATGTCAGGCACGTTTACTTCTTTGAGGGAGGCACATTTTATACAGGAGTGAAGAATTAGAGATAGAAGTTGGAAATTCTTCCTAATGATATCATTCATTAATATTTCTCTTTTTTGTTGTTTTTAAATGTTTCAGCTGGTTATTTTCATGTTAACTCATTAAAAAAGTTATTCTCTGGCGAGTCACTTGGGGACAATCAGAAGAGACAGAGATCCTACATCTGAGGGCTCTCTGAATCCTCAAGAAGTACCTTGGGACATTATTTCAATCAGAGTGTGAATACCCACTAAGGGCAGGGCCTACAAGAGGTGCTTGGGGATGCAAGATGAGTGAGACACCATGTCTGTCTCTAGAAAGATGAGTCTCGCTGCAGCCGATGGGAATGTCAGAGAAGATATTTTGCTCTTTAGGTTGCCTTATAGGCTTCTCATTGCCTAAGGCAGAGTAATAATAATAATTTGTATGCATTTGCAATGTGTCAGGAACTGTGCTAAGCACTCGATGTGGGTTCTTTTGTTTAATTCTTACCATAAGTTTATGAGGTAGATATTATTACCTCTATCTTACAGATGAGGAAACTGAGGTTTAGAGAGGGTAAATCACTTGCCCACATTCACATACGTAGAAGGGATGGAGCTGGAATTCACACCCAAAGCCAGTGTGCTCTTAATCATAGTACTATGCTACCTCCCTATGTGACCCAAAGCAATCTGGGGAAATATAACTGTCAGGGTCATTACAGGGTGCTCTGACATTGTTTTATCTTTTCAAGGAACCAACAGGGGATGCAAGTACTCTTACCATTTTACAGTTGAAGAAACTGACCCAAAAGGATTTTTCCTGGACCAAAGTCATACTGCTGTTATACTCGATTATGAGGACAACAGTGCAGTCTTCTTTGTAAACTCCTCAGTAGCAAGTAAACAAGAACAGCAGATTATTTGTGAACAAAGCGATCTGGTGCTTATTATACATTTCTTCAATCCGTTTTTCTTTTCCCTTATTGTGTGAGAAATGCATACTTTTCTTGACTCTGTATATAATTACATACCTGCTTTGAGATGAACACTCTTAAGTACAGTGATTAATGGACTGGAATTGGACATAGTTGCCCTGCAGTCTAAGTTTTTCAATATCTTTCACCAAAAATGCTAATAATTAAACTGCCAGTGGCAACAAACAGCCAAGGTTTGTGCTGATAGGTGTCTGCTGTAGTTGTCCACGGCAGTAATGTGGTAAGCATTGAAGTGTTTCCTGGAGATTTCAAGTGGTAGCCTTTGAAGATGTGTTTTGTACATCTCTCCTGCCCTGGGGAGCTTTCCTGTTCCCCACAGGTACTGGAAGGAAGTCAAAGTTATAAGTTCTAGAAGAGCTGGCAGGAAATTCATCCCTGCCTGTTTTCTACAAGTAATGCTGCTTCCAAGCAGGCAACAGCACCAGTACTTTACTGTGACATTTACAGTATTCTTTTTTTTTTTCTTTTTTAACCCTCCGTTTATCACCCAATGAGAATGTAAAAGACTTTATTTTCTCTCTAGTATATTTTTTACCCCTTTAAAACTTAGCTGAAGTCGTACCTTCTTAGGGATCACCACCCTGGCTGAATCATCCCTATCCTCCTCTCTCTTTCCTGTCTCAGATTGCTTTTAATTGCCCTGGCCAACCATCCGGGAAGAAGCACTGCCTTAATGGCCTTTCTGACCAGTACCTCGATGTCAGGATGTTGATGGTTTGTTTGTCTGGTATCATGGCAGTATCCAGTTCAAATCTAGGAGTAGGAACCATTTTTTTTTTCTTAAGTAAAGGTGGTTTTTTTTTTTTTTTCTGATTATAATTGTGTAACAGTTTTTTGGGTGTTTTTTGAGACAGGGTCTTGCTCTTTCTGGAGTACTGTGGCACGATCTCAGCTCACGGCAACCTCCGCCTCCCTGGCTGAAGCAGTCCTCCCATTATAGCCTTCTGAGTAGCTGAGACCACAGGTGCCTACCACTATGCTCAGTGGGTTTCGTTTGGTTTGGTTTGGTTTGGGTTGGGTTTTTTGGTGGAGATGGGGTTTTGCTATGTTGCCCAGGCTGGTCCCAAGCTCCTGGGCTAAAGCAGTCCTCCTGCTTCAGCTTCCCAAAGTTCTGGGATTACAGGCATGAGCCACTGTGCCCAGCCCATTGTATAACAGTTTTAAATAAGATAAAAGGAAGAGACATGAAGTCATCTTTAAACTCGCCACTTGCAGGTAACCAGTATATTAATTTGGGTTCTCCAGAGACACAGAGCCAACAGGAGATATATACATGTGTGTGTGTATGTGTGTGTGTGTGTGTGTGTGTGTGTATATATATATAGAGAGAGAGAGGTATATATATATGTAGCTAATATATAGCTATATGAGAGGGGATTTATTAGGGCAATTGGCTTATGCAAAAATGAAGACTGAGATGTCCCATGATAGGCCGTCGCTGGAAAACAAGGTAAGCCAGTAGAATGGCTTAGTCCAAGTCTGAAGGCCTCAGAACCAGAAAAGCTGAGGGTGTAACTGTCAGTCCTGAGGCTGAAGGCCCAAGAACCTGGACTTATGTCCAAGGACAGTAGAAGAAAAGTGTCCCTGCTCCAAAAGAGAGAGTGAGCAAAATTGTCTTTCTTCTGCCTTTTGTTCTATTTGGGCCCTTAGCCAGTTGGATGGGACCCACCCACAGTGAGTGAGGGTGCAGTCCACTGATTCAAATGCTGTTATCTTCCTGAATCACCCTCACACACATGCCCCAATGTAACGCCTTATCAGCTATCTGGGTGTCCCTTAATCCAGTCAATACCTAAAATTAGCTGTCACGACCAGAGTTAATGTTTTTGGGCACTTGGGTATGAGTCAGTGTATGTTGGTTGTGTCCTTAGACAGAAGCTCCATTCTGGACACTTGATGTGATACCATGTGGTGATGCCATGGCCCTCCCTTACGTTTTTTGATCCTCGGACAGAAGCTCCATTTTGGATGTCAGATATTACGTCAAATGGTGATTGATGTCAGTGACTCCTCCTTAATAATTCCACCAACAGTGTTTGTCTTGTTGCATAACTTGTAACTTGAGGAAAAGAAACAGTCATGACACAAAAGTGTCATGGAGATGAACTAGTGTTGAAATGGAACTTGGAAGTCATCTATCCTTGTGGCTCCAAATCTAGCTGTGCATGAGAATATCTGGGGGACTTGTTAAACTGCTACCATCCTAGGCCAATTGAGCTAGAATAGTAAGGCTGGAACCTGAGAATAATAAATGCCCTCAGGAATTCCCATACTCAGCTGAGCACCATCTAGTAGGCTGGAATTGGAGAGCCAGTTCACTGATTTTTAAAACGTAGACATGGTACCTTCCCTCATGGAGTTGAAGTTCTACTAGGTAAGATAATGAAATAACAAGTAAATAAAAATAATAATTAAAATTGTGTTAAGTGGTTTGAAGGCAAGGCACTGAGGGAGAATAACTTTCGCTACGGTGGTCAGGTAGAGCTTCCCAGAGAGAGAAGCAGTCTCAGGACTAGTAGGCTGAGAAAGAGCCAATCGAAGGAAGTGTGGAAAAGAGGCTTCTGGCTGAGGAATGGCACTCCAAGACATGCTGGTATGAGAAAAAGCTTGGCATGTGTCAGGGATGGAGGTAGCAGCGAGTCTGGAATGTGGCTAGAGAGGGGAGAATGCACAGAGATGTTCGAAGTTGTTTTAATTAGTTACTCAACAACCCCAGCTGGTAACTGGCAGAATGCAGGCTAGAACCTGCTTTGCTGATTGCGTTTCCAGTGAATGTCCTGTATGCTGCTGTATTGGTCTGCTCGGGCTAGCATAACAAAATACTGAAGACCGGGAGGCTGAAACAACAGAAACTTAATTTTTACAGTTCTAGAAGCTAGAAGTCCAAGATCAAAGTGCCAGCAGGTTCGGTTTCTCCAGAGGCCTCTCTGATGGGCTTACCGATGGCTGTCTTCTCTCTGTGTCTGACGTGGTTCTCCTTCTGGGCACATATGCTCCTGATGTCTGTTGTGTGTCCACATTTCCTCTTATAAGGACACCAGTCAGGTTGCATCATGGCCACCTTCATGCTCTCATTTTAACTTATCACTTGTTTAAAGGCCTCATCTCCAAACATAGTCACATTCCGAGGTATTGAGGTTAGGATTTCAACGTCTAAATCTTGAAGGGGCGCAGTTCAGCCCATAATAACTGCTGTCGTGTACTTGGCAAAATCTCCTATTTGTCCTAGGATCTAGTCTAACAAGACAAATGCCTGTTTCCCACTTGCTACTGAGACCAAGAGGGAAATCTGTATTACTTTCTTGGATTGAAATAACCCTAAACAAAACAGAGACTTAGCATCCCTGCAAACTCTAATACAGATGGAGGAATGGTAAGTGGTATGGAGCTGGTTTATAAAATTTTTGCTCGCCTGTCTGGGAACTTTAGCAGTTTCAAAACCTTTCCTTTCCAGAGAGTCCTGTGTCTGCCAAGGCCCTTTGATGCAGACGGTAGAACCCATCCTAGATGGCTTAAGTGGGATTTACTGTGGGATATTGGTTGGTTTATAGACTCTTTGAAAGGATGAAGAAACATGCTCTGGGCTAAATTTCCATGAACATTTCCTAGAACCACCCCCACAGGATTAGTCTGACAAGAGAGTTGCTGCTGCCGCCAACCCCACATTGCTTCTGCTGTGATCCACAAAGCTGCTGCCATGTCTCACTCCAAAACCCCATACCCCTGCCAGCACCGGTGCCAGCAAAATGGGTGCCTTGAATCTGGCTTGGTTCCTTACATAGTTAATTTCCAAATCAAAACTCACGTCTGTTGGATGGAACCTGTTCTCACTAGGCTGCACTCTAGCTGCAAGGGAGACTTGGGAAGGAAAGACACACAATATGGAGAGGTCTCAGAGATAGCCCCTTCCTCCCTTTGAAAAAGGAATAGAAAGAAAAGGACTTGGGGTACCCAAAAATATCATATAACAGATGTCCTCTGCAACCTCCCTTTTCAAGATGTGCTCATATTTTACATGTCCCAATCCTACCCTGATAACGCTATAAAACATAAGCAGGCTTTATATTCATTGTCTTTTATATCTTTGAGGGGTACAGATAAGATAGAAAAACCCTAAATTGGAAGATAAAATCTTGAGTCTCATCAATGAATTCCTTTTATTCTTATGATTGTACACAGTCTCGACTTACAATTTTTCGACTTTATGATGCTGCAAAAGCGAATATGCGTTCAGTAGAAACTGTACTTAGATTTTGGAATTTTGACGTTTTCCTGGGTTGGTGATATGTGGTACAATACTCCTACATGACCTATTCCACACTTTATTATAAAGTAGACTTTGTGGTAGTGGATTTTGCCCAACTATGGGCTTAATGTAAGTGTTCTGAGCACATTTAAGGTAGGCTAAGCTATGATGTTCAGTAGGTTAAGTGTATTAAATGCATTTGGACTTACAATATTTTCAGTTTACAATGGGTTTATCAGGACTTAACGCCATCATAAAATGAGGAGCATCTGTATTGTATGTGGTAGAAGGATGATAGAAGGCCACGAATTACAGGCTGGTGTATAGCAAGTACAGACACAGCGTTTTTGATTCCCTATGCTTCTGTCTCTTGAACAGTAACTTTAATCTTTAGGACGGTCTTTTGCAGTTTGGTCAAAGAGGAAGCAAGATATTGGAGATGCCTTCACTTAGTGTGGTTTATTTTAAACTGGGAGATTCTGTGTGCTTTGTATGTTTTAGAAGGACTCTACCTTAATTTTCTGCTTATAACTTCTCTCTTTTTTTGGGAGGCAACTGTGTGTAGATACACACCCATGACTGAGTATTCATATGATATAAAAGTAATGAAAGTGGCTGGATGCGGTGGCTCATGCCTGTAATCCCAGCACTTTGGGAGGCTGAGGTGGGTGGATCACGAGGTTGGGAGATCAAGACCAATCTGGCTAACACGGTGAAACTCCGTCTCTACTAAAAATACAAAAAATTAGCCACGCATGGTGGCACACGCCTGTAATCCCAGCTACTCAGGAGGCTGAGGCAGGAGAATCGCTTGAACCCGGGAAGTGGAGGTTGCAGTGAGCCGAGATCATGCCATTGCACTCCAACCTGGGTGACAGAGTGAGACTCTGTCTCAAAAAAAAAAAAAAAAAAAAAAAAAAAAAAGTAATGAAAGCTATTGTACTATCTGGAAGGGCACAGCGGAAATCATAGAATATGTGCTTCTGTTGATGCATACATTTGCAGACAGGATTGTTTTAAGTCGGCCCTTGGCTATCTATCACTCATCACTGTTTTTGGTACTGGAGATACAGCAGAGATAAAGATGTATTAGCACATCTTGGTGGTCACTACAACATGTTCATCAAGAGATGCTATATAAGTCACTAGCTAAATATAAAAACATTGACAGCTGCCTTCACTTTGGAATATAAGATTTAAGAAATTAGCATTATTTTTACTGGAGAATGAACTGTCCCTTTGAATTGTCTTATTAATGTTCGGAGTACTTTTTCCCATTTCCATGACTTATATTCTCTTGTTTTGAAACCTCCTTTGCTTTAGACAAAGTGAAAATCGCTGTGTTTTTCTTGAAGCTGTTTAGGTCTAAAATTTTTAAAAATATTGAGGTTGGTGGGAGGAAAAATGGTGGTCATAATTATAAGTATTATTAGGACATCCTGTATCTTAGGAGTGTCCTACACATGGTAAGTATTAACTAGCTCACCAAATGAATAAATGAAGGAATGAATGAAAAAACATACTTTGGAGTCAGATCTGGATTTCCGTTTCTGCGCTGCTACTTGCTAGCTGGGTTATCGTCATCTCTTTACGCCTCAGTTTCCTCATCTGTGTACCACATAATTGTACCTACTGAGTAGGTCTGTTTTGAGAATTAAATAATGTTTGTAAAAAAAAGTGAGATAATGCTGGTCTGACTTCAGTTTAAGCACTCCATAAAACATTTCCATTACCACCACTGTTATCACTTTATTCCCAGTGAAGATTCCCATAACAAAGACACTGGGAATTTCTCCAGCAAAGGAACCTGTTGACATTTTTAAAACCATGTACATCTTGTGTGTGTGTGTGTGTGTGTGTGTGTGTGTGTGTGTGTGTAACATCGTTAACATCTTCCCAGAATATTTTTCCACAAAATAGAATTTGGCAAATGGTGCTATGAATCAGTTACATTTATAATTATTTTTAAAGGAAAAATTGGATGTGTTTAAGAGTTGTTTAATAATGTGGCCATAAAGAGCTTTTGAAGCATTTGCTGTGTGTGCTGACTCTTGCTCCATATTAAACGGAAGGATGGAGCATTAGAAAGCGGGTGACAGAAAGACGTGTAGCAGGCCCAAGGCCGGTGAAGGAAGGCCTGCCTGGTTTGCATCTTGCTCCTGGGCATCTGTCTTGAGCTACCTTTTGAACCAAAGCCTCGCACTCCAGGACAGTCTTCTTAATGTGGCTGTCATTCTTTCTGGCAGTGAATGTCTGTGTGGTTTAATTCTGTGACTACCTGGTCATGTGACCCACCTTTGCAATCCTCAAGGGTATGGGGCAGGGCAGCCGGGACAGGATGAGGCTGTTTGCAGTGGCGGGCAATAGTCACTTCTGCATGTGGGGTTATAGCCATGAATTCATCATGGCTATACATGGTAATTACTGGAAATGCTGATTTACACATCTGTGGTCCTCATCGCTTTAAGGGAAAGATCTCCATAGATGAGAGAAGAGGGGGAGTAGTTTTTAACTCCATCATTTCCCTTATATATTTGAAAATATTCATGTGGAAAAAAAGGAATACAAAAGTAAAACAGTAGGACATGAGGGATTACCAGTTATCTCAAATACATCTCTGTTTTCTAATTTTTTATTGTGGTAAAATACACATAACATAAAATTTACTATCTGAACCTCTTTTAAGTATACATTTCAGTGGTATTAAATACATTCATAGTGTTGTGCAAACATCAGTCCCATTCATCTTCATAACTCTTTTCATCATGCAAAATTGAAACTTGTACCCATTAAAAATAACTCCCCATTCTCCCTAGCCCCAGTCCCTGGCAACCTCCATTCTATTTTCTATGTTTTTGACTACTCTGATTACCACATGTGAGTGGAATCATACAGTATTTGTCTTTTTGTGCCTGGCTTAATTTCACTTAGCAGAATGTTCTCAAGGTTCATCCATGTTGTAGCATATGTCAGAATTTCCTTCCTTTTTAAGCCTGATTATTATTCTAGTGTGTGTATGTACCGTATTTTGCTTATCCAGCCATCTGTTGATGGACACTTGGGTTGCATCTCCATTTTAACCATTGTGAAAAATGCTGCCATGAACATGAATGTGCCAATATTTCTTTGAGACCCGATTTTCAATTATTGTTGGTATATACCCAGAATAGAATTGCTAGATCATATGGCAATTCTATTTTTGACTTTTTGAGGAACCATTATACTATTTTTAGAGAACTTTGTACCATTTTACATTCCTACCAACAGTTCATAAGGGTTCCAATTTCTCCATATCCTCACCAACATTTGTTAGTTTCTGGGGTTTTTTTGATAGAAGCCATTCTAATGGGTATTAGGTGGAGTCTCATTGTAGTTTTGATTTGCATTTCCGTAAATTGATGAACTCAAGCTGTTCTTTTCCTGTTAGATTTTGCTTTTGACCTGTAAATGGCTTAAAAATCAAAGATGAAACCTTATCTGTACTTTTTCTCTTCAAGGTGCTGGAAATGAAATTAGCTGGCTCTAGGAGCTGGCAGCCCTAACTGTAAAGTGTGTCCTATGAACTTGGTGTCAAGCTCTTGCAGTTCCAAAAATGAATATCATGATCCTTCGAGCTGCCACCTTGGATATGCTTTTAATCGTTTCCATTATACCAATGTTTTCTAAGGTTTTTTCATATAAACTACTTTGAAATATTTTTATTGACTCTTAAATGTATCATCTTTCTTCTTGTTCTGAGTTTGTATAGACTTTGAGAGCAGTAATTTTGAGTGATTATATTTGTACAGTTGGATATGCTATCTGAAAAGGAATGTCTCTTAAGTTTTAGACAAAGCTATTGGAAAATGTCTCTATAACTGCTTATCAGTCTCCACATTCCATGGCTTTTTTCTCCCCCTCTTTTGACATGTCCATGTTTTCCTAAAATCTTGAATCAATTTTTATATCAATAAAAAAATTATTGCATTAGTCAACTATCTGTTAAATTCACTGGAGAGACTTCTTTGAGGAGACAAGGTTGGATACCTAGATTTTTCTGATTTTATCATATCATGAGTTGGTGAAATATCACTTTTACTGTTAAATGAAAATGAAGGGAAATATAGGATGATTATTATACTTTGATTTGACAGGTGAAAGAGTATGTTTCTAAATTCTGCCATGATGATTTTATATTCATTTTATTTAAAAAATTTGGAAATGTGGGTGGGGTGCGGTGGGTCGTGCCTGTAATCTCAGCACTTTGGGAGGCCAAGGAGGGTGGATCACAAAGTCAGGAGTTTGAGACCAGCCTGGCCAGCATGGTCTCTACTAAAAATACAAAAAATTGGCCAGGCATGGTGGTGTGCACCTGTAATTTCAGCTACTCGGGACGCTGAGGCAGGAGAATTGCTTGAACTTGGGAGGTAGAAGTTGTAGTGAGCTGAAATCGTGCCACTATACTCTGACCTGGGCGAAAAGAGTAAGACTATGTCTCAAAAAAAAAAAAAAAAAAAAAAAATTGGAAATGCTACAGTATAATTTTATGAATGTGAAATTATTACATGTGCTTCAAAGCATTGTTGTAGCTTCATTTGCCTCTGAATTTCCCGAGTGGTTGTAACAAGGTTGTCTTCCTGAATCTCTGCAAATTTAAGTCAGCTTGCACTAGGAAGCTGCAGATGTCCTTAGAGTTGAGTTTAATCTTGACTCAAATCAGCTTCTCTTCCAGAGCTTTGACCTATAACTTAGCAAGAGCTTTTCCCTCTTCCTTCTGCCTTCACTTCCCAGTTCCCAAAAGACCAGTTTTCAGGACAGTGTGATCCTTAGAGATATGGGAAGAGAGAGAGGAAGCAGGCTTTGATCTTTGCCATTGTGTACCCGTAGAACTCACTCCCAGATTTTTTTTCCTTTTTCTCTCTCCTTTTCTTCTGTCTAGCTGACTTCATTGTCTTCCTGCTCATATTCTGTCTATGACCCTTGTAAGACAGCAAACAAACCCGCAATCAAGGCTCTTGCCTGATTGAAGCCCTGAGAATTGGCTACATGAGGCCTTTGCTCAAGGGACTTAATATTTAATGTGTTCATGATTGGGTTAATAAAACAGGGAGCAGGTGACAAATTTAGTCTATGGAAGCCCCATGCAGAAGAGTGAGCATTTGAGAGGGCTGGAAAGACATATCAGAGACTCTCATCAAACAGGGTGGTTTAGATGAAAGGTCACAAATTAAATTTAATGTGAACTATGCTAACATAATTCATATTAAGAATATAATTTAAGCATATTACATCATGTCATCACTTCATATTGCTTTTGGAACCTTCTTGGAGTAGAAGAGCAATGTTTGCTGTTCCTTATAACAGAGGCTTTAATGATTTATTAAAAACAAATAATTACTAGGCTATGTACATTGTAAAAGTACATTTCCCGTGGTGTGGATAAAGAGAAAGGAATAAAAACAGGACAGAAGAGTGAAGCCAAGATAAGGTGCTTGTCACTGCTACTAGAATTCCCTCTCTCCAAAAAATTTTCTAAATATTTTCCAAACATTTTGACTTTATACCATTCATACAGTTTCTCCTATATTAGTGAAACTACTGGTAAAAAAAAAAAAAAAAAAAAAAAGCCTGTACTTCCAAAATATGTATTTTTATTTACAATTTATATTCATATACTACAAATTCTTATTAAGTGTAAAAGCACTTACAAAAACAGATGTTTTCGTAGGATGAGATAAAGCTAAAATAAACTCTTTATCTTGATTAAACGTGCTTCATTATTATTATTTTATGTATTTATTTTATAAAGACACAGGGTCTTGCTCTGTCGTCCAGGGTGGGGTGCCGTAATGTGATCATAGCTCACTGCAAGCCTTGAACTCCTGGGTTTAAGCGATCTTCCCAACTCAGCTTCCTGAGTAACTAGGACTGCAGGCACATACCACCAAGCCCAACTAACTAGTTTTTAAATTTTTTTGCAAAGATAAGGTCTTGCTATGTTGCCAAGGCTTATTTATTTTTATTTATTTTTTGCAGCAGGGTCTTGTTTTGTTGCCCAAGCTGGAGTGCAGTGGTGCCATCATGGTCCACTACAGCCTTGACCTCTTGGGCTCAGGTGATCCTCCCACCTCAACCTCCAAAGCAGCTGAAACTACAGGCACCTGCCAAACGCCTAGCTAATGTTTTTTATTTTTGGTGGAGATGGGGTTTTGCTGTGTTGCTTAGGCTGGTCTGGAACTCCCGAGCTCACTTGATTCACCTGCCTCAGCATCCTGAAGTCCCAAAGTGTTGGGATTCCAGGCTGAGCCACCGTGCCTGGCTTTTTTTTTTTTTTTTTTTTTTTTTTAAGAGATGGAGCCTTGTTCTGTTGTTCAAGCTGGTCTCAAACTCCTGGGCTGTAAGTGATCCTCCTGCCTCCGCCTCCTGAGCCACTGGGATTACAAGAGTGGCTACCTTGCCCAGCAAATATGCTTCATTATTTTTAACCTGAGCTTAATTCTTTGTGATACAGGAATTTTAAGTTTCCAAGTAAGTTATTATCTTTTGCCTCATTGTTGTTATAATTTATATACAATAAATTGCAACCATTTTAAAGTATACAGTTTGATGAGTTTTCACCAAAGTAGCTTATTTTGATATTTTAATAGCTGATGTCTAATATACCATATATAGTTATGTTTAATAAAATATTAAAACTATATATTAAAAAGTTTTCCTGATTATTTCAACCTTGTATATATAATTTGTTTTTGTCAGCTCTTTTTAAGATCTGATTAGATCTTCAGTTTTTACTTATATGGCTGACTAAAGTAAAACCACAGAAGTGTCCATTTGACCAGTTTTGGTTTGCACATGCTTATATTATTAGTGCTGTTTTAATCCATGTTTTCTTTCCGGGGATCTTTTTAAGCCATTTGTCCATTTTGTAAATGAGTTCAGTTAAACCAAGATAATCTTGTTTGTAAATCCACTTAGCCGGGCCCAGGTGCACTCCAGTCTTTCACAATATGCTGAAAGTGAAGAACTGAGTGTGAACATTTCCCTCGGGAGGAATTCCCCTCTTCCCTCTGAATGCCTCATGGTTCTATTACCCTGTCATGTAGGAAAGGCAGCCATGAGAATTCATATAATAAACATTAGGAGAGCTTACACATTTTTAGTTTAGTAGTTTTAACATATATATTATTATGTACTTAATATCTATTACCTATTTTATGTAGTATAGTTAGCATATTTAAAAGCATACGCTTCTTTTTTACAGAGAAATGTTAATATGTTCTCCTGTGCCTCAGTGGCTTATCTTGTGGACCTAACTCTATCAACCATTGTCAGTTTGTTATTTACAATAAAGCCACATAACATCCCTTTTCCAAATACCATCTTACAGAGAGGCTAATTATGCAAAAATAAGCGGAGCTGCTCTTCTTGAAAGGCGGTTGCAGAGCTGAAGTCTACCTGGTCTCATCAGCTGCCGTATCCCGTTCCCACCTGCCACTCTCCTGCCTTCCTATCAAGGCTTGCAAAGCACAGTTGGATTCAAGATAGGAGGAAAAGTTTCCTCTGATAATCGTATTAGGTATCATTGTGCTTCTCCTTTGCTAGCCTTTTGTTTTTATCTCATGGACACAGATTCTTGACATTTCTTTCCTTATTTTCTTTAGGAAACTTTTTTTTTTTTTTTTTGGAGACAGAGTCTCCCTCTGTCACTAAGGCTAGAGGAGTACAGGGGCGTGATCTCAGCTCACTGCAGTCTCTGCCTCCCAGGTTCAAGTGATTCTCCTGCCTGGGCCTTCTGAGTAGCTGCGTTTACAGGTGCCCGCCATTACACCGGGCTAATTTTTGTATTTTTAGTAGAGACGGGTTTCACCACATTGGCCAGGCTGGTCTCAAACTCCTGGTCTCAAGTGATCTGCCTGCCTCAGCCTCCCAGAGTGCTGGGATTACAGGCGTGAGCCTCTGCGCCCAGCCCTAGGGAAGTTTAAAGCCAATTCTATCTCATCTTTTGCAGTACAACAGGTCCTCAAATAACGTTTCATTCATTGTCGTTTGCTTATGATGATGAGGAGGGGAAAAAAGGTCGATTCTCAGCTGTGGGCACTCTTTGTGTGGAGTGTGCACATTCCCCACGTCTTCATGGGTTTTCTCCAGGTATTCCCGTTTCCTTTCATATCTCAGTGATGTGCACGATAGGTTCATTGGCGTGTCTATAGGGTCTCTATCTGAGTGAGTGTGGGGGGCTGTGAGTGCACCCTGTGATGGGATGACTGTCCTGTCCGGGGGTTTCTCTGTGGAATAAGTGGATAAATAATGATCTTCCTTGTTTTTATTAATCTACCTTAAATGTATGTATAGCTCACATTTATTTCCATGTTGAATATTAGAAGAGTTTTAGGTCGTTGTTTAGAAGTTTGGTGATGTTTTTGTGACCAGAAATATGCTGCAGGAACTTAGCTTTTGCTTATGTCAATTAGTCTTTGGTAAAACTGGTTTCATTATATGTTGTTTGACTGACTGAAAGTTGCAGTTTCTAAGACTTTATCGATGATGGTAAGGACTCACTCTATGTAGAAATACATGGACTGTAGAAATACTGTTTGTAGAAATTGAATAAATTTAGAATGCAAGGCCTACTTTTGTCTTCACCTTATTTTCTTACCTTTATTTACTTTGCTTCCTATTTCTTTTTTTTTTAAATGAAGCAAGTTTATTTTAACTTTCTATATTAAGTGTATCTTAAATTACTTTAATCTTTCTTGGAATAAGTACAAAGGGCTTTGAAAATATCGCCTATTTTATTGTTGCTCATAAATGAACCTTAAGATTTTTGGAAGAAAAGTTCTAAATAAATGTAAAATAAGTTAATTCCAAATTAAGTGAATGACTTTCGCTTAATTAAAAGGATTTGGGCGCATAGGTGAATAAATCCAACATTGCATGAAACATCTTTTTTTCTCCCTACAAGAACTGAAAAATACATTGTTGTATTTCATTATTTTGTATATATATATATATATATTTTTTTTGGTCAGTAATTCCTAGTTCAGAGCCCGATTTAGAAAAGAACATTAGGGCTTTCTAAGTTGGAAGTAATTTAATATAGTCATGATTTTTGTGGTGTCTTTGGCTATAAGGTCAGTGTTTTAATACTGAGATTACTTGGAGAGTGAACGTTCTTTTCTCTAGAAATTGAGGTCAGTTGTGGTAAAGATACATGGAGAGTTAGAAAGGTGTATAATGACAGGTCTCATCATTTTGAAATTGTAAAGCAGTATTAAATAACCTTTATCCAAGGAATATAAGGTTTTGTCATCCCAAACTCAATGCTGAGGAAGTCATTATTTTGTGACCCTGTTCTGAGGTGGAGATACTTATTTCCTGTACCTCAGAGTTCCAAATATGTTACTTGGGTTTTTATTTTACTTTTATATTTTGTAGAGTTAGGGTCTCACTGTGTTGCCCAGGCTGGTCTTGAACTAATAGGCTGAAGTGATCCTCTTGCCTTGGCCTCTCAAAGTGCTGTGATTACCACGTGAGCCACTGCACATAGTCCCCGATACATTCCTTTGTTATTTCGTCCCTGCTCTTCTCAGAGGAGTGCTTCATAAGAAATGCCCAGAGACTTTACACAGTGGGAATTCGAGAAGCTCAGAGGAGACCTCCTGGACATTTGTTGTTTGCCTCCTTAGCAACCTGTTGCTTCCAGGAACAGCTCCTATCTTCATTTGCCACTTTGCACTCTCTACTCCTCACCTGTGTGCTTAGGTAAGGTCCCAGCCTGTATGATTAGCTCATGGTGTAATTATGACAACATTGCTGACAATGCCTTTCCTGTGGACATTTCTTCCACAAGTTCTGATAGACATAGCTGGTTTTGCAAGGTCTGGTAATCCATGCAGCCATCGAGTGGGAAAGCAAGCAAAATTTTAAATAAACTATAGAAATAAAATCTCATGTTTTATAAGTTGAGTATTGTCAAGTGTTTGGAAAGAGCCCTTTTAAAACTATGACTATGCTTTGCAACACTTTGTAATTAAGCTGGATGATACTTTGTTGGGGTTTTACAAGTTAGTGGTATTTGCCTTCATGTGAATGGACAGAGTCAGTTCTTGGACTTCTGAGAAATAGGGGTCAAAGTGGGGAAGAAGTGAGTGGAATAATTTTTTTTCTTACAGAAAAAAACCTTTTAAAGATGTGTGTATGCACTGAGTCACAAAAATGACAGGCAAGGCTGCTTTTCCTTTTCCTTGTGTTTGGTCTTGTGGCATGATGTGCTGCCGTGAAGTCTGATTGTGGCACCTTGCTTGTCCTTACCTTGAACTTCAAATTCTTGAACCTGATATGAGGAGTAGGATATAAACAGCACCCCAAGGTCTTGCATGTGGCCAAATATTGTACTATAATTAGTAAGGATTATGGCCTGTCATTGCCTTTCCTGAATGATGGCTGGACAGTAAGAATTAGCACTTTATTAGCTCCAGGTTTTTAATGGTTAAGAGAACAGAGTCGTATTATGTGTATGTTCTTTGAAAGAATAATTGGAATGAATAAACACTGGGCAAGACAAAATTTATCGTTTAACTGGTTTTCCACTTGGCTTTTTTTTAACTCTGGGGAGTTTGGTGAATTAGAAACCAGAACTACAAACTGGAATCATATTGGTGTGTTCTGTCCATTGCTTTGAAAACAGACTGACTTTATATTTGATATATATTATTTCAACTTTCTTGGGCCTTAGTTTGTAAAGCTGTAAAATGAGAATGTTGAGAGGAAGAATTAAGAGTTTAATAATGATATTGGAGAGGAGTGTGAAATAAATGCAGAGACATTTCAAAGTGGGGTGGTGGGAGGGAGTGGATGTACAATCCCAGCTGCTTTTATGTGAGGAAACAGCATTATTGCGGGTGGGTGAGTGGGAGGCAGCAAATCTTTTTGTATAATAGTTCAGGGATGGGTCTGGGGCATTACAACATAATGTAAAGATACAGATGGTAAATTGGTATGTTGGAAACAAGTCTGACCCAACATGGGCCTGGGGATCCTTCACTGAAATAACATAACTTTGTAATGAATTTCAAAGAAATACAGAATAGAAATCCGTAATACATTATACGCCTGAAGTCAGGGGAAAGGAGGAGAAACAGGAAAGAATATTCAATGAAACTCCAAAATTCTACCAAATGCAACACTACTTATATCTATAGAGTTTTCTATAAGAAGAGTATTGGGACTTGGAGGTTAAAAGGTAGATTAAAAATATGTATATATGTGTGTGTGTCTAGCTACATATATATATACACACACACATACAGTCAACATTCTGTATCCGCATTCGTGGATTCAGCGAATCACAGATCAAAAATATTTTATAAAAATTGCATCAGTACTGAACATGTACAGTCCTTTTTCTTCTCATTATTCCCTAAACAATATAGAACAATAATTATTTACATAGCATTTAATTGTATTAGGTATAAGTAATCTAGAGATGATTTAAAGTATATGGGAGGATGTTCATAGGTCATATGCAAATACCATACCATTTTATATAAAGAACTACTTGAGCATTTGTGGATTTTGGTATCTGCAGGAGGTCCTGGAACCAATCCCCCACAGATACTGAGGGACGACTGTAAATAAATATGTATAGATATAAATCTATAAATATCGATAGATATCTGTCTAGTTATTTAGCTAGACTTCTTTAAGGTTTTAATTAAAATTAAGTCTTCTGAGAAACAAATTGGAATAGTCTTTGGAAGATTTAAGAGTATCTTTTCATGCCTTTTTAAAATGCTTGAATATTTTCTACAGCAGTACGAAATCATCTCATGTAATAATATAGTATCATTTGAGCAGCTCCAAAGGTTCTTTCCTTCATGCTCCCAAGTTTTTATTGAAAATATATTTGCAGCCAAGAGCAAATTAATTTTTTTATTATTAGAAAATGTCGTTCTTTTCTCTGATCTCCTGACCTATTAATGACTTCTCCAAAAATGATTGCAATCGTTTTTAGATATCTTACCTCAGAAATTAGCATCAAAAGTTGTTGAGCCTACTAATTATTCCCCAACTGCGTTACTCTCCCTGGTTCTTCTTTTCAATAAAAGAAGTCATTTAAAAATAATCTGTAATTTAGTATCATTATAATTTTCCACCTAAAAAGTCTAACTAATGTATATGCAGAAACTTTAAGGCCTTTTGTAATCTGGTGCCACCAAACCTACCCTCCATCATATTAGTAAATCCCGCTGCTGAAATGTCCTGCCTCATCCTTATCCTCTGAGAGAGTTTTAACCCTCCACCCCAGAGACTTCATTAATTCCTAATTAATGCGTGAAACTTTCCTTGACAATGCCTAGCCACCAAGATTGTGCCATTCCATTTCCCCTTACTTTGTAAACTTTGAAAGTAACACAGGATTTTTTAGTGTTCCACTCATTTGTTCTAGGTGTAAGCACAGTATTGTATAGTACAGTAGTACTGTATAGTATTAACATATATGTGTGCCTATTACTGTCTTCTTTGTTTATTTTTAACTGTGAGCAATGGCCATGTTTTACTCTCAGAACCGTGCACCCAATGGTCCATACTGCCAGGTCACAAGAGATTTTCACAATTCATTGATTTATCTATAATGCCATTATCAGAAATTATTAACTTTGAAATTATTAACTCAGAAATTATTAAGCTAAACAAAAACAATACATAGATGTTCTAGCTTCAGAATTTGGATTTTAGTAATACTTGACAATTTCAATTTGTCTTGACAACACAAAAACTTATGCAGGCTTTCAGATCAGTAAAAAACCAGGATTGAAATTAACAATTCTCCTAATGTAAAAGTTAACAGTGAAAGAGTTAAGTATACACTGGAAGCCAGAGCTTTCTCTCTTGCGCGCTTGCTGTCTCTCTCTCTCTCTCTCTCTGTCAGACTCTTCAATGAATTCCAACATTTGAATTTTGTGTAAAAACGTATTATTGGTACTACTGTTATTTGTCATTTATATCAGTGACTACCTTTAATCTTTGTATCTAAATGATTGTTTACCAATGTGGAAGACTAATTGAAATTCAATACCTAAAAGTATTTCTGGGCTAGTATAATGTTATGTAATCTATGTGGATTAGACAGCATACTAACAAGGTTGTTGGACAAGTAAATACCATGTTTAGGATTGTGCTGATTTGTGTATAGTTCATTTAAAGTCAGGGAATCAACCCAGTGACCTTAACATTGGATAGCAAAAGAGCCTCCTCCATAGTCCAGGGAAACATTTATCTCAATTGGAGACCTCCCTTAAAACTTAAATACAAACAAGGCTGGTCCAAAGATGACCAGTATTTTAAAGTGTTTTAGGAGAGGCCTCTTTAAATTCTGGGGGAAAGTGCTGGATTTTATTTGTGCTGCTGAATGTCTCCTTTTAGAAGGAAAGCTAAAACAGACACAGTGACAAATAAAAGGAGAGGAAAATAACCAGTTTTGAGTGTTGCTCTGTATCAGACATCATGCTAGGTGTTGAGACAGTTCCTCTTAAATCCTTAAAATAGCTACCTAGTTTGAGTACACTTATCATATAGAAAAAGAAATGAGGCTCCAGAGGAGTATATCACGTGCCCTGGGTCACAAAATCAGTAGTGGTGAAGCTAATATTCAGATTTAAGTCACCAAGTCTCCAAACACCAAACCTTTCCAGCACATCTGACTTGATAGAGCTTCAGTTAGATGTATTTTTCAGCTCTGTTTTTAGTTACATAAATCTTTAGGATTGTTAGGTCCTCTTGATGATTTGACTCCTTTATCATTGTTCAGTAATCTTTGTGCTAATATGTTATGCCCTGAAATCTACTTTGTCTGATGTTAATATTACCACTCCAGCTTTCTTTTGGCTAGTGTTAGCATGTTAACTTGTGCCTTTATATATGAAGTGCTTTCCTTGTAGACAGCATGTAGTTGAGTCTTGCTTGTTTAATCCAATATGACAATCTCTGCCTTTTATTTGTGGTATTTAGACCCATTTGCATTTAATATGATCATTGATGTCCTGAGATTTTAATCTGTCATCTTGCTATATGTATTCTGTTTGTCTCATTTGTGTTTTGTACCTTTCTTCTTTTTCTGTCTTCTTTAATACTATTTGATTTTAACGATTATAATTTATTTCCTCTCTTCGCTTATCAACTGTAAGCCTCTTTTATTTATTTAATGATTACTTTAAGGTTTTAGCATACATCTTTAACTTGTCACAGTTTACCTTCAAGTGATATTATACCATTTCACAGTAGTATAACAAGATTACAATAATATACTTCCATTTCTCTCCTCCAAGCCTTTGTGGTACTGTCATACACTGTATTTATATAAGTTATAAACTCCAGAATATATTATTATTTTTGTTAGAACAGTGAACTCACTTTTAAAGTGACTTAAATAATAGCAAATTAAAAATATATATATATGTACCCATGTAATTACCACTTCTGGTGCTCTTTATTCCTTTGTGTACTTCCACATTTCCATCTACCTGAGGGCTTCCTTCACTATGTCTTGTAGTGCTCTTCTGCTGGTAGTGAATTCTTTCAGCCTTTGTATGTCTGAATAAGTTTTTATCTAACATTCATTTTTGAAAGGTATTTTGGGGGAGGTAGGGGAAGGTAGAGCATCAGAATAAATAGCTAATGCGTGTGGGGCTTAATACCTAGGTGACGGGTTGATAGGTGCAGCAAACCACCATGGCACACACGTTTACCTGTGTAACAAACCTACGTGTCCTGCACATGTATCCCGGAACTTAAAATTAAAAAAAAAAAAAAAGATATTTCTACTGGATGTAGAATTCTAGGTTGATGGTTTTTTTTTTTTTCTTTTTCTTCCAGTGTTTAAAGATGTTTCTCTGCTTTCTTGCAGAGATTGATTCTTGATTGTATTATTTATGAGAAAAAAAATCTGTCATTCTTACCTTTCTTCCTCTGTACTTAATGTGCATTTTTCTTTTGTTTTTTTGTTTGTTTGTTTGTTTTGTTTTGTTTTGTTTTTATGAGATGGAGTCTTGCTCCATCGCCCATGCTGGAGTGCAATAGCTTGATCTTGGCTCATTGCAACCTCTGCCTCCTGGGGTCAAGCAATTCTCCTGTCTCAGCCTCCTGAGTAGCTGGGATTACAGGCACCTGCCACCACACTGATTTTTGGGTTTTTTGGGGGTTTTTTTTTGTATTTTTAGTAGAGATGGGGTTTCACCATGTTGCCCAGGCTGGTCTCGAACTCCCAAGCTCAGGCAGTCCACCTGCCTCGGCCTCCCAAAGTGCTAGGATTACAGGGCATGGTGGCATGCACCTGCAGTCCTAGCTACTCAGATGGCTTAGACAGGAGGATGCCTTGAGCCCAGGGTCACCAGGCTGCAGTGAGCTATAATCACGCCATTACCTTCCAGCCTGGGCAACCGAGTGAGCAAGACTCCGTCTCCAATAAATTAATTAATTTTCTCTGTGTTTTATTTTGGATAGTTGCTAATTTTATGTTTTCAACTTCATTAATCTTTTGTTCTTCAGTGTCTAATGTTAATCCCACTAGTCGTTTTGTTTGCTTTTTCCATATCACATGATAGTTTTTACAAAATCTCTAAAAATTTGATTTTGGTCTTTCTAATGTCTTTTAATGTCTCTATTAAATTTTTGAATGTATGGAATGCAATTATACTACTATTCCAATGTCTTTGTGTGCTAATTCTAACATCTGCATTAGTTTTGAGTCATTTTAGATTGATTTTTCTTCATACAAAGGACGATATTTTCCTGCTTATTTGCACTTTTGTAGAATTTTTATTGTGTATCAGTGGATTTTACCAGTTTAAGTAGTGAATATTTTGAATATCTGTAAGTACTCTTAACCTTCCTTCTGGGGTTCTCTTAAGTTAACTTGATTCTCTTGGGTCTTGCTTTTAGGTTTTGTTAGTTGAGACAGAGTAGCATTTAGTCTAGAGCTACTTTTGCATTAAAACTGAGGCAAACTTTTCTCTTCCAAGTGTCCCACAAATTATGAGGTTTTCCAGTCTGACTAATGGGAACAGGCCCCATGTGAATTTCAGGTACTATTCCTTCTAATCCTTCAGAGTGATTCTTTCCCCAGAGTCATGTCGTTTCCTCGTATTTGTTCACTGGTTAATGTTTTCTGGAATACTTAAGGTAGAACCTTTGCAGATTTCTGTGATTCTTTCTCTTTGTAGCTTTTTCCTCTCTGCTGCTGTAAACTCTAAGCTGCCTTGGTCCCCTCAGACTGCCAACTCTTTTTCCCTCAGCTCAGGGAGTTGGATGGGCTCCATTTTGGTTCCTCCAGTGCTCCATGGCCTGGACCCTCTATCAAGGGAGTAAGCTGGGGCAATCATAGGGTTAACATCATATGTAGCCCCTCTCTCAAGGAACATGTTCTTCAGTGCCTGAAATCTGCTGTCTTGAAGAACCATTGTTTCATATATTATCCAGTTTGTTGTCATTATTGTTTTGAGACAGGGTCTCACTCTGCCACCCAGGCTGGAGTGCAGTGACAAGATCATGGCTCAAGTGATCCTCACACCTCAGCCTCCCAAGTAGCTTTTTTGTTGTTTCAGGCAGTGGGTTAAATCCGGTTTCTTTTATTCCATCTTGGTTGGAGGCAGAAGTATTAGGTAGAAATGTCCACTGAAGGGTTTTCTTTTCTTCTCCAATTTGGCAGCATTTTTAGGAGACTATTTCTTTTTATCTTGGTTTTTACTTTTTTATTATTGACCTGTATCTTTTATCATAAGAATACAGTTGTCCTAAATCTATTTTTTCAATTGTCTGAATTTTCTTAAATGATTCAAGGCAGAACAAATGAAGACTGCTATCTTTTGAGAATTCAAAAGTTGTATAGATAGTGGGTATACTTGTATAAATCTGGTTGATTATTGCCTTTTGTGTTGTATAGATTATAAGGTAGAATGGGCTAGGATTGCTTTTTTTCCCTGCCAGTGAAGTTCCCAGAATCCAATAATGCCAAGTATATCCAATAAAGAAACAAACAAACACAAATGATAAGGAGGTTTTGAGTTGACAAGCTTTTCTGTACAGTTGTTATTTAAGGGATAGGGTGTTGAACAATGATTTCTCTAAGCAGCAGTTCCATATGCCATGACTATATAAACTTATACATTATAACTAAAGGGAACTTGCATTCTTTCCACTCCATGAAAAATGTACTGTTATTTTCTTAACTTCACGTTATGAGGCGTGAATTTAACAAACTTTTTTGGGGGGTTTAGCAAATGGCAATTGACATATATTCCCTCATTTTTTAAATGGTAGTATTTGCTATGGCTCTGCTTTTGATGACTGTTAGTCAGCTGTTTCTCTCTTGAACAAAATGGTGGGCTCTCACCAGCCTATCACACATCAGACTTAGAGACATGACATTTGAATTTATTCATTCCTTGTTATTTTAAGAATATCCTCAGAAGTTATTGGGCAATTACTGTCTTTCAGGCGAGTTTCAAGTGTGTATGATGAAAAGACTTGATCTTTGTTCTCAGCCAAGGAGCATTTAGTGACAAATAATCATTATAACACATTGTGATAAATTATTTGCTGAGTTGTTCATGTGTTTTACAAATATTTACTGAGAATATGCTGTGTGCCAGATATTAATACAGGGTGTGGGTTTATAGCAGTGAGTAATTCCCTAGTCTCATAGAGCTAACATTTTAATGAGGAGAAAGATGATGATGTGGAGGGAGTGGAAGAGTGGAGAAAATGCTATGAAGATAAATTAGGGTAAGAAAATGGAGCTTGTCAGCGGAAGGGTGTTGCTTCTTTACAGTGGTCAAACTTTTGTTGTAAGGTGACATTTGAGCCAAGACCTTAAAGAAATTGAGAGGACAAGTCACTCAGATATCTGGGGGAAAGTGTTCTAAACAGGGGCAGATACAAAAATAAGAAACGATGAGTGTGCCTGCTGTGACTGAAGAACCAGAAAGAGTCCAGAATGGCCAGTGGAATGAGCAAGGGGCGAATGGCAGGAGGTGAGCTCAGCAAGGCAGAGGTGAAGAGAAGTTGTGGCTGGACTGAGGAACCAGATCACCTGGGGCTTTATTGGCTGTGAAAAGGCTGTGAGTTTTCATTCTGAGTGAGATTCTGAGTGAGATTCTGAGTACAGGAGAGACTTTAAGGGCTTTGGGGTTTGGAAAAAAAAAAGTTTGGGGATAGTGCAAGAGAGTTGTATTTCACGAGGTGAGTAAGAACATGGTGGGATCAGGGGATTTGGGTAGGTTAATACCTACCCAAAGGTAGGTAGAGGAAGGAAGAATTTGATTTTAGACCTGTTTGAAGGACATGTTAGACACCAGTGGAGATGTCAAGTAGACACTTAGATTTATGAGTTTAGAATAAGAGATGAATTTTGGGCTGAAGATAAAAATTTACTAAGACATAATTTAAGTAGAAAAACTTACATACCTTGATGAATACTAGATAAAAATATCTAAGATCATCCAATACAGATCATTTTTATGGAAATGGAGAACCTAAAGCCCAGAAAAGAAGAATGAGGTGCCCAGGGACACAGGTTTTTGGCAGAATTCGTGTCATTGATTCCTTGTCTTCTACTGTTTCCAGCACAGCACGCAGTGTTTTATTCACGCTGATATAGTTCAGAAATGGGGGGAACCTTACCAGTACAAGAGCCAGGATAGTAAACAGTGGTATAAGGCAGAGTTTAAGAGCACTGACTCTAGAACAAACTTCCTAGGTTTATTCCTCATTCTCCCACATACCTACTGTATGACCTTGGTTAAATGATATAGCTTCTCTGTGCTTCAGTTTCCTTATCTGCAAAATGCAATTGATAACAATAGTATGTACCTCACAGAGTACTTGGGAACTTAATTGACAGGACGTAAGTAAAGCATTTAAGACACTATGTTAAGTGCTATCCAAGAGAAGCTGCAGCTATGATTTATTGTTGTTATTAATAGTTATTATTCTAAGTCACTCATTGGGAGATCTTAAAAAAGTCTTTTGTTTAAACTTAGTTTCCCTAGCTCAAATGCAAAATAATAAAGTCTTCCAATTGCTTCCTCTTTAAGATTCTTATTTCAGAATGGAAGCCAAGAGCTTTCATTACAACTTCTTGGGACCCAGAATTAGCTTATCTAGGGGGTATTTAGATACTACGGAAAAGTCATATTGAGATCAAATATTCTCAAATCCCCTTTATCTAGGGCTGCCTGTTCATTCCCTGACATTTGCATGTACTGGTGCTTGTAATTGGTTGGTAGCATGCTCTGCTCTATTGGAATAGTGTGTTCTTTTAACTGATTGTGTTCTGTGAGAATGGCTTAGCTGCCTTTTTCATTAACATTCATGATTCTGTGACACTTCGTTCTCTCCATTGATAGCTTTATGGATGTCTTTTTAATAGAGATTTAATCTTGCCTTTAACATTTTAGGCAATGTCTTGGTTATCTACACTGTAACATCTCATTGTTGTGTGCTTATGTTATTAATTCATCATTGTGTACTAATCAAAACAAGTAAGCTCCTGTTTTAACACCCCATTCTTTGTGGATAACAGTTGATTTGTGGCAGGTTCTAGATGAATTGAATATTATAATTTATGAGTGAAGTTGGTGAGTTTTCCAGAGGGAATAATGAGATTATTGATTAAGGGTTTTTTTTGTTTGTTTTTTGAAGGAGATTTAGTAACAGTGTCAGTGAAGAAGTATGAAAGTCTCTCTTTATTTCACTGGTTGGTGTGTGGTTATTTTCCTTTCCCTGCCTGTCTCATTTTCTGTTGCTGTAACAGAGTACCTGAGACTGGGTAATTTATAAAAGGAAGAAGTTCATTTAGCTTGCCATCCTGGAGGCTGGGAAGTCCAAGATGGAGTGGCCGCATCGGGTGACGGCCTCATGCGGTGTCATAACATGATGGAAAACACTACATGGTGGGAGAACTTGTGGGCGGGGCGGTGCAAAAGAAACAAGCATGAGAGGCTGAGCTTGCTTTATAACAACCCGCTTTCATGGTAACTAACTTACTCCCATGAGATTAACACACTCTCATGAGAAAGACATAAATCCCTCTTCATGATCAAATTACCTCTTCCAGGCCCCACCACCTCCCAACTGTGCCACGATGGCAATCACATTTCAACATGAGTTTCAGAGGGGACAAACCATATTCAAACCATAGCACTGCCTGACATGCTAAGTGTCAACCTTGAAGTAAATCAAGTGAGTTAACAGAAGCAAGTTATCCCAAGATGATTCATCATGCAGATAGTAAGCAGTTGGACAGCAAAGATTTAATTTTGTATAAATTATGCATATCAACTAAATACCATTTTTCCCCTGACTTATTTGCTCTGTTTTTTGTCATTCATGGTGGCAGTCACAGAACTTCTACTCAGCACGTGTTGGTCTTCTAGCCTCTCCTCAGACTTTTATTAGCCTTTGCTGTCTTGGATGTGAATTTTGTTCAATATTGTTTGGTAGGTTCTTGATCCTTCCTCAATGTCTCTTCTTTCACACTTTCAAGATGCTCTTCCTGTCCTTAGGCAGGTAAGACAGGAGCTTGGAGCAAAGTGTCTTCTTCTGGTCACTGATTCCTCTGGACTACAATGATGTCTGTTCTAGTAGTGGAATAGGGTTCACTAAATGAGGAATAAACATCCTCAGATACTAAAACTCTGTCGCCTTGCAGATGACTATTATTTTCATTCCATCAAAGGACTGAATAATCTTTTTTTTTTTTTTTTAAAGAAATGATTTGCTATGTTGCCCAGGCTGGAGTGCAGTGGCTGTTCACGAGTGGTAGTAGTACACTGTAGCCTTGAACTCCTTGCCTCCAGCAGTCTTCTTGCCTCAGCCTCTTGAGTAGCTAGGACTACACGTATGTGCCACCTCGCTTACCTATCAACTGGAGAATCTTTACATTGGCAGCTGTGTTCCCCTATATGCCCATAGGCTGACACTCTCATTCCAGTGGGGTACAGCTTAACTGTCCAGAAGTACGCTATTTTGTGCAGGCTGGGTCCAAGCAAATATCTTCTCTTTGCCATAGAATCACAGAATTTTAGGGTTGTGGGGGGAATGGGGTCATGGAAATAATGTATATTTGGTCCTTCATTTTATTGATGAGAAGAGGAAACTCGTAAGTGGGAAGTATCTTTTCCAAAATGTAAGTTAATGGCAGAACAGAAACCACTTACTAAAAAGTCTTTTTCAATCCTGTGTTACCCCCATGGTGAAATGGAACAAGAAGCAGATAGGTAGAGTAGAAATGGTATTGGGTTTGGAATCTGAAGATGTGGATTTTATGCCCAAGTTTATTGTTAAACAATAGTTACATGATTTGGCATAATTAACTTCCAGCATTTTTGAAATTGTTTTTTATCCGTGGAATGGTGAGTTTGTCAAAGACGCCACCAACCTTCATCTGAAATTTGTTGTGTATTCATATACATTGAATTACAGCATATTGTTATACTTAAAATCTGTTAAAGGTCGTGATTTGATTAAAATGTTGGCTAATATGGAAATATACCATGACCCTATTTTCTTCTCTCCCCTATTTCCTTGAGGTCAGAGGAAATACATTTTTAACTTCATAATTGTATATTCTTATCTACTCTGACAGCTACACCTCAGGGTCTCACCTCTCCTGAAAATAATTATAATAATTGGGCATTCTGTGACCTTCCTGTCACAATAGATGGGTATTTGAGACTCCAGAAGGATTTTTATTAGTAGTGTTCAACGGTATTTCCCTGTTAAACCCAAGAAAAATAGTTCATAAGACATCTCAACTCAGAGCTGCATCTGAACCTGAGCTGGTATATATTATCATTGTCTTACCAAAAAATTGTATTTGATTATTTGTCAAAAATGTAAAAAAAAAAAAAAATTACCTCTAAATCCATCACCCAAAGATAACTACTTTAGACATTGCATATACTTAGAGTTGTTAGTCTTTTTAGGCATTGCATATATTTTGACTTTTTAAATGCATGTTCATAAACATATACATATGTACAAATTTAATGCACAATGTAATTACACATTTTTAAACGGAGTAATACTACATGAACTATTTTAGAATCTGCTCCTTTCATTTAATGATACTTTTTGTTTTTTGGTTCACTCTACCTTAGCATCTACCTATTTATTGAAATGTGCATTGGGTCACTGTACCTAATAATGTATCTATTTATTGAAATGTATTTGTGGGTTCGCTGTGCCTCGGCATCTTCTGTACTTACTGAAATGTGTGTGTTGGTTCACCGTGGCTCATCATCTACCTATTTTTTGAGCTGTGTGTGTTGGTTCACCATACCTCAGCATCTATGTATTTATTGAAATGTCTGTTTTGGTTCACTGTGTTCCACAACTATCTATTGAAATGTCTATGTTGGTTCACTGTGCCTTGGCAAATACTACTTCTTGATCAATTTTTCATGTGGTTAAGTTTTCTTCTACAACATCCTTCTTAATGCTGTCTAATATTTCTTCTGTGTGGAGCACAATGATTTATTTAAGCCATTATTATTGTACATTTTGAAACCAAAGTACAGTGTCCACATGTTGTAGAATTTCCCCTGTTTGTATCACTTAAATAAGAAGATGTTTCTCTTTAGAATTCTGATGAGTTAGAAGGTAAGATTTCATAGTACAGAAACTAGAAATTTAATCTCTACTGCTTGAGAATCTTGTTGGAGAATTTCCATTTAATTGCTTTTTGTTGTTTAATAAATCAGTTTCGTTAAATTTTCTCTAAAGCATTTTGACCTCGCTTAAAATTGGGTCAGTATACATATAGAGAGAGTCTATTTTCCCAGGTAGTAGGTTACATGCAAGGTAAATCATAAGTCTGGGCCCCAAACCACTTACATTTTATTAGTAAAAATAGCAGTATGAATAAGGCAATTACAATAGAATAAATGTGTTGTATGGTAGGGTCTGAAAGCTTAAATGCTAACTGAGGCCAAGCACGAGTATGGAGGTCTGGGTGAAAGTTATAGGAATAATTGGAGACTGTGTTCTCCATCTAAAGGGATCAGGTGTTATTTAACTCAAACTAAGTTATTAACATGGGAAGTAAAGACCTGGAGTAACTAGGTTCCCTGACCTTTTTAGGAAAAGCTGAAACGAATTTTTTTTTTGAGAAAAACTCCTAATTCTTAAATGTTGGCAGCAGTTATAATTGTTTTTAAACATAGTTCTGTCCAAATAGGAGATGTCTGTGACTCTGCTCTAGCCCATATGCCTAGGTAAAGCTGGCTCTGGGGGCAAGTGGTCAGCAATTTGAGAGTCAGAAAATCCTTCAGAAAGATAAGGCTTTCCTGCATTCATCATTTTGAGGTTAGTTTAAGAATAGGTATAATTTATTTAAAAAAACAAAAACTAAAACAAACAAAAAAAACAAGACTTCAAGTAGGCAATTACTTAAGAGAAAAAGAGGAAAAATGATAGTTTATAACTAGATTTATGCATCTTTAAGCACCGCCACCCCCAAATGAAATCCTCTTTAAAACCTTCAGTATTCTACATATCACAGAAAGTGCTTGGTAATGTTATCAGCAGGAATTGTGGCAGGGTTCCTTCCACTGTAGGTAATCAGTAAACATCTTTTCATTGAAATAATAATGGAAGAGTTGGAGACAATTCTGACATCACTTATACTTAAGTGAGGAATGCATTTGAAGTGTGTGTTGAAATATGGATGATAATTCTGGGGGATCTTGGAGATTCACTGAGCCGGAAACAATATAATATATCATGGTAAGAGAATGTTAATACTCATAGCTTCTCTGTTCTGCCTCCTCCAAGTGCTTTTCCTGTTATTCACTTTGTACTGTGAAAAAACTAGACTACCTCTCAGAAGCAAAGGAGCAGCATAAAGTGAACATGAATGCTTCCATGGGTAAATTTGCTGGTATGCACCATTTCCTAGGCCTAGAAGATAGCGACGTTCATCTAATATGTTGCCTTTTTTAAGAAGTTCCTTTTGAGTTGGAATAGACGTAATCTCGCTTGTAGCCATAAAACATTGCAGTTGGTAACTAAAGAACAAGGATTTAAATCAGCTCTAGCTGGCTCCAAAGGTTATGTTCTTTCCCTAGAACCAAACAGAGTTTGACTTCTTTGAGAATTATCTAGCTTCTCCTAGCATTTTGTTTTTTTTGTTACTTTGGTCACTTGGAGGAGAAATGTGACCTGCTGGTGTTGGTTGTCAAGACACACACTTAATAACACTAAGGGGGCAGCCTGTCCTGGGTGCAGTTGAAGCTCCACAGCCAGTGGTGGCACAGGAGTGACAGTACTGTCACCTCCAGACTGTTCTTGACCTCACTTGGCATATTGATCTTCAGCCCTGATCCAATTATGTGGCAGGGTGACATTAGTATTTGTCATCACTCAGCTGCTTTCATTGCTCCTCCCTAAAAAGATTTTGAGGACTCAAAAGTCTCCAAAATAGAGATGACCTATTGATATGCCTGCTAATTAATTCTTTAAAAGCACTTTGACCTCAACTCCATATTTTTTCCTCTGTGCACATTTATGTGGCTTTATGGCTTCCCAATCCCCCAAACAACAAATAATGGCTTTACATATTTTTTTAAAATGAGATGTACTCATTTTATAAAATCCAAGTAACATAGAAAAATATAAAGAAGACAGTTACAAAGCACCTCCAAATCCTACCTGGCAGATATAAAATGTTATGATTTGGGGAATATCAGCCTCTTCAAATATACACATAAAAGGATGAATGAGTGGATAGGTAGACAGGCATGAATACTTTTATAACAATGCTAACATGCTTTGCATGCTATTTTAAAGTTTAAAGCTTTACATTTAATAAAATGAAACTGGATAACCTTTTAACTTCTGAGTAATTGCATCATAAAAAATTAGGAGGTTGGAGCCATAATGGTATTATAACCATTAGAATGGCTGAAATTAAAACTACTAAAAATACAAGGTTTATATGAGGATATGGAGCAACTGGAACTTTCATACAGTCCTGGTGGAAATGTAAAATGATATAGACCCTATGCGAGAATGTCTCTTATAAAATTAAATTTACCCCTATCTAATGATCTCGTAATTCTGCTGGTATTTATTCAAAAGAAATGAAAACCTATATCAACAAAAAAGTGCAAGACTTGTCAGAACCCATCAAACTGTATACCTAAGATCCGTACTCTTTGTTACATATATCTCAACATAAAAAATTTAAAAGCGAATGAAATTTAGACATTTTAGATATTACATATTGTCTCCCTGTTATGAAACCAGAGAAGATTAACACACTTGTGCTTTCTCCCACCTCCCCTTATGTTGCTTGTGTTATTTTTTTCTTTTTTTCAGGTTTTACAACATTCATCCTCTGATCTGCAATCATAATGCCCCAGTTGTTTAGTCTTAGTTCTATATTTAAATGGATTCGATGCTCACCATTAATCCTTTTGCCACAGTTTTTCCATGTCTGATTATTTATTTTTATTCATTTCTTGTTTATCCAAATTTTCATTGTCACGTCCTTGTTTTTGGTTTGTTTATTCTAAGGAAAGACTCATGGATGTGCTATTTCCTGAGTTTTTATGTGTTTACAGATGCCTGCCTTTTGTTTTTATGCTTGAATTGCAGATTAGCTGGATTTAATATTCTTGGGCCATACCTGTTTCCTTTTTTAAAGACATGTCTTTTGACACTGAATATTATTGTGAAGATATCTGTAGTCAGCTTTTTTTTCTTGTCTTTCTCCCTCTAGTAGATAACTTCCTTTTATATTTGATACTTGAAGTTTTTTTATTCTTTTAAGATCCTAGATCAAAGAACAATTTTTTCTTTCTTATGTTCAAAAACTTCTTCAAGTTATAGCTCGATTTTTTAAAAATTATGTTTAAATTTTTGCTGGTGTTGGAATGTCCCTTTGATCTGTACATTGACTTCTTCCTTTATTCTGGAGAGCTTTTTTTAAATGAGTGTTGTAATTTTCTGTAGTGACTGGTTTTGTTTTGTTTTTTAATATGAACACTTCTGTGTCCAGAACAACAATCATCTTTACGTTTGTTTACCTCAATTCTTCATGTATTACCTTCTCTCTCCTTCCTTTAATTTATTTGTCTTTCCTGCTACACTCAGTGATTATCTCTCTACTCCATGCCATTAATTAGATTTTCACTTCCTCTGCCCCTTGCTATTTCTAATTTGTTTATTAACTGCATAATACTATTGTTCTGTTTTCCATGCATTTCCTGATTTCTACAATCTTCCCTTTTGGTCTTTTGTTCTATCTTCTAGTCTTTGGGTCCTTGTTTTATAGAATTCATAGTTTTATGAAGTTTTTATGGAATGTGGCATATTCACTGGAAGTCTTCTTATGTTTCTGGGGTTATGTTTCTTACAGTCTTAGTTTACATATGTCTTTGCATGCTAGATTTTTTTTTCTTTTTTTTAGTATATTTTTATAATTGTCCTTATTTCATCTCACTCATACATAGTGGCGGCTACTCTCCACATCATCTGTGTGCTTTGACCACGCAAAAGTGAGTTCACTTGATCCTAGTTCTACTTTATCTGGGACTAATTTGTCTTCCACATCCCCACCTACCATTTAAGGACTGGCTATTAGCTTTAATGCAGTGCTTTTAATCCAAGGGCATGAGGGTAGGGAGAACTCAGCTGGAATGGAGTACAGTTAGGGGTCCTGGGTCTGGGTTGACCATCTCTGTGTGTCCAGGACTTTCCCAGATGAAGCATGCAAAGTCCCACATCATGAGAAACTTCCTCAGTCCAGAGCATAAAAAGATGGCTGGTTACTCCATCTTTCTCCTTGTGTCTTTTTTGTTTGTTTGTTTGTTTTTGTTTTTTGTTTTTTTGAGACTGAGTCATTTTTTCTGTCTCCCAGGCTGGTGTGCAGTGGCAAGATCTTGGCCCACTGCAACCTCTGCCTCCCAGGTTCAAGCAGTTCTCCTGCCTCAGCCTCCTGAGTAGCTGGGCTTACAGGTGCATGCCACCACACCCAGCTAATTTTTGTGTTTTTAGTAGGGATGGGGTTTCACCATGATGCCCAGGCTGGTCTCAAACTCCTGGCCTCAAGCGATCCACCCGCCTTGGCCTGCCAAAGTGTGGGATTACAAGCGGGAGCCACCGCATCTGGCCAAAGTTTTTTGAATACCCTAGGCCCCTGCCCACTCCATGCAGCTATGCATGGTTCAGCTTGACTCCGACTCTGCTTAGTATCTTGGAATGTGATCAGGGTGCCTTGGTACATACGAGTCTAGTCTCAAGGATTGTTTCTTTCTTTATAACTTTCTATTTCAATTTAACTTCTCCAGTTTAGAGAATTTAAGTGAGGATGTTCAGGGTTTAGTCAGCTGATCCTATTTCCTCATTACCATGTGTGGGGCAGAGGACATGGGCCCAATTCTGAGCCATGATAGAATTTTATTCCTTTCCTCCACCTGCCACTTTTCGAAAAATAACATATAGTTAGTGTCCTTTTCTTGCTTAGTTCCTTTAAAAATATATTTAAAATTTTTTATTAGCCATTTGAAGAAGGAGATTCAGGAATAGTATTTGATTCCACTATGGTTACCTGGTTCATTGTAAAACTGTGGTTAACTCAGTCAGTCAGATGATTTAGCCTTGTATATCGTCTCTTTCTCCTTCCATCCTGCCCTCAAAGTGCACACATGAACAGCTCTCTCTGTATTTCCCATATGAGTATGCAAGTGAAAGCATTAGGTTTGAGAGAGCTGAGAGCAAAAACCCAATCAAAAGCACAATAGATTAGCCCATGAATTGAAAATGTGCTCCTTTCTTGCAGGATTTGTAAGTTTAGATGCTACCATTTGAGAACTCTTATTTCTAGGTATTGCTTCAGATTAAGCACTATATTTCACATGGAAACATTAATGGTGATGTGGCTTTTATGCTGAGCTTACTAGTTCTCTTAAGACTTATTTCTTTAAGAATAAATATTAGGATTCTTCAACAGGGATGTAGTGGCTCAGATTTCCAAGGACTGTGTTACTTGGGGCAATGAGTGTGAATGTTGGAAAACTAGTGCCAGCTCTCTCCATCCATCTCCTTAGCAGAACTGTTTTAGTAATCTTGTGACCATGAAAGCTGGTCAAGCAGTCATAACCCATGAAGTCAAGAAAGGTAAGCACAGTCCTAACTGAAAAGGTCAGGAAAACAGTGATACAGCCTAAACAAGGGTAAGGTTTGAGTTTTGAATGAAAGTGAGAAATCATTGCAAATAAAATTCAGAAAGTAATTTAGGGCACACCTTGAAAAGTATTGCTGAATTCATTAGCAGGATGTAGCATGTGCTATTAGAATAAAAGGCATTTACTGCTACTCTCCCTGAAGAGGGATTTTTGCTTGGTTTTATTTTGCTTTTTGTAGTGGGGTTGGGAGTATTCAAAAATCCACATAAATTTGAAGTTTTATGCTTTTTCACCTTTCTCTTCTTAAGCCTCAAACAGTAGGTAATAGCAAGAAAAATGATTATTTTTATATTGGTTTTTGTTAGCCCATTTTTTTTCTACTCTAGAACAATGAAGAAGTTTGTCCTATTTTTAGATTATGATGCATCTGTCTGCATATTATATTTCACTTGGAATTATTTGCTTTATATTGAGCTTTTCAGAAATATGTGCAGTATATAAATTGGAAATTTTAAAATATACTGTATCTCTTACTAGATTGTTTGCTTACTCAGATTATTGCTACAATTAGCAGATATATTTAGTGATTGAAGTCAGAAGTTATTACAATGAGCTTTATTTTATTTACATTTGTTAGCTAAATTAATTAGCACTTTAATGCCTGTTTTCCCCTTTAGGAATGTTGTAAAAAGATCATTTTTTCTTTCCTCAGAGATTAGAATGTCTTTTTTGTCATGGAAAGTAAAATATATTAGAGAAAATTTTTCAGTGGATGCTTCAATGTTAATTCGAAGCTAGAATAAAAGGTAGTACATTTATTTTCACCTCTTTCCTATCCCTCCACCTTTTTAAGGCAAGTGTGGGGCTTTGGAGAAAATGAGCCAATAAAGATAAACAACAGAGAATCACAAGGATATGGCTGGAAATAAAATCTGGCCTACTTTTCAGCAATTTCTTGCTCTTCTATATGGTGTTCACATCATGCATGGGAAACTGACTTCTACACATTGTTGTGTAGGGAGGAATTCACAATAAGACAGATCCTTCATTGGTTCCTTACAACAAATACCAAAATACAAAAAGGCCTTTTTTAAAAATAAAGCAAGCAGCCTGAGAAATGGAAGCCAAGGACAGCGTTTATGTGAAACATCATTATAGTGATATGTGAAAGGTTTTCCTAGAAATCTAATCCATTTCTTTGTATAAATAGCTTCTTAATTTAATTTGTAGTTGATAGCCATGCACTTCGGATTTCCAATTTAAAATCAGCAGCACCTTATACCTAATTAGTTATCAAACATTTTAGTTGAAGTTGGCACAGAACTTTTTTAGTTTCTGTGTTTGAGTAGATATTTTTGTATATTTTCTTCCTAAATATTTCATAATGTTAATGCAGTTGAGGTTGGGTCAGAATAACAAAATACTGACTTTTCCTCCAAGATGATGTACACGTTGTCACCCATCACATTTTTCTTGCTATCAAAATTTTCTAAGCTTGCTATGACCTACTTAAGGGTCTTATGACAAGATTAAAAATTCTGGGGAATTTTGTTCCGCAGACGGCAGTGGATTCAGCGCTTTTACTTGTATTTTCCAGCTTTGTTCCTATGGAGATAATGGCCAGTCTTGTCATGCAAACCCACTGCCTTCTTTTTTTGGTAGACATGCTTTTTGTTTTGACTCCCAGGAAGCAATACCATTTGAATTGTTTGTTGGACTTTGTAATGTACCATGCCTGTATCTTTCAGTATTTCATCAGGAGACACTTTATTGACATGTTCACCTCACTGTAATTCTGGTTTGTCAGCATTTCTCTTATAAATCTGTATATTTCAGGGGTTCATTTAATAGTTTAAAGAATGTTCTAGAGTAAAGCAAGCACTTCTCCTGTGGCAATAAGATTAATTTGAAGAGGCTTGAAGTGATGAAATACACATAGCAAATTCACCTTGAAAAAAGCCAATTGATGAACTGCAGCTTAAGAGAGAGAAAAGAAAGAGTGGTGGGGAGTGAGGGAAGCGGCTCAAACTTGATTAAAGGTTAGGAATCAGTGCACACAATGAAAGGTTATAAGAACTGGACCTGGTTTTCTTTCTGAGAAGTCTGTAGGAAGATATGATCAGTTTTTAATACTATAAAGCTTATATGAAGAAGGACAGATAAGAGGGAGGGAAGGGAGGAAGGAAAAAAGGAAAAGAAAACTGTGAAGATAAGAAAGTGGAATTAAGGTTTCCTAAAGAAACAACAACAAAAGTCTCTGGTGTCTTACCTTCACCAGGTGAGAGAGGGATGCTCAACTCCACTGAAACCCAGCAGACAAGACAGGGAGTGGAACGACTATGTGAAGGATGTCTCAGTTGGGTCAGCCCTCCTTATTTGCTAGGTATCTGAACCAACCCCTCTTTCCACATCCTTGGATCCAGTGTCATCCTTTCTTGCTTTTTTGTGATTGCTAGTGTCTGCTTCTTTGACCTAGTAGTTAATAGGTAATGGTAGTATGATGCTCCTGCTATTTGTGTAATCTTCCTGCTGTTTTTCCCTCTGCCCTATTCTGACTGGTGGTACTATGTGAAGAGGACCGACCGGCATAGTTTCACCATGGTACACTGCAAATCACAAGAGAACATGGACCAGTGACTTCTGCCTTAAAGGGCATCATCCTTGTCCTACGTCGCACCTCTTCCTGAGTATTTGCCATAGATTGTGGCCAGTGCTTTTACAAATGACAGTTCCCCAAAATTCAAACTTGCTTTTAAAAAGTTCATGAACTGAGAAATCTGAGGAGCTGACTGACTATTGCTGCAGCACCTGTTGGGTCTACAAGTTCACTGTATCATCACAGCTCTCTTCATCCTCCTGTAAAGACTTCTTCTAGCAAGCTTTATCCATGTGGCTCTAGCCTTTCATCTGTCTCAGAGCTCAAAGTCCCAAAAGTTGAAAGGTCTTTCTCACCATCTCTGGTTAAAGTTTGAAGGAAGAGTCTGTTAAGACTTTTCTCATTGCCCAAATGAGAGGGTGTAGAATGTGTGGGGCCTGTAACCCTCAAACTATAGGAAATAAATATAATATTAGAAAAGATGAAAGGCAAGGTGCACCAACAGTATATGTTCACTACAGCCACCTTGCTCCTGTTTCATGATTTTTGTAGTTTCATTGTGGTTTAGAAATACTTGAAGGATGTTAACCCACTATTTAGCTGCATTAATTGAGGCGGCACTAACACAGCCAAGTGGGTTCTACGTAGTTGACTTTGAACAGGAGTTTTGTTTGTACAGTTGAATGTATGTCTCAGATTTGAGCATTTGCTGTTCAAATCCAACGTGAATGCCTATCCCACCCCTTTTCTCAGTCTTGAGGTGTGTTCTTCTTAGAAAACAGATTCCTGTATGCTTGCTGTTACACTCCCAAATGCTAGTTTAGGATTAAAAGGTCATCTTTTCTGTAAGATCCTGATCCTCTATATTGTTCAGTAGGAATCTGCAGCCAGCATTTCAATTGGAGATGTGACATGCCAGTAGCGGAGTTCTTGATACCATGAAGTTTTTCCCGCAAATGTAATGGTTCTCCTATGGAACTGCTTTCTTATATTAAGAAAGCAAATTCAAGTCATTTTGAATCAGAAAGTTACATTTGCAATGATTCAGACATTCAGATCTTTTTTGAAATATTATAGCTATTTAATTGTCATGAATATTCAGAAAAACAATGAATCATGATACTGTTTCATTTTAGCTGTATTTTGCACAAATGATTTATTTCTGTGATGCATCAGTAGTTTATACTTCTACTTCCAAGAATTAAGTGGCCTCAGATTGTTTCGAATTAGTATCTCCTTCTGTCGACACACGCAAACAAACCACCTGATGAGTGCAATTACCGTCTCCATTAACACTGCTGTCTGTTGGAACTAATGAATTTCCATGTAAGTTCAAGAGTGACTGCTGGCTGACATTTTAGATTATTCAACACAGTGACAAGTTCTGTCCTTTAAATTAGCATGGAAGTTCAAGGGTTACTAACAGTTCTCATCCAACCTCAATTTGACTTTGCAAAAGATGTTGCAAACATCAATTGTTGGTCTTATGCTGCAAATGGATGGTAACATTTTATGAATTATTTTTTCCCCATTTTATTTTCCTCCCTTTGAGGCTGTTTAGGATTTTCATTTTTATAAAACAGTTTAATATCCAGAACCTACCTGAAAGAAGCAATTCTATGATGTATAATTTGAGAGCTTAAAAACATTCTTTCTTCTCTAGGGTTGCCAGGAGACTCAGATATGCTGGGGTGGGAAGAGTGGATGTGCAGTCTTCACATGGAAGGTTTAATTGAGATTTTGTTTTCTCGGAGTGGTCATCCAGCCTTTCTGTACTTGCACATTCACAATAATTAACTTATCAGGATGTGTTGGATCCAGTGGACCCCAGTGATGGAGCACAGAACCAAGGAATGAGCGGGCACATTTCAGAGCTGGGTGCCACCAACTAAGTGATGGATTTTTCAAGCGCAGCTGGAAGGGGTCAGATACTGAGAAACAGAAGAAGAAAACCTCAAAATTGTACCTTACTTGCAAAATAATATTGCAAGACAAGCACTACTGGGTATCTGATTTATATTTGAGGTAGACAGTAGGAAAGTTCTAGCCACAGCATTAATTATTATGTTTAAATAATTAGAGAGTGGTCTAAAAAATAATCAGGACCATGCGAGCAGGTTTGAGCAGTGGGATGATTCAGTGAGAAATGCTTGTTGTCAAATGCTGAGAAAGAAAAGGACAAAGGGAACCCAGTGAGGCAATTAGAGACTTTTTGTAGCAAGACTGAGACATCAGCAACCTGTGCTCAGTTTTCAGTGCAGCTGACTGTATTAGAGAGCAGAGCACTGCTATCTTGCTGTGTAGATGATGATGAGAAGTGTTCATTCGTCTCTTGAGTTTCCATTTTACTTGATCCAAGTTGTTGCGAAAGTTTTCCTTTGGAGTTGAAGTTTGTCGTATTTGATAATTCTTAAAGAGACTAGCCAGATCGTTTTAAGTTATTATCCGGCAATTACAATTCAGCCATTTCATTGGGCTGATAAACCTTTAGTGCTGAGATTATGCTAGTGAGATGATGTAGTTCTGTGTTTGCAACAGTGGGGTAGCGGTTTTCAAACAAACACTGATAGGTCCTTTTGATGCAACGTCTAATCTCCATTCTGCCAACAAAATACTTTCCCTTTAGGAATAGGAATATATATTCTCAGAGCAATATGTAAGGAAGATATAAGAAACCATTTCTTATCTTTGCTTTTACCTATTAGATTCTCAGCCCTCAGAGGGCTTGGATTTTGAACATATTAACATATTCCTTTGTTGGAGCCTTCTTCAGGTTAATCTTTTTAAAAAGTCGATTTACCACTTCCCATTGCCTTCTCATCCCTCTGGGACCTGTACTTCGTGCTCTAGTGAGACTTAGCTACCACTAACTCCCTAGATGACTTGGTATTCCTTTCCTTTCTCTCTTGCTATCCTTTTCCTCATTTAAAACTCAAGTTTAGGGCGATCTTTGTCATGGAGCTTTATTGTCTCCCAGATGTATCGTTAATCCTCTTCTATGTACTGCTCTGTACTCACCTTTAGCTCTGTCCTTCTCAAATGGAGTGGTAACTCACTGGTTTCATGTCTCTCTCCTTCACTAGAACTGTGAGTTCAGAGAAAAGATTATGATTTACCCGCCTTGTCTCAGCTTCTTTTCTTGGTATTCAAATCAGTACTTAAGAAATGATGTTGAAGGAAATTGTGTTTGGAGAAGGACGTCAAATAAACATTTGAAAAATAAACCCAGTCCCTTTCTTTTTTCTATTTTTCTGAGCCTGTGCCTTGATGGCTCTGTACAATCAAAGCTCTTTGGTACAGCCCAGTTTCTTAGCAGGCGAGTCTTCCACTTATTTTAAGTTCATTAAATCTGCTTTGACCAAAATCACAAAAGCCAAATGTGCTAATATGTATCATTTGCCTATCAGTTTGGTGTAAATGATTTTTTCATTAGTTAATTGAAATTAACTAAAAACATGAGTAAAGGACTGGGCAAGGTGGTTCACGCCTGTAATCCCAGCACTTTGGGAGGCCGAGGCAGGTGGATCACCTGAGGCCAGGAGTTCGAGACCAGCCTGGCCAACATGGTGAAACCCTGTCTCTACTAAAAATACAAAAATTAACCGGGTGTAGTGGTGCACACCTGTAATCCCAGCTACTTGGGAGGCTGAGGCAGGAGAATCTCTTGAACCTGGGAGGCGGAGGTTTCAGTGAGCCTAGATCACACCACTGCACTCCAGCCTGGGCAACAAAGCGAGACTCACTCTCAAAAACAAGAAAACAAAACAAAAAAAGGAATAAGGAAAGGTAGCCTCTCTCTATACACAGTTCCTTTTTCTGGGCCTAGAGGCTTGAGACTTTAGAATTCTACAAGTCTCAGATTTCTCCAATGTATTTGTGAGGTTGAATTATGTTATTATTTATCCTTTTTAATAGTTGTCCCAAATGATAAGGTACCGTTGAGTAGCAAATGAGTTCATCCAAGCTCAATATGTCCTTACCTGGCCCAGCTGAGCAGCATTTTCTGTTTACAGCAGAAGACCGACCTCCCATCTCCAGTCACTTTCAGTCATTTCCACTCTCTTTAATTTGAACTTTTGTTGTATTTCCAATGGAAGTTCAAAGTGCCCTTGAAGTGAGATGACCAGGAGAGTAATAGGCAAGGGAATGGAAGTTGGAGAGGAGTGGAAAACTTTCTGTAAATGGTTCGATAGTATATGTCGTAGGCTTTGGGGGCCATATAATCTCTGTTCCAACCACACCACTCTGTCATTATAGTGCAAAATCAGGCATAGACAGTAGATCAATGAATGAATGTAGTTATCTTTCAATAAAACTTTGTGGACACTGAAATTTGAATTTTATATAATTTTTATATGTCACAAAATATTACTCTTTTAAAATTTTATCTAAGGATTTACAAATATAAAAGCCTTTCTTGGCCCACAGGCCTTACAAAAATAGGTGGCAGACTGGATGTAGCTGGTAGGCTGTTATTTGTTGACCCTGTTGTAGGGCAGCGGTCCCCAACATTTTTGGCACCGGGGACCAGTTCTGTGGAAGACAATTTTTCCACAGACAAGGGTGGGTGGGGGGGATGTTTCAGGATGAACTGTTCCACCTCAGATCATCAGCCATTAGGGCATTCAATTCTCAAAAGGAGCTTGCAACCTAGATCCCTCGCATGTGCAGTTCACAGTAGGGTTTACACTCCTTTGAGAATCCAGTGCCACTGCTAATCGGACAGGAGGCGGAGCTCAGACAGTAATGCTCACCCACTTGCTACTCACCTTCTGCTGTGCAACTGGGTTCCTAACAGGCCAAGGAATGCTACTGGTCCATGGCCTGGGGGCTGGGGACCCCTGTTGTAGGGGACAGGTGTATGAGGCCCTTATTAAGCTCTCCTATGTGTTTGATGATATACTAGTGTTAGAGTTCTGGGAACTCAAAGTTTAGTGGAAGAGTCTGTTGCTTGTGCAGATAGAGAGGTGACTGCAATGAGAGGGGTTTGCATTGGGTATCATGGGAGTTCTAAGGTGGAGCCCAGGGGTTGGGAGAGTTAGCTGTATGCTTGTGTAGAAGTAGCCAGGGAAGGCCTTCTGGTGGAGGGGACACCCTCTTAGTTGAATCTAAAATGATCAAACAGTGAATGGGGCTGTTCTCAGCAGAAGGAAACACATGAGCAACCTGGAGTTAGGAAGCAGCATTATGAGTGATAGGCGCTACAAGGATCTGGTGTTGCTGATAAAGAAAATAAAAGATAGTGAGAGATGAGGCCCCAATTAAGGCAGGCAGCTGGGCCAGGACACAGAGGGTTAGCACTTGATTTCATTAGTCTTGAGGCTCCATTGAAGGGTTTTATGTGAGAGGAATATGATTGACTTCGTTTGGATAGGTCATACCGGCACCTGAATAGAGGAGGAATCAGAGGGGCTGAGGCAGGAGCTATCATTAGGGTGGCTGAAAAAGGAACTTATCACATTGATAGAGTTGGCTGTCCTCTCCCTGGCCAGTCAGCAGTTTAAACTAAGACCAGAAGGGCAAGAAGTCTCATAGGTCTCCCTGCTAAAATAGCTCAGGTGAACAGTGAGTAGCTACTCTAACCCATGGTATAAATTGGAAGCTGGGTCTGTTGTATTCCTTGTCCTCAACCAGGGTATCTTGGAGCTTGTGGTGATTTCCCTTGCATAGAGCCTAATTGGAAGCTCAGTAAGAGCTTAGAGAACTCAATGAAAATGAGGTAGAAAAGGCATCTTTTAATTATTATTATTATTATTATCACTGAATCCCTAGCACCCAGCATGATGCTGGTGTATGGTGGATGCTGAGTGAATATTGAGGATTTGGCTTATGTCAGCATTTGGAAGACATCTGTACTATCATCAATGTCACTAAATACTTTAGGTTGGTCTTCAACATTTCTGTTGATTAGTGCTTTCTCAATGACCAGCTGTGTTATGCAAACTAAGTTTCTTAACTTGGAAATTTGGTTATTTTGTGAGTGTATTTAGTAGCATGAAATAATGAGAAAGAAGTAGTCCTTTCCTGTGAAGTTCTGTAGCTTAGAATATAAAAGGTAAGACATTTAGTTCAGAAAGGTTTGTATTACTTTGTTAATTATACATTATGCATAACCAAGAATAGGCCTTGGTAGCATTGTTCATTAGAGCCCCAAATTTGAAAATAACCAATGTCTGTCAGTATCCAATGAAGAAAGAAATTGTGTTATTTTGAGGAGAGGTATGACGTGATCTACCTTAAGTTTTAGAAGAATCCCTCTGGCTCTCAGTGGAGAATTGACTGAAGTCAAGGTTTCTGAAGCAGGAAGAGCTTTAGAAGGCTGTTGATTATCCAGGCTACCTATGATGGTAATTTGACTAGGTTGGCATTGGTGTAAGGGGCAAGAAATGGCCAGATATATACTTTACAAGTAGAGGAGAGTATTTGTTGATGGGTTGGGTAAAGGATGTAAGAGAAAGGAGGCAAGAAAGGAAGTAAAGGACTTTTGGCCTGAGCAGCCGGAAGAATGCCTTGACCATTTACTGGGATGGAAGGCTAACAACGGAACAGATTTTGGATTGTGAGTTGAGTAGGGTGGGACAGAGAGTTCAGGAGTTCGGTTTAATAGAGGAATTAAATAAGAAGTTGAATATACTAAGTATACTAATCTGGTGTTCAAGGGAAAAGCCCCAACTAGAAATATCAATGTGAGAGTCTCAGCGTTTAGATGATATTTAAAGCCTGAGATGATATTTAAAGGCTGAGATAGGCCCCGTGTGATGCTTGAATTATCCAGTATAATCTTTACATTTTTAAGGCAGATTGATGATTTTTATTAAGTCATTTTATGTGAAAATTGAAAGCATTGCATCCTTGTATCGCCTCAAAGATGCATACATAAATAGTCTTTCTTGAAAAACAAGTGGAGATGAAAAACAGAATTCCCGTATACACAATAAACATTTTCTTGCCACGGAAAGCCATGAACAAAGCAGTTTAGGAAGGACACGCATTGAACAGCATTTATGACTGATAAGGAAAAGAGACATGTTTCTGTACTGCGTCACTCAGTCTGCTGGCTGGCAGTAATGTGAAATATCAAAGTTTTATTTTTTAAAATGACATGAAAAGAGCTAGAATATAGATTAAAGAGTAAGTATGTTTTTGAAAATAATTTTTGTTGATTTCTAAAAGACATACAATGAATTGATAAGGATTTTCTTTATCGATTTTCAAGTTGCAGAAATAATGCTGCACAAGGTATGCATCCCCTTTCCAGGGACGGAGCACAAAATGCCTGTTTGCCTGTTTCTCTTTCATTAGTATTCTAGTGGTTGGATTCCAAGGACAGAGTTTTTAAAAACAAACAAACAAACAAAAGTCCGTCAATATTACTGATTTAAAAAATAGTAGAAAGGCTAATAACCTAAAACCTCTGGTCTCTGATCCGGAAGGCATGATGTCATCTAATGTTGTGCTTTCTTCCTGAGCTTTTGCTCCATGAGAAGCAAAGGATGTGTTTTTATGAGGGGGAGTGTAACTTTGCTCTGTCACCCTGTCTGGTTGCCTTGGATGCTCTTTACAACTTGAATAAGAGTAAACACCAAATCTTAAGGGTTTAAGAAACAGAGGCTTTTGCCAAAGCTCTCTGCATTAACTCAGCACCAAGTTCAGGTACATCTCACAGCTTCAGTGCTTCTCCCTACACATGCTTCCCTCAGCTTTGTAGAGCAACTGTGGAAATCATTCATGAAGGATATGTAGAACAGGCTTGTCAGCCAGACACGGTGCCTCACACTTGTAATCCCAGCACTTTAGGAAGCCGAGGTGGGTGAATCATGTGGGTCAGGAGTTGAAGACCAGCCTAGCCAGCATGGTGAAATGCCATTCTCTACTAAAAATACAAAAATTAGCTGAGCGTGGTGGTGGGCACCTGTAATCCCAGCTACTCAGGAAACTGAGGCAGGAGAATCGCTGAAAAATCGCTTGAACCTTGGAGGTGGAAGTTGCAGTGAGCCAAGACCACACCACTGCACTCCAGCATGGGCAACAGAGTGAGTGAGACTCCATCTCAAAAATAAAAAAAGAAGAAAGGCTCCTCTTTGACTGAAGTGGTACTTGAATTTTGGGGGCAATTTGCAGGACTTTGGCTTCCTTAGCAGGAAATTGCAGCTCAGGAACCAGAGTTTGGATGTTAAGAAAATAAGCATTTCATTAGAAACATTTACTGTTGCTAACTACTTGCCAGGTGATTATAGGAGTAGTCAAAGAAATGGTCAACATTGACAGCTGACGTGCCTTTGCTGCCCAGGTATGCCCATCACTGTGCTGAACACCATCCATGTTCTCCATAGGACTCATTCCATTCCCACAGAACGCTGGGAGGCAAATACTGTTATTACCCCAATTTTACAGTCTGAGGAAACTAAAGCACAGCACGGTTAATAGCTGGCTGGGGTCACATGGTTAATAAGTAGCAGGAATGGGATTTGAACCCACCTAGGCAGAAGCCTGAGCCATGCTCCTCACCACTGCTCTGTGCCTACTCCCCTCTCAAGGAGCAGTAATTACAGCTGGGACAGCCATCAGCTGGTCAAGGGTGTAACCCTCTCCCGTACCACCATCGAGCTTTGTGACCTTTGGCAAACTGCTTCTCTTGTCTGGGCCCAGCTTTCCTTGTCTATAAAATACAGATAAGAATACCTACTGCAGAGAGTTGCTGTGAGGAGTGCTTGTACTGAGTTTGTGGATACTTCTGGCTCAGTACATAGAGTGGTATCCAGTCTGCGGTAGATGTTTAGTAAACATTGAGTAAGTGATTATACTGTGCTAAACACATACCACAGCGTCTCCTGGGGGGAACTGGATAGGGACAGAGGAGATTGCATGTGAAGGGGAAAAGGTAAACCTTTCTGTTCTAGGTATTTCTCACACTGTCCTGACACAGAATATAGTACCAAGTTAATGTCCCTGCTCATAGTTAGTGGCCTTTTGCAGTTTATAATTTTGATATTAATTGGAAGCATCAATAATCATATACATGTGTTTTCAACATAGCATTTTGTATGCCCTTCACATGATATCGGGCTTTCTGGGGTTTGTACTGGGCCTATGCTGTAGTCTGTTAGTGGTGGAGATCAGCTGGCTCATGTAAACTGGGAAAGCAGGGCGAAGAAACTCTGGAAGAACCCATAGACGGGGCCTTGATCCTTTTTGTGTATAGTTGTGTTTGACAGCTGTGAATGGTTTGGGAACCCTCTGAGGAAATATTAGACTAGAACTCCCCTTGCAATAAATAAATTAAAAGACATAAACTTGAAGGAAGCTGTTGAAAGATGGGGAAAATTAGCTTCAGAGGAGACATGGGAGAATTCATGGAAATGATGGGTCCTTTTTGGATAAAATACTGTGCTTCAGCTGGTGCTCAGATTCATGGAGTGGATCCGTCTGACTTGCCCATGGGAAGGCGTTAGACTTCCTCCTGCACTATAAGTGGCCTCAGGAATTTTTATTCCACTTTATGTGTAGAGCTATGGATGAAGTTCAAGTATCACTTCTTTTCTGAACTAGTCAAAGGATAAATAGGTATTGTTTTCTATTTACTTTCATTTGTATCTGCCCCTTTTCTTCACCTAGGTGTAGGCCCTTTGAGAACAGATACCTAGTCTCCTATATAGATGAAACATTTCGTATCTCTGGTATTTACCTCATCTATATAAAACACAGCTAAGAACTAACAAGTAAGTTTCTGAACTAGCAAAACAGATTTGCCAAAGTGTGCTAAAGCTCCTCATATTCATTGGTAGTATTTTATTGATTCTTTTTTTTATGCTTAAATATAAAAGGCTGATTTCTGGAGCAAAATAGTTTAGAAGAGAAAAATCATAATGGCTTTCTGCATCAGCTTTTGTCCTCTGTGTACTGTCTAGCGTTTGTCCCCCAGCAGGGCTGGACATGATAATGGGCCATCTCCCATCCTTACTTGGCCTCCATCTTCGTTCCAGCTGCTGTTGTTGACCCTCCAGAACTCTGGGGAGAAATGGGCAGGAAAATGAAGTACAAATACTTGGATAAGTATAGAGATATTTAAGGAGAAATTCCAAATGAAATTTGGATTAGATCATGGGATTAGATCATGTTTTACCAGAGTTTTGATGGTGACAGAACATGAAAGAAACATCTGAAGCCAGGTCATTGTGATTAGCAGTGACCACACCTTTTCATTATATTCTAGCTCCCTGAAAAGCCCACCTTTAGTTCACTTATTAAATTTCCTTAATTTTTTTTTTCTTTTAGGGTACCAGTGACTCTTTGGCATAGAAAGCAAAGTCAGTTTTGGCCTATCTTCTGTGCCACATGGTCTTGCAGTGCTCTCAGGTTTGAGTTTCTGAAGGTATGATCATTTAGTCAGAGACTAGTCTTCAAACATGATTGAAATTTCCCCTTTTCCCAAAACAAATGTAAATTCTAAAATTGGCTTTTCACGAGGCCAGTCGGGATAAGCTACAGACTACATGAAGGGCATTAAGTGTTCAGACTGATGTTTGTTTTGTTTTGTTTTATGCTTTAACAAGCAAAAGGACCTGCCACGGCTGGGGAATAGTGTGAAGGTGAACTTTTTTACCTGGGGGGTTCAAGATTGATGCACAGTGAGTAGCTTGATGTAAGTTACTTCTAGCAGGACCAAACTAGATTTTGGAAAACTGACAGAGTGATCTATTATTTCTACACATGTATGAGGATAAAAAAGGTTCAGTCTTGTGGCAAAGAAAGGAAAATATTAGCTCTTAACTCATCTGTTTGAGGAGATCTTGGTTAGCCTGTCCTATTTGCTTATTGTATCAGAACTCAGGTGGGTGCTGAGCAGGTGGTGACTGAGAAACAGTCAGTACTTTTATATACCTGTCACACAGCTTCAAACACAATGTAGGGAAGTTTTTCTGCATAATGCTGGGTATTTTTAATTCTGCAGCTCCAGTTGTACATTGGGATTTTCTGCCGTAATATGACTTAGTTCTAGACTTAACTCCTAGGTAAGCAAACAAACAAGTTGACTTTCCTGCTTGCCTGTGTTTTTAGGAAGAACTCACAGCAAAATGCAGAAATTTTTTTAAGACTTCATCCTTTAGTAGGCAAATCTGCTATTCTGGATTTATCAAAAAGTTTAAAATTTGAACATTTAGTATACTAAAAAGACCTTAAAACTCAGTTATTTAAAAAGTTTTCAAAAAGTATCTTAATCTTTTAATTGTATTTCCTTTAGCTGTAAGAGGTAAAGATAGGAAAGATAGCAGGGATATTTATTTATTTATATTTGAATTTTACCAGAAGCTGATAAACTCAGAATTTTTAAGCATATTATTTTGGGGTGTTGATGGCCTGTGGTCAGTGTTTTGATCCATTCACTTAGATTTAGAAATAGCTAAATTATTCATTTATATAGATTGCTTTTTAACTTCCAGAATTCACTGAAACTATCTTCATATTAACCCATATTATTAATAGTGAAACTATTAGTAAATTGGCAATATAGTTATAAGATACAAATATTTGTTAGTAATAACAAATGGCTGTTAGCAGAGGCTATAAAATAAAATAGTTCTTAATTACAGTCATTAGTAAAAGGAGAAAAAGTCATATCTTATATGTACTTTTCATGCAGGTATACCTTCTTCTAGACATACTTAGGAATTTGAGCTCTTGATTCTTCTTTTTGTTAATGGAAATTATCTATAAATTCCTGCACACCTAGGGAAGAATATGTCTCATCCTCAATTTAATTTTTGAATGTTGAGCATATTTTTGGAAATTTTAGATTGTCTTCCAGAAAATAAAATTCTTTGAATTGTTTAAAATTCTTCTTTGAATCTTCTTATCTTTGGGCACTTGTTATTTCGCTTTGCATTGGCTGGATTGCAATGTTAAGGGTACCCAGTTTGTATGTGAGCACCAAGGGCATGCACATTGTCAGATTTAGTTCATGGACAGGCCAAGTCACCTCTGTTGATGGTCAGAAAAATAAAAACAAAAGCAAAATTATCATTTGAACCAAAGAACTGCAGTAGATGGATTGTTCCTAATTAACCTATTGTGAAATCAGTGACTGCTTTTGGCCCTAACACCAGACCTGTTGTTTGTTTTTGAAGATATTTTGGAGAATTTATCTCATTTGTTTGGCAAGTTTCATAGCAGAGAGCAAAGGAGAAATATTTCTAAAGATTTTAACCCTAGCTAAGCATGGGGATTTTGATTTCCGTGAAAAAATGGGGGCGGGGGCAGGGGAGTGGTGGTGGTGTAGGGAGTTTTTTTTTTTAAAGTTTCTTTTAAATAGTGTAGCTTTTTGCAAACAAAGACAACCCAGATTTCAATTATTGTAGACAGCATCTGAAATCAATAGTTAGCTGAAATTTACAGTGAGAAGAAAGGGGTGGAAAGCAACTGCTTCATTAGCTTATAAAATTGGAAGAGCAGAAGAACAGAGGGCATGATTCTCAGGGGAGCCTGGTGCCTTCTAAAAACCCTGAGGAAGAATTTAAAAGTTCATTTATAATTGATAAGTGCTGAGTTGGTAATGTTCATTTTTTTCCTGATTCCCCAATTTGGCTATTAGAGTTTCATGAATTATGCCTTAACTTGTCATTAAAATCTCTATGATAAACAAGCAGCATTTTTTCCCTTAATATCTTTTCATTTTAAAAATAGTCATTAAGAGGAAGCAGAAAGGCTTCATAGAGAATTTGTAAAGTGGAAATAACAGTTTTATTTGTTTCCTAGATAACGTAAGCCACATGAATACCAGGTTTACACGTACCGTACGTAGAATGGTGTGAGTGTTCCTATAAGGCCTTTCTAGTCCCAATACTGCGCAAGTCTGAATAGTGGCTGACCTGGACTCAACCCAGATCCCAGAAGACATGAGTGTTCATTCCCTTAACTCCCATTGGTCAGGTAGCTACTATGTTTTCCATAGGGGGTGGGATTGGGTGTGGTTGAGAGATTGGTGTTCTCAGTGCAGCTACATTCCCTTGGGGAAAAGAGAAATGATGGAAGAAAGCAAGGTGTGTTCATAATTATCCAATCTCTCCTGGGGCCTGTGAACAGTATGGATGGATCACCAGGTTGTGGCAAAGTTGGGGTGAGGCTTTTCAGGAATGAAGGTTTTCTAGGAGGCCAGGAGGAGAAACACGGTATTGAGGAGGAGTCAGCTCATGTTCATTCTGTCTCTACGTTTGCCAAGACCGCTCTACCTCTCCCATGCTATACTGCCTCTACTATGTATAAATCCCTCCCATCACCCAATTTTCATTACGTGTGGAATTATTATTTCAGTTGTTTCATCGATTAAGTAGGCTATTATGAGGTAGCTTCAGAATCTAGTTACTGATTCCAAATAGCCAACTTTATAACATTTCCAAAATGTAAATCCTTTGTAAAGATGCTCACTGTAGTTTGTAGCCAGTGTCTTATTTGAAGTAAGATTTTAATACTTAAAATCAGTTAAACATAGTTCTCATACAGTATGCCACAGAATTAGTAACTTCTGATACTTCTGTGAATGTCAGTAAGTCCTAAGACCTTAGTTAAAAATAAGTGTTATTATACAAAATGATTAAGAAGTCTAGATTCCTGCCAGAAAATGAAGCAAATATATATCATTTTACCCAGATTCCTTTATAAGTCACTGATAATTGCAGTGAAGATAGAGGGTTTGATTCAAACCTGAAGATGAATACAGTTAATTGTAAGACCCATCCAGTTTTTCTTGAAAATGTTGGCTGAAATCGTTCAAAAGCTATCTTTTTCACCAAACACCCATATACAAATTATTTGGTTAAGGAAGTAATATCCAAAGAGATCATGCCATGTATGAAAATTGGACAAAAATGTTCATTTGTTTCCGTTTTCTGAAATAAATGAAATGTTTTTCATTTTCTGAAACACTTGAAATTTCACCTGATACACTGAGTAGTTGGTTCAAGGTTGCCTATGGTAGTGGTATTAATTTTGTACTTTATATTAAAGAAATCAAGACTAAACTAAGTATATTGTATCCACTTCAACAAGAACCCATTACAGGTTTTGATTGCAGTTGAAATAATCCAGCTGTGTCTGAATAACCCTGTGAGAAAACATCATGATTAGAAATGGCTGAGGTTGCAAGGCAAAAATTATCAATGGATGTTATGAGGTATGATGAAAAACAGTATATTTGCATAGTCTCAAAGTATCTTCCCTTAAGATACTTGTTACTTACAAAGGCAAACATAGTAACTGTACAGTAGAGAAACCTGGCAGACACTTAACCAAGTGATCAAGGTTAATATCAGCAGTAATAAAACCTATCACCATCATATACCTCCTAATGAGATACACCAAGCAGGGCACATCATCACTTCTGTGATATTCATGTCAAAAATGCATATTCTACATTTAATCTTCAGGAAACACACCAAAATTTAGAGATACTGTACAAAATAAATGGCCAATATCCTTAAAAGTAGCCAAAGTCATGAAAGACAAAGACTGAGAAACTGTCCAATATGGGAGGAGACTAAGAAAATGTAACAACTAAATGAAATGTGCAATCCTGGACAGGACAAAGATGACATTAGTTGGACAAGTGGTGAAATTTGCTTATGAACTGTAGAACAGTTAAAAGTATATGCTATAGTTTAAATGTTTTTGTCCCTTCCAAAATTTATGTTGAAATGTAATCCTTTTAAAAATTCAGGTGTTGCCAAAAAGACAATATTAAGAGGTGGGACTTTAAGAAATGATTAGACTGGGAGGCCGGGCACGGTGGCTCACGCCTGTAATCCCAGCACTTTGGGAGGCTGAGGCGGGTGGATCACGAGGTCAGGAGATGGAGACCATCCTGGCGAACACCGCGAAACCCCATCTCTACTAAAAAAAAAAAAAAAAAAAAAAACAAAAAAAATTAGCTGGGCATGGTGGCGGGCACCTGTAGTCCTAGCTACTCCAGAGGCTGAGGCAGGAGAATGGTGTGAGCCCGGGAGACGGAGCTTGCAGTGAGTGGACATCGTGCACTGCACTCCAGCCAGGGTGACAGAGCGAGACTCCGTCTCAAAAAAAAAAAAAAAAAAAAAGATAGGACCATGAGGACACCTCCCTTGTTAATGGGATTAAGGCCCTATTAAAAGAGGCTTCAGGCTTCAGGCTGTGTTTGGGTAGTTCACATGTTCTTCGTCCTTCCACCATGTGAAGACAAAGCAGGAAAGCTCTTACCACAATGCCAGTGCCTTGATCTTGGACGTGCTAGCTTCCAGAATTGTGAGAATTAAATTTCTTTATAAATTACCCAGCCTGTGATATTCTGTTACAGCAGCACAAAATGGACTAAGAGAGTATATTTATTCAACATTAACTTCCTGGTTTGGTAAATGTACTTTATTTATTTAAGATCTTCACATTTGCTGAAGCTTATTTAAGAATATATCTTTATACTATTTGTGTTACTTTCTTCTTTTCTTTCCTTCTGTTACCAGAAAGGGGTCCTGATCCAGACCCCAAGAGAGGGTTCTTGGATCTCAAGCAAGAAAGAATTCAGGGCAAGTCCACGAGGCAAAGTGAAAGCAAGTTAAGTTTATTGGAGAAGTAGGGATAAAAGAATGGCTACTCCATAGAGCAGCCCTGAGGGCTGCTAGTTGGCTATTTTTATGGCTATTTCTTGATTATATGCTAAACAAAGAGTGAATTATTCATGAGTTACCAACGAAAGGGATGGGCAATTTCCAGAACTGAGGGTTCCTCCCCTTCAGACCATATAGGGTAACTTCCAGATGTTGCCATAACATTTGTAAATTGTCCTGGTGCTGGTAGGAGTGTGTTTTAGCATGCTAATGCATTGTAACTAACATATAATGGAGTGAGGAGGACCAGAGGTCAATTTCGTTGCCATCTTGGTTTTGGTGGGTTTCAGCTGGCTTCTTTAACGCATCCTATTTTATCAGCAGTGTCCTAATGACCTGTATTTTAGTCCTGCCAACATCCTAACTCATCCTATGACTAAGAATGCCCAACCTCCTGGGAATGCCACCCAGTAGGTCTCAGCCTTATTTTTCCCAGCCTCTGTTCAATATGGAGTCACTCTGGTTTGAATACCTCTGACACTTCTTTTTTCTTCCCTTCTTTTCTTCCTTTTCCCTTTCTTCCTTTCTTCTGAGACAGGATCTCACTCTGTTTCTCAGGCTGGAGTGCAGTGGTGTGATCATAGCTCACTGCAACTTGGAACACCTGGGCTCAAGCAATCCTTCCACCTCAGCCTCTTGAATAGCCAGGACCACAGGCACATACCACCATGCCTGGCTTATTTTTGTAACTTCCTTATAAATCTGAAATGGATTCAAAATTAAATGTTAAAAAAAAGTCAGTGGGCTTCATTTTTTCCCACATAAGAATAATAGAACTAACTATAAGTGTATCTGTTTGCTGTGTACATTTAAAAATCTTGGGCCGGGTGCGGTGGCTCATGCCTGTAATCCCAGCACTTTGGGAGGCTGAGGCGGGCGGATCACGAGGTCAGGAGATCAAGACCATCCTGGCTAACACGGTGAAACCCCGTTTCTACTAAAAATACAAAAAATTAGCCGGGCGTGGTGGTGGGCACCTGTAGTTCCAGCTACTCGGGAGGCTGAGGCAGGAGAATGGCGCAGGAGAATGGCGTGAACCCGGGAGGCGGAGCTTGCAGTGAGCCAAGATCGCGCCACTGCACTCCAGCCTGGGCGATAGAGCGAGACTCCGTCTCAAAAAAAAAAAAAAAAAAAAAATCTCTGGCAATATAAAACACAGAGGTGTAGAAGGGAGAACTAGCCTGAAAGTAGACCTCAGCACATGTGAGTAATGGTTTTGAGAATGCTTTTTGGTAGGAGAGTACATCAGTACTTTAAGATGGTATGTGTGGGGCGTGGGTCTCTATCCTCCAGTTGACTTTTGTGGTATTTGCTAAACAATTAAGAGATCCTCATTTCTAGGTGCTCTGCTGGTTGCACTACTAGTCCCTTCTTTAAAGATGTGTTTAGTTTTATTGAGGTAACAAAATTCCTACCAATAGTAAAAATTGATAAAATTGATAAAAATTAATAAAATGGATTAAATGCACATAAAAGAAGTGCTAATTGAATGACCAAGTGACAAAATCCAAGCACCTGAAGAGTTATCCATCTACACACTCTGAACTGTGTTTTGTAGCAACCAAAAAATGTGGGAAACTTGTTCTTTCTCATGACTTAGTAACTCAACACCAGTGCAAAGTGTTATCTTCACCATTGTATTCCCAGTGCCTAGCACAATACTGGCACATGGAGAATAACCATTAAATATTAATTTAATAAATGACTCGGCCGGGCGCGGTGGCTCAAGCCTGTAATCCCAGCACTTTGGGAGGCCGAGACGGGTGGATCACGAGGTCAGGAGATCGAGACCATCCTGGCTAACACAGTGAAACCCCGTCTCTACTAAAAAAATACAAAAAAAAAAAAAAACTAGCCGGGCGAGGTGGCGGGCGCCTGTAGTCCCAGCTACTCGGGATGCTGAGGCAGGAGAATGGCCTGAACCCGGGAGGCGGAGCTTGCAGTGAGCTGAGATCTGGCCACTGCACTCCAGCAAGGGGGACAGAGTGAGACTCCGTCTCAAAAAAAAAAAAAAAAAAAAAAAAAAATTTAATAAATGACTCAACTGCACACCTTGGTGATTTCATCCCATTTATATATTCAACTGACACTTGTTGAGTACCCACTAGGTGTCATGCTTTGTGCTGGGTATTGGGAACATAAAGGAGCCCCAAAAGTAGAGGTGCTGAATGTAATCAGTGTTGGAGGGACGTAAATGGGATTGGTGTGGTGGAGTTAGGGTACAGGCTAAGCCTTCCTTGAGGATGGAGGGACGTAAAGTGGACTGGTGCGGTGGAGTTAGGGTACAGAGTAAGCCTTCCTTGAGGATGTCAGGCCTCTGAGCCGAAGCTCAGCAGTCATAACCCCTGTGACTTGCAAAAGCTTTATTGCTCATACAAAGCCTGTTTGATGGTCTCTTCACATGGACGCGCGTGACAGAGGAGGATGCTTGCATTGTTTTGAAGAAGACCTGTCAAGGGGACAGGAGTAAGAGGCCCAGATGTCAAGTGGAGGGAAAAGCAATAGGAAAGGCATAGATAAGAGAGGTTCAGTGGGACTGCTGAGCAGGGAGTTGTAAAGGGCGAGATTGGAAAACTGTGTAGGAGCTAGATTTTGAAAGAACTTTGGACTTTGTTCCTCTGTTTCTCCGTTGAACTGTTCACTGGCTCCCCTATCTCCTTGAGAAATAGTTTTTGACTAGGTGTCAACGGCCAGAGCCAGTAAAAATTAGTATTTGTTCAAAATTGGAAATTGGCTTAGTCATCAGAGCAAAAGGGGAAGTAGTTGTAGGAATTTCGAGTTTGACTTCTTCTAAGTGTAAGGCAATTTGTAGGTAATAATCTAGCAGACCTCTTAAGAAGTCAACACTAGGAATGGGAGTCAAAATCCACATTGGGAAAAGGAATACCTATGAGGAAAAATCAGAAAAATAAATGCTTAGTTGTATGAGGAAGATGAGTGACTGGAGCTGATACAGGGCTGAATACTGGAGAGAACATTATAGAAGATGCTGCAAAAAGAAGCTGGGTGCTTTAAAGTGGAGTGTGTGGAGGCTGGGTCCCTGTCTTCCAATTCATTTTGTGATATTTGCTAACTTTTTTTGGTGACTTTCGTAATACTGGACTGGCCTGCTGAGTCCCTCCAGTGCAGGGTGGAGACGGCACTGACATTTGGATGTACCACTTCAATTCTACTGTGTTACATGTTTTGTGACTTTGAGTATTAGTATTCAAAGAGAGAAATCAGAAAAAAAAGGAACAGAGGGATATAACATTCTTTTTCTCTTCCCTTATAGAAAAAAACTAGAAGTAACCAAAAGTCAGCAAACTTAATCCTGTATCTTAAATAATCTTAGTTCTTAATCTTAAGTAATATTATTTGAATATTAACCGTCTCACATTGGAAAAAGGTGGCTTTTCATTTATTTTTACCAAATATTGGTAGAGGATTAAAATACAATTGATTGCAAAATGATATTTTATTAAAACAGTTTTTCATTTGGATTGTGGGAAAACCACTTGCCTTCTGTAACTTCATTCTCCACTGGGACATGAAGACTGTATTGTAATTTTTTCCCGCCTGGTGCTATCTATTGTCCCTTGCACAAATAATACTATTGTGCAGAGTGAATGGTAAAAACTGCATCTGCCTCCCTTCCTAACTCTGCCTTAGCGTGTTTGGAAAATCCCTCTTAACCCCATTACTTTCCTTATCAGTCTCATTGCCAAAGATGTTTTGTTGTTGTTGTTGTTGTTTTGCTGCTTTATCAGAAAAAGCAGTAGTATCAGCCTTTTTTCCTCTTGAGGTGCTTAAGCCTCAGTCTTTCTAAGTTTAACCTAATAACGATTTCCAAGAAACTGTAATAACAGAACAGAGAAAGGGTTTTTTATTTACTATTATAAATGGAAGGCTTTTTTGGCTTTTGAATCTATGGCAGATTCAGATCTAACTTGCAAATTTCCAGTTAACAATTATGATAGAAAAAATGTTATTAATTCATATTTCCTTACACATCGAATTCTCATATATTTGTTTGATCCTTGTGACATCCTGTGAGGTAGGCCAGGCAGGGGAACTCATCCTGTGCTAGCAAATGGAAGGACCACGGACCACATGGTTCATAAGTGGTGGAGATAAATCCCAAGTCTCTATCTAATTCACATTGTCGCCCTTTCCTAAGTGCTAGGAGGCTTTTGAAATAATTGGGCTTTCTCTCATCTCTTCTAGGGTGCTCCTTTTGGCTGGCAGTTGGCCAAAATCATAACCTTTTTATCATATTACATTGTTTTTAAAAGTATGGATAGGTGGATGCAATAATTAGCTTAGATTTTTTTTTTTTTGACCTTCAGTTCTTCTTGTAGCCAGTTAGGAAAGAAAGAGGACCTTAGCATTTGTGACATGAAATCCATGGTGAAGAGCCTGTTTATGACCCTTTGGAGAATAAAATGGGTTCATTTATTGCCATAGCGACAATGTCTTCAAATCTGAATGTGGAAAAATTCCCTCCTGATGTTATTCTCTTCCTTGTTTGCCTCTTTTTTTTATTTTTATTTTTCCCTGTTTCTCTATCTCTAAAATGAGTATTGGAATGTCTGTCATAGAAGGTTAGAACTAACACATGAAAAACTTAGCAAAATCCTTAAGATAAAATAGTAATGCAATCATGTTATTTTTTCTTCTCCCTTAAAAAGAGGACTTTAAACAAATTGGGCCAGAAGTAAATTCTGAATGGGGAGTGCTTGAAAGCTTGTAAGAGGCTGAGCCCCTCAGGAAGCAGACCCTGAGATGGAGACTGGCTTGCAGGGTATTTAGCAGGAAGTCCTCTTGGGGTTCACCTCAGTGCAGTGGCGAGGAAGGAAGCAGAACTTGACAGAGGGAGGAGTTGATCTGTGATGCAGGCCTAGTGACAGTCTTAGTCACTTAAGTGGGAATGGCCCTGCAGAGTTGTACCAAGTTGTAGTGCCAAGGCCCAGCCTTCACTGAATGTGAGCCACCCTGAGAAGTAGCTTCGGCTTTGGGCAAAGCAGCTCTCTTCAGCTGAAGCCATCCCAGAAGGGTGCTAGGGTTCGAGAACTGTCTACCCCAGCACTCCCAGCCATAGGGAGTGTCACTGATTTCCAAAGAAGGATCTGGGAGGTGCGTCACAGTACCTACCACCATGCTTTGCCTTGGCCTTGTGGTTCAAGGAGGATGACGTTCTGCAATCCCTGGGAGAGCTATCTTCTTAACAGTCAAAGGCAGCAATGTATTTTCAGGTGGTACCTTTTAATATCTCAGAAACAATTATGTACCTTTCATTCAATATGCTTCTGATATTTCAAAGTCACATAGGCCAGAAAGGAGTTGTGTGACATGTCTCAAAGGCTGACCGTGATAACTGGCATAAGAATGCAGTCCTGATTTTGAGTGTGCATATTTTTGTGCCTCTTAGGTGAGCCTGCAAGGTGTGTGAGGCCTGTGGGCACAACCTATTACCAGATGAAGACAGATCCCAAACATGTGGCAGGTCTGAGAGCCAGAAGATGGAACACAGCATTTCTTTATTCTCCCCAGTGAGTTCATTTGAATCACAGAGCAGTATCTGGGAGATACCACGTCATCTCCACATAGTCCTACTGTGACACAGGTAGCCACCAGAGAGTTGCTTGCGATTAGGAATAACCAGCTTGCTTCTAACTTCATCTTCTGGAGGGGAAAAAACAGAAGGGAATAAAGAAGAAAAACAGTTCTATGCTATACTTTCAAAATGATAGTACCAAAAGAAATCTCCAAATGACTTCTGTCTTTCCTCCAGCCCTGTCCCAGACAGCTAGAAAAACAGGGAAGTACCTTGAAATAGGCTATTGCTTTGTTTTTTTCCACCATATTTTATCTTTCCCTACAGCGGGGTTTTGTACATATGTAGAAGAGGTGACCCCTTTTCCTCTTCCATCATAGTTCACTATTTCATGAAGTAAAGTACCTGAGAAAAATTTAGTTCTTCTTAGTCAGGCATGGTGGCTCACACCTGTGATCCCAGCACTTTGGGAGGCCAAGGCAGGCAAGTTGCTTGAGCTCAGGAGTTTGAGACCAGCCTGAGCAATGTGGCAAAACCCCATCTCTACAAAATATACAAACATTAGCCAGGCGTGGTTGCACACGCTTGTAGTCTGAGCTACTGGGGAGGCTGAAGTGGGTGGATGGCTTGAGCCTGGGAGGTGAAGGTTTCAGTGGGCCGAGATCATGCCACTGCACTCCGGCTTGGGCAATGGTAAGACTCTGTCTCAAATAAATAAAAAAAAATTTTTTTAAAAGAATTTAGTTGTCCTTAATCCCTTTCCTTTTTTTCTGTTTCTTCCAAATCTTATCTAGGTTCTCTTTTCCATTTATGAGCCCCCCAAATAATCCTCGTAAAAGTTGATAAACCTTAGTGGATACTTCCATGCCATGCCAGAGCCGAATGTGAAATGAACATGGATGTAGGAAGGAACCAGTTTGAAATGTCCTCTGAGGTCGTGACACAGAATTCCTTGAGAATGTCTACAACACCAATGCCTGCTCCATCACTGCCTTCTGACGGACACTGCTATGTTTTCAGCACCAGTGTTCAATATTTTACAAGCACTGATATAAAATTTTATGTTTAGTTTCTGGTGCAGTCAGCTTATTTTTGCTGTGAAAAACAAGTTCCCTTTTGCCATGAAATAGGATTCTGTGGGCTAGCCTCAGAACTTGAGAAGAGTAGCTTTGTGTGTTCTGTGTTGTAAGCAGTTGGCTCATAAGTGACCTTTTAAACCACAACCTGTTCATGAGTTGGAGATCCTTTTAGCAGAAAGATGAAGCCAAAATCTGACCTGAAGAGAGAAGTTTTCCTTCCTTTGTATCACCAAAGACAAAGCATTTTCGTGATTTCTTTCCTGCATTGTGTTCCATTCATCTTGGATGGTCAGCCTGTAAAGGGCAAGGGCAGCCTGTGCTGGGCTGGAATTGACCTTTGCCAAGTAGAATCATTTTGAATATTATTTTGACAATGATGAGGAAGGGTATGTTATTGTCTGTGGTTTAGAGCTATGTAGTTGACTTATAATAATTCTTTTTTTGTTTGTTTGTTTTGGAGATGGAGCCTCAATCTGTTGCCCAGGCTGGAGTGCGATGGTGCGATCTCAGCTCACTGCAACCTCCGCCTCCCATGTTCAAGCAATTCTCCTGCTTCAGCCTCCCGAGTAGCTGGGATTACAGGCGTCCACCACCACGCCCAGATAATTTTTGTATTTTTAATAGAGACGGGGTTTCGCCATATTGGCAAGGCTGGTCTCGAACTCCTGACCTCAAGTGATCTGCCTGCCTCAGCCCCCCAAAGTGCTGGGATTACAGGCATAAGCCACTGTGCCTGGCCGATAATTCTTAATACTTTGTTTTGCTTTAAAATTTTAAAAGTCATGGACTCTTGTGATTTTCTTTGTATTCAGTTAAAAAGTTTTAAAATGTGCATTGGTTCTTGGCATGAGCAAATAGCATCGTTGAAACTAAGAAATGAGTCCCCATTTCACTGCATCATTTATCTTCTTTTTATCTTCCTCATAGAAAATTAGGAGTTGTGTTTGAGACTGTTTCTCATGGCTATTTAATTCTTAATAAACTGTCAATAGGCACTGAACTGATATCATTATATAAAGGAATGATGACACTGTTAGTAATAACAGGCAGTTGGTTAGGACATTTTTTTCAAAATGGTTATGGTATGAACTTAGTGTTTTCAGCTGACAGAAATTTTTTGAGGACTTACCTATAAACTGGGTTTATATACATATAAACTGAGTTTATTAATCCAAGTAAATTTTTCCATTGTAGCAAATGGGCAGAGATGAACATATCACCACAGCAGTAGTTTTTATATGCAGTTTAAAATTGTGCTCTCAGGGCCAGTATGACTAAAATAATAGAACTGAATATTTATATTCCCAGCTTTACCAAGGGTTCATTCTCTATGATTGTTTCCTGTAGCTACTAAGGATCAATTTATAAGAAACTGTTCAATTTATAAGAAAAACAAGAAAAGGAAATTGAGGGATCAAAACGCTGTGTAGGCATCTTTGGTAAACCTTGATATTATTTGGGGGAAAATGCCCTTGGGAAGTGTATGATGTGTAAACTTTTGTATAAAGAGACAGCTACTTTATAATAACTGGTGACAATGCATTTTCAATTATAGACATGTTTCATGTAGAAACACTTGGAGAAATTTAAAGGGGTTTAGTTGAAAAGTTGTTTCCAAATGGAATTTGAAAATAGCAGATGCTTTAAGTGCATTTGACAGAATTGCATATTGAGGCTTCATTAATGCATACATGGTGTTTGGATGTCTGCTTTGTTAAACTGGTTTTCCTTAGTTTATGATACATTATATGCTGCCACTGAGAAACATGAGCCAACCATATTTTCAAATTCTTCGCTTTACCTAGAACTGCCTTTCTCTTTCATAACCTGAAGCCTAAACATTTTTCCTGAGTGTAGTATCCATCCATCTATTCATTAGTACACAGCAAGGTGGAGTTACTTGTCTAACTCAATGATTGAGAGTGACTTGCCATTTTAGAAGATAAAGATCAAAGTCATTCCTTGAACTATATCCTGAAAAATATTCCTCTCCAATATGATCTGCAGTTTAAAACTTATTCCTTAGATACTTTTAGTTATGAGAAGAGTCCCTGAGGTTGTCCAAATCCATTAAAACCTAGGCACCGTTTCTCAGTGGCTTCATTCATTCATTCATTCATTCCACGTGTTTGTACTCCATTCTTATACTCAGATGCTCATGCTGGCTCTTGGAAGATGAATGAGAAATAGTTTCTCTTCCCAAGTAGAAAGACACAGATAGACGAAGTGCTGTAATATTATGTGATGCCTTACTATATTTGAGGTGTGGTCAGAGTGTCCTGAGAACACAGATGAGGGAGTAATTGCATTCCACGTGGACCCACAGATGACAAAAAGGAAGGAGTAACATCAGGAAATCTTCTAATGTCCTAACCTTGGAGCAAAGCCTTAAATTAAAGCTGCTTTGCATTTCCCAGTGTAGGAGTGAAGAAGGCAACCCCCTCAAAAGGGAATAATAGATGGAAAAGCACTGAGGTCTGCAAGAAAAAGCTCGATGAGAATTTGAGTGTGACTGAGCATAGGGCAGTGTGTGGAGAGTTGGGTTGGGTGTGAGCCTAGAAAAGTTGGAGAGCAGTTGATAAGGGCCTCATGAGCTGCTGAGAGCAGGCTGTCTCTTCTGCATTATCAGATGGCTGTCGCAGGTGGAGACAAGTGTCCACTTGATTACAGGCAGTGATTACACAGACTAGGCTGGTTTGGAGACAGTTCTTTGGTAAGTACCATGCCATGTCACTGCTGAGCTGAAAGTCCTCTCGAAGACTCAGAATTTGAGACTGGCAGGGGAACTTCAGTTCATTTGTCTAGCTCCTTTGTTTTATAGAGGAACCATCTGAAGGCCAGTGAGATTAGGGAACTTCTTTGCTGACCTTTAATGTTTATTACATATTACATATTACATAGCTGAATAGTCAAATCAGAATTCACCCACATAGACTGTTTGGATAAGAAATGAGATAATACATGGTGATGGCTCAGACAAGCTATCATCCCAGTTTTAAATAACTCCTATGAAAGAATGAGTTTTCCCCGGTAATGGCAGTTTTTGGTTCTTAGAATTTAAAGCACACTCTTAAAATAGTATTTCCAATAATAAAAGAACCTGACTGTTGAAGACCAGAGCATTTAATGGTAATGGCCACACCTTTAAACCACACCCTCATTCATTCACCCTCATTCATGCACCCAGTGATTATTTACATCCAGCCACACCCTCATTCACTCACCCAGTGATGATTTACAGTGAGGGTGTGGAGATTCTGAGAGGTTGATATCCTGACCCAGGTCACACAGGTAATAAGTGATGAGATTGAGGTTCAAATCCATGTGTCAAAATGCCAGGCTTGATGCTATTTTCCTACACTTGAGCATCTTGAGGATGGAACTTGGATCACACCAACATTTAAGAGAAGGGCTAAGAAGGAAGGTCTGGAGAAGGCTGGCGGGTGTGATAGAAGCAGTAGAAGATTCGAGAGGAAAGACTCCTGGATGGTGATATGAATGTGGCCACATTGAGGGGACTGGAGATCTTAGTAAAGCAATTTCAAAACACAGCTAAGGCTGGATTGCAGGGGCTGAGGAAGGTGAAGAAATGAAGTCTATTAGTGGTACTGCTGTGTTCAAGAAAGTGATGAGGAAAAAGAGCGGAGAGCCAGAAGTGAGGGAGGCAGCCCTGGGTGTCCGAGGGTGTTCCTGAGCGGTCGGAGCTGTGTGCAGAACTGTGTTGTGTACAGAACTGTGTTGGGAAGTCCATGCGCCAAGACTTCTAAGAGAAACATCAGTAGTGCAGAGTTTGGAAAGGCAATTCTGAGTGTACCTTTGTCTTGAAGTCTTTTAAATTGCAGTCAATCTACTGTCAGTTCAGTTGCTGATCCCTTGTAAGAAGAGGTCTCTGAAAGTTAAATGAAGTCATCTGTCAAGATATATAGACCCTTGATTGTTTTGCCAGCAAAAAGCTGTTTGCACGTCGTTATGAGGCTATATGGTATTCGTGGCTGTAGTTAGAAAATGATATCATAAATTAGTGCTTGGCTAAATGTTCTTAATTGGTTTCTATCCATATCGTTACTTTGTTCTGTCTCATGGACTTTGGGTTGTGTTTTCTGTCCTGTGTTTTGACCTCTACTGTTAATTTTGTTTTGAGATCATAAAAGGGCATGAGACTTCTTTAAAAGCTCATTACTTATTGGCATGTTTTCATTTTTGACAGATGAGTGTGTTCCTTTAGGTTTTTAAAATATACATTCCCAACAGTAGCAATCACTTATTTTGGGGATTGGAGTTATATCTAAATCTCACTCTGAAGCAAAATTATAAGTTTCCCTCCTAAAATTTTGGCCTTTTAAGAATCATTTTCTTTTGATGTGAATTGTGAGTTGATTTCAGTGTGCATAGTATTTCATAGGAGATGTCTTCTCTTTTTTTATGTGTTGAAATGCATTTTCTTTATTTCTCCATCTTTTCCTCATTTCTGGCTGAAGCTTTACTTACTATTCAGGGAAGAATCACTGAGCTTTATTCTCTCTATAATTCCTGGAGTTGCCAGAAAAGGACTAATCTATGTGTACTTTCTCTCTATGGGTACAACATCCTAGTCCTGTTCTGCTCTGCAAAATGTTTCAGAAACCAATTAATCTAAACCATTAATCTATAATTAATTGTGATCCCCCTCCCCATTCCAAGTGGTATTGTGCAAGTGGGAATTGTGATGGCTGTGTGTTTAGACCTGTAGGAGGGCCCAATCCTTACTAAATAAAGTGTCTCTGTTGCTTACTGCACAAGAAGACTGCTTTTATGCACCACATACTATGCTAGGCTCTGGGCACATAATGGTAAGCAAATTGATGCAGTCCCTTCTCTTGAGAAGCTTATAGTTTATGGAAAAGAAATCTGCTCCAAACAATATAGCAGAAAGGTAAACCAAGCCTAATAATAAGCAGGAGATATATTCCTCATTTATTATTGAACACATATTTATTAACTACTATGGGCCAGGCATTTGGATGAGGGAGTGAAGAAAGCAGTGAAACAAAAGGGTCACAGTCCTTTAAGGAGCTCTCGGGCAATACCTTTGTTTATATCTGTTATTGGGTGATAGCATTGATATGTTTTATATTATTTTAATATATTTCATATATTTGAAATGCATGTTTATAATACTGAATCTGACCAAGAAGTTGGCAAAGTATATGAACTTAGTGATTTTCTTAGAAAGATATAAAATTAAAATATGACAGAGGGTTCCAGCTATCAAATTATACTTCCTATTTATATTCATTTTTCCTAGTCAATAATATTTAATAATAAACTGTAATGGACATGGTTGTCTTCATATATTCTATATCTTTTTTTATAGTTATTGCCAGTTTCCGAGGAACCGTTCCATATGGCCTGTCATTGGAAATTGGAGATACAGTTCAGATCCTGGAGAAGTGTGATGGTGAGTAGCCTTATGAACAACCTCCTCAACATACGACTGTTTATAAAGTCTACAAATTCTGTCCATACTGCTATTAATCTCTGGAACTTTTCCAATAGTCACAGCAAGTCATTTTTGACAAAATTGTTTCCTGCATTTTTAGTGTTTGGCTAATGGAAAGGCATCATTTCCTATTTTTAAGCTGATTATAATATTATTTCCTTATAGTCATTAGATGCAAACAGAGAAAGCAGTTGAAGCTACCATATCTGTGGGAGTTCTTGACTCAGTGCCAAACTGAAGGTTTTTCTCAGAATCCTCAGGATCTAGTAGATCCCACAGGATAGGAAGAAGCAGAGGCCCAGAGCAGACATGCTTACCTGAGGTTGAGTAGCCAGATGCCTCTGGAGGGCTCCTGCCCAGACCAACTCTGCTCCAGACCTATAGTTTCTTCCCCTCAAACTTGGAATAAAATTATTCAATGCACTTGAATTATTATTAATTTGTATAGTAGGTAACTCGTTTAAGATACCTAATAGTTCTCAAATGTTTCCATTCCTGTTCCATGTAACATCCTTAAACACTAGTCCTTAAAAAGATTTCTCATCAAATGACTACTCTTTTTTTGTTTTTTTGTTTTTGTTTTTGTTTTTTGTTTTTCTTTGAGACAGGATCTCCCTTTGTCACCCAGGTTGGAGTGCAGTGGTGTGATCATGGCTCACTGCAGCCTCAATTTCCTGGGCTCAAGGGATCCTCCTGCCTCAGTCTCCCAAGTAGCTAGGACCACCGGGATACTCCATTATGCTTGGCTAATTTTTTTATTTTTTATTTTTTGTGGAGACGGAGTCTCACCATGTTGCCCATGCTGGTCTCAAACTCTTGGCCTCAAGTGATCCTTCCACCTTGGCCTTCCGAAGTGCTCAGATTGCAGGCATAAGCCACTGCACCTAGCTTTTCTTTTTCTTTTTTTCTTTTTCTTTTTGAGATGGAGTCTTTCTCTGTCACCCTGGCTGGAGTGCAATGGTACGATCTTGGCTCACTGTAATCTCTGCCTCCCGGTTTCAAGTGATGCTCCTGTCTCAGCCTCCTGAGTAGCTAGGATTACAGGCACATGCCATCACACTCAGCTAATTTTTGGAATTTTTAGTAGAGATGGGGTTTCACCACGTTGGCCAGGCTGTTCTCGAACTCCTGACCTCAGGTGATCCGCCCGCCTTGGCCTCCCAAATTGCTGCGATTAGAGGTGTGAGCCACCGCGCCTGGCCACCTAGCTTTTCTTGTTGACAAAATGACTACATTTTAGAGCCCCATTAGTATATCCCAGAATACCTATGTTTTTCTTCTTACAAGGTTTTCCTTACTAGGAATTTATATTATGATGACATTTTATCATATCAAGGTTTATTATAGATTAAACTGTATTCCCCCAGACAGAACTACTACATTTAGTTAGAGCCTAGCATTAAATGGTGGTGATATTGGAATGTTTATTCTGTCCACTGTGATTGATACCTTAAAAAATATAATAAGGTTTTCTATGTTATTACCACATATATTTTGTCTGTTTCTACTTTGTATACAGATAAATATAAAATTTATTTTGAATTGCTGTATGAAACTGGGCTCCATATTTAATAGGAGGTATTTTGTAATCTAAAATTTTTTCTGTATAGTATAATTGGACAGAGACCTCTCTATGACATTTTTGCAATTCTCAAGAAGTTTTGGTTTTTGTTAGAATAATTATTTACAAATGGATGTATTTCTTGGATCTGTCTTTATGGCAGCTGATAAACCCTGAGATACAGAGATTCTGATTTTCAGTTCATTCTGCTCTCCTCAGACTGATTTTAAAACTGGTAAGGGACGATATTTTACAATATATCCTTTTAAGAAAATGTATTATGAGGAGGAAAAATGCTTAAATACAAAGCTCAAATACGTTTTGTATTAAAATTTTAACTAAAATTTAATTATTGAAAACATTCTGTTAGGCATAATATTTACTACATAGTATAATAATTTTTTTTTTTTTTTTGCCAATAAGCAAAATGGTCTTTACACTTGAAGAAATACAATATATATGCTGATTTGTTTTAAACTATAAAAAGACATGTAAGGACAGTGCTGCAAAATTGATTCAGAATTGCTAGGAGCTTAAATCCAGCAGTCCTTGAGCCCGCTTATTGGCAAGGCATGCGACCTAAGGCCCCCAAGATACCTGCAACCTTGGATAGTACTGAACCTTACACATCGTACGTTTTTTCCTTTACATGTGATAAAGTTTAATTTATAAACTAGGCACAGTTGACAGTGACTAATGATAGAATAATTACAACAATATTCTGTTCACAGTTTCATGAATAGAAGATTCATTTTTACCTAGATTTTAGCAACCTCAGCGTATGGTTTTTTCCTTTCCTTATTAAATTCAAGAACTTTCACCTTTTCACTTAAAGCACTTTATGGCTTCTCTTTGGCACTTTCCAGTTGCCAGCATCACTACTCTTGTGCCTGGGAGCCATGATTAAGTAAAATAAGGGTGACTTGAACACAAGGACTTTAAAACTGTGATCCTCAATCTGATAACTGAGAGGGCTAGTAAATAACTAATGGGGGCGTAGCATTGACAGTGTGGATACGCTGAACAAAAGGATGATTCATGTCCTGGGCGGAACTGAGCGGGCAGGCACGGGATTTCATCATGCTACTTAGAATGGCATGCAGTTTAAACCTTATGAATTGTTTATTTCTGGAATTTTCCATGTAGTATTTTTGCACCCTGGTTGACCATGAGTAACTGAAACCGTGGAAAGTGAAACCACAGATAAGAAGGGCCTACTATAATAGTTATTCTACAGAATAAAAATTATGCCGAGCTTTTGGTCAGCCATTGTGCTGATGAAAATGTGCCAGTTAATTCTGGCAGTGAATGAGGGCTTTACACTTCGTATGATATGAGACTGATCTTAACCCAATATGGTGGCCTTAAGGATGTGCAATTCACATCATGTCTGTTGGCCAGGTACTCTTATTTGGTGGCAGAGTCTGGCCTTTGTAGTCAGGCAAGTAGAATTTTGAAATGTATGAAATCTTGTGCAGATTCTTGACTTTCCCTGTGACATAATGTGGCCTTTCGTAAAATGGGAAGAAGTGGTGCTCAGAGAGGTCAAGTAACTTGGCCAAGATTAAACAGACAGTAAGAAGCAAAGCCAGAACTGAAGCCCAGTGCTCTGATTTTAAAACCTTTATTCACATTATGGATATTTCTGTTTTTTATAAAAATTTTTGATACAGTTTTTTAAAAATGGTTTTATTAATAGAATTCTTATGTGTGCTCACTCGAGCTATTTTGTAGCCTAAGGCCGATACTTACCATATTTATCCACAGAATCTTTACATGTATGGTAAAATTTCATGGCAAAGAACAGATTGATTTGTCATTATCTTTAAAATATTACAATGGTTTATCAAAATATGACCATGATTATTTTTCCACAGGCTGGTACAGAGGATTTGCCTTAAAAAACCCAAATATCAAGGTAACAATTGTTATTTCTAACTATAATTATGAAATTTATTAAGAAATATAGTTATTTAAATTATTTCTTTATGCAATTGAAATTACAGTTGGGACTCAGTTGAAATGCCAAATGATAATGCAGATTTTCATAATTTTGGAAATTCCTTTGAACTTGGATTATAGTTAAGATATGCTACTCAAATGATAATCCTATTTAGCTCTTGAAAATTGTACTGAGAAGACCTTAATAAGCTCATTATATGTAAACAAAATCTTTTTGAAGTAGTAGTTTCTCAGAGAGCTAAATTAAAATTCAGGCAGGGGAAATATATATTCCAAAAGAAATATTAAATAGCAGTATTTAATCTTTATGTTTTCCACAATATCATTTGCAAAATATTGGTTTGGAGAAACAAGTATACTTAGCGGCATGTTAAGAGTCCCTTTGGGTTTGGTGGGCTGAAGCGAGGAAAACAATATTATTAAAAAACCCATCTTTCTTACCATTTCAGGCAGAAAGTAAGATTCATTATCCTTGATACATTTCTATAAATCCTCAGGAATTATAGCAAGAAGTAATGTCATTTTTGTTTTATCTTTTATTTGTATAGTTTGCGATTTTGACACTAATCCTTACTAATATCTGTATTTTTCTATCTTACTCTAATCTCCTCAGTCTTCACCTATATTTCCTATATTCTCTAATATTTTCACATATGTCATATTTATTTTTTTGGTTTAATTCTAGCTTCAGGATTGTAGATAAGAAATTGTATTTTCATTCTCAAAATACACTTTTGCCTTTTTCCTTAAATATGCCATTTTCTGGGACATTCAACTGTGTTTAATTACTTCACATATTTTAGGTCATCGTAAAGGGGAACCGTAAGGGACAAAAGAGTATACGAATTGAATTTTTTAAATACTTTAGTCTTCATTTAACATTGTTTTTATATATCTATGAGGCACATGCAAATATAGCTTCAGTATTTAATGAATTCATTTAGACCATGTTTGAGAAGGAAACTTAGTACGATTTCTGTGTTATTTCTGTCACTTCTAATAGACCTCGTGTCTGACTTTTCCTGATTAGTTAGAATTACTCTATTTGTTGATCCCACCATATTGAAAAAAACAAGTGAGTTTTAAAAATCTGCATATATTTTTTTTTACCACTATTGAATGGAAAGAATTTTGCTTATTAAATTTTATTTTATACTTGGATCCACAATGGTGATATGTATATATTCAAATGACATTTCTTTTCTTAAATATTTAATTGAGTTTGTCATTTAATTATGCATTAGAAATTCTTCAGAGGATAATTGCCATTTAATGAACAATCAAATTGATGCTCATTTTTTTGTTGTTGTTTCTTTCAATTTCCCATTTAGAACAAAGAAACAATTTCTTTGCCCTTTCATTTCCCTGCAATAAAAAGCTTCAAGCTAACAGGGCTTCTTTTGTTTGGTTTCTGTTCCATCAGAATGGCAGTATGCTGATTAACTGCTGCTGAGTTGTCATCAAAAATCTTCCATAACACAGAATATACATATTATCTCTAGATTCACAATGATATTTTTTGTATGTATATTTTCAAGAGAAATATGAGTGTTTTGGGGAGAAAAAAAGAACTACCACCAAAACAAAGAACCTTTCAAAACTATGCAATACTTATTTTAAAAACTCTTAGTATATGATTTTTATGTAGAATTCATGAAATTTCCTTATTTCCTGTTTAATAAACAATATATTTTCTGAGCAAGATTAAATTTTTTTGATCATGTTTGTTTAGAATGTCTCTAAATTTGTAAAGTAGTTAATGGTAGAAAATGAAAGGATGGATCTTAAGCCACAGTAGATTTCATCCAAGAGAATGTGGTAGAGATGTTGCTATTCCCTATTCCTGATATTGTCATGATTGTATGGCTGTGTCTTATACAAATGACTTGTGAAACCAACCCTGCCTTAACAGCCGGCATCGTAACCTTCATGTTTCCTTTTTCAGGGTATATTTCCTTCCAGCTACGTTCACTTGAAAAATGCCTGTGTGAAGAACAAAGGGTAAGAATGAGTTTTATTAGTAGTTGGAGGATTTTCACAGAACCTTTGCTTCTTTTGGAATTCGAAAGGCATAGTAATTGTCTTGAAAAATGAACTGTAGAAGATCATACCGTTGTCTGTGTTCTTTGTTAAAGATATATTGCATTAAGACCGTTGGTGGAGAAAATTAAAGAACCCCATCTGTGCATGCTGGACAACAGGATCTGAGGGACTGGAGGTCTCTCAGTGTCCACAAATCAGGGAATCAGCCTACGCTTGAGCAGGAGTTGGTTCTTTTTGGTTTCTTGCTACTTAGGGAAGCATGTCAGTCAGACCCATTAAATGCTGTCATATTATCTCAAACCCCAGGAATTTCCTAGGTTCACCACTGATTATAAAATGCATAGTGTGTCTTTCTCTAAATGGGCATAATAACATATTCTTGTGTGACCACTTCACAAAGCCATTATTCTGTTTTAGAGAATGTCATTTATATGATGCTTTGATTGAGCTCATTGATCACCTAGTATTTCTAATACATTAAAAAAATTTCTAGTCTATTTCTAAAAGAATGTGAAGTGGCAGTCACTTTAACATAATTCCTATAAGATGTAGCAGAGTAAAACAGAAGAACTTGCCTGTTTAAATAGTTAGCATGAGCAGATCATTCATTATAAGGGGCCATGGATTTAGACACAAACATTTGGTGTCAGTGTCACAAGGGCTGTTCACATGATCATTGCATAATTTTCATCTTATGCCAACAGAATACAGATTCCGCCATAGAAATTATATTTTTTCTCAAATAGTGATAAATAGCAATTTGTTATTTGAATTCTTAAAGCATAGTAATGGTATTTTCCAACTCGAGTCTCATGACAAAAATTCCAAAGAGGCTATTCAAATAGGTGATTCTTAATTTCCCCCCAAGTAAAAGTATGGTATTAAATTTCAGTTCAGTGAAATAGCCTCTGCAGTGGCTACGAGTCTATGGTATAAATACTTTGAGAGTTCCCTACATGGGTAAAACTTAAAGAATCTCAGAGACCATTACTCTACATGTCTTATGTGTGTGAGCTGCTTTAAGCATGTTAATAGTAGTAGTCAGTATCTATTATTGAATAATAATTGAATTAATTATAATAATTATAATAAAAGCATAATTCTAATTCTAATAGTTACCACTACTACTACTGATCTTTTAAGAAATGTGTGTCCTTCAGAAGTGTGCAGCTATAATGCACCAGAAGCATCAAGCCGAGTTGTTGGTCCTTTTGAAACTTTCCTACCAGGCTAGATGTGACAGCGTTCAGCCCTCCTCCAGTAAACCAGAGGATACTTCAGAATACACTCCAGCCATATGCTTACTCTTTGTTCTATCCTTCTGTGCTAGTGATCTGGGCTTGGCAAAGTGAAAACGCCATGGGCTACCCCTGTTTCTTAAAGTGTCCATTTGAACAAGCCTGTGCAACCAATCCTCTTTGCTGCCTTTACCTCAAGCCCAACCCTGACCTCCCACAACTCTGCAGTGCCAAGGGCATCATATGCTCTGACCAAGGAAGAGAAAAGAGAGAATGCTATGCTAGCAAAGATGATGTCAAGCATCTCTCCACTTAAAGTCTATCCCTCAAAGTGAGTTGGGGTAGGATATGATTTTTAAATAAGTACCTCCTTTTTTAAAATCCTGGTCAGTAACTGGTATATATCTGATCCCCTTCCATGAGCCCCAGGAAGTTTAAATGTGGGTGAAGGTACCTAAAAATTGGGTTGTGTAAGTTTAAGACTTTCTTATGGGGTCTCTACCTGACACCAGGTATGATGGACATTGTGCAGCAGAAGAGCAGAAAAGCCCAACATTAGTTTCTAAAAAAGAATTATTGGAATTGACTTAGACCCTAGGTCTTGGGCTGTTACTGGAAGAAAAACTATGGCCTGAAAACATCTGAGGGCATGTATTGCCAGATGATTGCTTTCCCAGAGAGGAACATCTTTGGGGTTTTGGTATTACCTGTCTTATTTTAAGTAGATTTACGGCCCACTAGGATGAAATAATGGAAAAGTCCATCCCAGAATAACTGAACAAAATATAATTTCAGAGGTAACTACTTACGACAGACTATTTGAACACTGATTTTGGTTTTGGAGTAATTAATAGAAAACAGTCACCTTGCCTAAAATGGCAATTTTATGCTTAAAAAATTAAATTTTGCTTGGACAACCCCCAATCAACTTCTCACAGACTGAATTGTGTGTATGTTCTTTCTTGTGTCTTCAGATCAATGTAGGACTGATGGAGGTCCATTAAATTATAGTCTACGGACTGGGAGGCCACTTCTGTATTGTTTAATTCCTACTGAGGTCATGTCACTTTTTGAATGTTAAGTAGGATGTCAAGTTTTCCTGGAAATTCAGTGTTTCCTCCTTGACCTTGTATAGGATCATTTTATAATCTCCATCTCCAAATATTCATCATTTAAATTGCAACAGCTGCTTCAAAAGCAAAATAAATGTACTACCATTTAAAAATGTCATATGCAGGCTTAATAAAAGGTTCTGTATCTGTCACAGTTTATATATTACTGTTTACTTTTATTTCTAGTTTAAAATCCCAGTTTTACATTTTCAGCTGTGTTTAAGCTCTAGAAAGAAGGAAAATATTCATAGGGCAAGTATTTTAGCAGCACTATGAAATGAGGAGATGAAACTCCGTTGGGAAAAGAATCAAGGCAAGATTTTAGTTTCCATATGTCTGACAAGAAGATTTTACAAAAGACAATTATACACACTTTGGACATAACATGAAAAAGGAATCACAGAACAGTTATTAGCCTCATGCTAAGAAGTAATTTCCCCTTGATCATTAGACAACATGGTTCTGTGTCTAATATGTCATTACTTTCTATCTATTAGACGTTTTCTTGAAAAAAATTTACTGAAATAAAGAAAATAGTCTCAATCAATATATCAGTTGCATTTTTTGGGAAGCAGTGGTAGCAATAGCCACTTAACCACTTTCAGCTGCACACACACACACACACACACACACACACACACACACACACAAAGAATCTGAAAAAGGAAACTGGAGATGAAGATTATTATATGCCAAAGGTGGGATACAGAGGACAAATTAAATCTTCTCAGCCGGCGTGGTGGCTCACGCTGGTAATCCCAGCACTTTGGGGAGGCTGAGGCGGGTGGATCACAAGGTCAGGATATCGAGACCATCCTGGCTAACACGGTGAAACCCCATCTCTACTAAAAATACAAAAAGTTACCCAGGCATGGTTGCAGGTGCCTGTAGTCCCAGCTACTCGAGAGGCCAAGGCAGGAGAATGGCATGAACCTGGGAGGCGGAGCTTGCAGTGAGCCGAGATTGTACCACTGCACTCCAGCCTGGGTGACAGAGCGAGACTCCGTCTCAAAAAAAAAAAAAAAAAAAGAGTCTTCTCTTTTATTTCCCCCATCTCCTCATGCATATTCTCAACTTCAGGACCACCATACACACCCTACTAGATATTGATATAAATTTTTTCCAAGGATAGTTTCTGACTTTTAGAGAAGAAATGAGAAGACTATGTTACTGTAATCAGAAAGAGGAACGTTTTGGAACAAATATTCAAATATCGGTGATGTCATAAGCCCTTAGGTTCTATGCTGTATGATAACATTACTTAGAGTACTAATCATTTTTCATGGTCCTAGTTTGCAAATAATAAAAATGAAGCGTTACTGAGATCAAGGGAGTGTTCAATTAGTATCTTACTGTCTAGTTACTTGTAACACCGAGTCAGTTTGGATGCCCACAGCCATCAGTCATGTCCTGATGATTAAATGGTGTTCCTTTTACTCTCTTTGAGTCCTGTAGTCATAGCCCTTGGAAGGCAAAAGTCACCTCAGAGTTTATGTAGCCCAGTGACCTCATGTTATAGATGAAGGCTTTTGGCCTCAGGTTAAATGAGTTACTGCCTAGCCGTGAGCTGGTACTGGAGTGGAACTCTTCTGATGTTGTTCCTTCTTCACCACGCTGCTCGAACTTGGTCTGTTGAAGTTCTTGGTCTGTTGAAGTGGCTGATCGTTCTGATATTGTCCTCCCGTAACCCATGTAGCATTCCTCACATTAACTTACAACCAGATCCTGGTTACTGTCTGCAGAATGAACAATAGCTAGGCAACTTTCTTTCCTAGTTATCTTTTAGAGTATTTAAAACAAAATTGTTGTCTATGGTATTTACATATATACTTTTTCTTTTTTAATTTCACAGACAATTTGAAATGGTTATTCCCACTGAAGACTCTGTTATCACAGAAATGACATCAACATTAAGAGACTGGGGAACCATGTGGAAACAACTCTATGTGGTTAAGTAGCTTTTTAATGACACGATTTTTCAGATAAAGAATTGTTTTAAGAAATACATGAACATGAGTAAGCATTAACTAATATAGCACCTTCTGCAAGTCTCTAGGACTCCTTGGGGATATAGATATTAACAAGACAGTCTTGTTGCAATCTCTGTGTCCACTGAGCATGGGTTTTGTAAGTTATTTTTCAATACCACAGGAATATAAAAGATTATTTTTCTGGCATCTAACCAAATAGGATGGTTTACATGGACTATTGTTGAACCTCCTGAATATTTTTAATTTTCAGGGAAAAATAAAATTCAAGACAATTTTGATGGCAGTGGTATTTTATCAAATTCAAATTCTATAAGTAATTCAAGTATACTGTAAATGACAGACTTCTTAGCTAGTATCAATGAGAATATTCTAAATATACTAGAGAAAACAATGTTTCTTGAGGGGAAAAAGGATCTGTGTTTTGGAGATATGTAGTATATATTTACTTATTATAAGTAATCACATTGGGAACTTATATGGCAAATCCCATGGTAAGTACTCTTTGATGCAGTATCTTCTTTAATCCTTATTACCACTCAAAGAAATAATAATGATAATCACATCCAACTTATAGATGAGAAGAATGAGGCACAGAGAGTGAAGTAAAGTAGTCACCCTAGATCAAGTAATGGGAAAGTGGCTGAGCTGGGGTTGTGGTGTGAATATGGTGCTCTCACTCTGAACCCCACTGTAACTGCGGAAGTCTGGGCGTGGTGAAATATTGGGGAAAACCCCATGCTATTTCTTCTTTTATTTTTAAAGAAATTTGTAGAATAGTTTAATCATTTCGAGGGATGAATTCAAAATATAAACGTGTACTTATCCTCACAAAATGATTTAAAACAGCCTGTCAAAGAAAAAATCCAAATTAGTGAGGGACACTGGCAGAATGATAGTGTTTATTGTCTGTTACATCTAAAATGCAATAGGGTATTTCATCGAGGCAAGAAAATCTTACAAAGTCACTAGCGAAAACCCTTTGATGCTGGACTTCTCTGATTAAACCCTCCTGGAGCTGGTAGCTTTAAGACTCACTATGAAAATCCACAAGACAACCTTAGATGAATTGGCAGAGCATAGGTTTTGTAAATACAAAGTCAAGATAACTAACCTCGAGGGCTCTGTGCTAGGGAAGTGCAAAGAAATGCAGATCTCCTTTTTAAATTTTTTTTTTTTTAATGTTGGAAAGAATTCAACATCTGATATTATTTCACTTAAAGTAACATTGTGCTTGGCACTAACATGGAAAAAGAAACTATTTGAAATGCTCAAACCACTGCATTCTAAATACCTGACTTAAGAGTTATAAAAATAATGACAGTGTGAGTGTTGTCAATAGCTGAACTAGAACACAAGCACTTTTCCTTTTATGTAGCTACTAGTGGGGACCAAAGTTGAATTTCCTCTGGATTCTGCCTTATCTAGCTATTTTCACCTGTGTTCGAGGTTCCAAATATCTATTCTGGGGACAGACTTTGTTGGTTTGAAAATCTATATGTTGTAAACTCTACAGGTAACCTCTTCTCCTCCTAGTGTTCTGAGTAATTGGGAAAGAGATACTTACCTAAATGTTTCCCTGGACACTGGAATGGTAGTCCATTAGTAATTGGGAAAGAGATACTTATCTAAATGTTCCCTGGACACTGGAATGGTAGTTACATTAGAAACAAATATTAAGTTTAACTCAGAGGTATTAGATTTTTGACACTGGGAGCGAAGCTACCTTGGCCATGTCAGACCTTTGGTTTCTCTTTTCCTAACGTAAATGTTTTGTCACAAATGTTTTGGTTCAAGTTCCTCATGCTCAAGTGTGTTTAGGTTATTGTCCATCCTCTTTTCCAACAGTTTTAAGGCACCTAGCTTCTCTACTGGAAGATGTTTGATGAGGGCCATAATATTTTATAAATTGTTAGCAATTTATATGACAATGCTTAGCATAAAAGCACATGATGAATGCTTGAAACATGCTAGTTGCTCTTTAAATAACATTGCTAAGGGCTTAAATAATGGTCTTTATAAATACCACTTAATAATCAGTAATGTAACCATTGAGGAGAAATATAGGAGCCATCTTTTACTGAGTACTTTTGTGCAGGCCCTGAGCTGGACATTTTACATCTCTCTTTCCTGGGGCTCTGCCAGGCACTTTTTATTCTTGAATCTTATCAATGATGATTTACCTAGGGTCTCATGCTGAAGCCTCAATCTAAATCTAAGTCTGTTGCTGCCAAAACCTGTACTGTTTTCATTTTAAGGCAAATAAAAGCTCATCCCTTTCTAAAACACTAAAATACTCTCAATTAACTTTTTGCTATATTTTTTATATATTTCCAGAATCTCTTGGTATTATTTTATTCTAAGTGTTTAATATTGTGCCTTACCTGTTTTCATTTAGCACTAAATCAAAAGCATTTTTCATATATCTGAATAGCCTTCATAATTATCCAATGTTTAAAGAATCATGATTTTATGACTAGATGTTCAGTTGTAGACCTTTTTCTTATACTAGTAGGGCAGGTTTGCTGGCCAGGCCTGTGGTATTTCAGCGTTCTTGCCACACCTGGATTTTCTTCCCTCAATGGAGAACTGACCAACTGATTTTCAGCTTTATAAGGGATCCTGCAACCTTTTCATCTTAGTGTTCTTTTAAACTTAATACTAGAGATGACATCACAGAAAATCAAGTCCATCCTACCAAACAACTACAGGATGCCTTTCCCAAGAGAAGGCAGGTGACTTTCTCCCTGTGACAGTCAGTTCAGAAAGGTGCTGTCTTTGCTATATGAGATTTGACTTGTTTAATAACTTGCTTATATAATTTTATTGACTTAGGTGGACTTTTCCTTCCTACATTGACTTCCTCAAGTGTTTCTTGATCTTCACTGCTTATTATTTTGTATCGCCTATAGACAACCTACCTCTTGAGATCCACAAAAATTAACATGTTTAAATCAAGCTCTTCTTTCATGCATTCTCCAGCTGCTAGGGATACACAGGCAGACGGCCATTGTGATTGAGCACTTACAGCCACAGGGAGGACATGGACTCTGAGCAGTTAATTACAAGAGTATTGTGTTACAGTGGCCTTGTAATGGTTTGTATGGGAGTGTATAACGTGAGTTAAGAGTGAGAAGCAATAGAAGAATGGGCTCAATAGAGGGCTTTCAGAGTTCAGAGAGAAACAAGATGATTTGTATTGAGCAGGATCAGGGATGGCATCCTGGAGAATGCTTTTTGTTCCTCTGGCTAATTCGTCTGACCTGCACATCACATGAACATTCTTCAAGACACCAAGTACTGAAAAAGCAAATAACACGTCACTACTTTTTAAAATAAAAAATATGTGATGACTGAATGTCTTTACCCATCACCCAGAATAATTTGATATTTCTGGCAGTTTACAGCTGTAGAAGACTTTAGATGGATGATAACCTCAGTACTTTCATATCACTACTCATGAAGTCCAGTCATAATCTTTGAAGAAAGTAAAAGCATAGCTACTGGTTAAGAAAGACAAAGGGTAAATAGTTAGATAAGATTTACTCTGGCCGGGCACGGTGGCTCATGCCGGTCATCCCAGCACTTTGGGAGGCCGAGACAGGCAGATCACGAGGTCAGGAGTTTGTCCAGTCTGGCCAAACATGGTGAAATCCCGTGTCTACTAAAAATACAAACATTAGCCAGGCATGGTTGCATGTGCCTGTAATCCCAGCTACTCAGGAGGCTGAGGCAGGAGAATCGCTTGAATCTGGGAGGCAGAGGTTGCAGTGAGCCAAGATCACGCCACTGCACTCCAGCCTGGGGGACAAGAGCTAGACTTTGTTTCAAAAAAAAAAAAAAAAGATTTACTCTGTTGTCTCTGGGGTAACAGATATATATTTTGGTTTTGGGAAAGAAACAGTATTTGGAGGGGGCGCATTCTGGACCAAGCCCAAAACAATAACAGTACTCTAGTACTAGTAACAGCTAATACTTACATATTTTTTCTGGGTCAGGCATCGTTCTCAGAGTTTTAGTAACTCATTAATCCTCACAACAACCCTGGGAAGTAGGTACTATAATACCTGTTTTACAGATGAAAAAACAAGCACAAAGATGTTAATGAATTGTCAAAGCTTTTTCAGCCAGTAAATGGCAAAACTGAAATTCAGATTGAAGTTGTTTGGCTCTAAGTAAGTTGATGTTCTCTGCCACTGTGTCTGCACAGTTGCCACCACTAATCCATAAAACAGCCTTGCAGAAAGAATGTGCTGCCCATGTACAGATGACAGAATTGATACTTAAAGTCTATAACACTAGTAAGTGACAAAACCAGGATTTTAACTTGTCTGCTTTCCAGTAAACCACAGAGCTTAAATGAATTTCACAGGCGATTATCTTGATTCTCCATGATTGTTTTAAAAGTAAGAAAGAAAGCACTACCTTTTTAAAAGTCTAAATACTGGCCCAATAATAGCACTGCGTGTCCATCAGTGAATGAATTTGTGTGCCCAACTTCTGAAAGGGGATCCAATAAAGTATTGAAACCAATATGCAAGAAATATAATTGGAAAACAATGTCTTCCATTTCATCAGCTTTAGTTGCATGCAGCCATGGCTCAGAGAAGGGAGAAAAGAATGTGAGCAAAAGTGATCAGGGAAGATTTCCTGAAGGAGGTGGAAGGCAAGCCAAACCTTCTGGGATAGTAGCATTTGAGTAGTGTTTAAAAAATAAATAAAAGGAGCTCTTGAGAAGTAAAGTTGCATTTCTGGACATGAGAGCAGTGTTGTGAAACTTAGATGAAGCATATAGAGAATGCAACGAGTGTGTTTGCGGACAGTGAGCGAACAGTTTGTCTTTAACAGACATCTGTCCAGAGTGGCAAGCACATAGTGGAAGGGGCCCCTTCCCTTTCCTTTTTGGTTACCCCACAACTCAGTATGGAGACTGACTGCCAAACCTCCACGTGTTTGTATTTCTTAGCGAAATGAAGGCGATCTCTTCCACCGGCTGTGGCACATCATGAATGAAATCCTGGACCTGCGGCGGCAGGTGCTGGTGGGCCACCTCACCCACGACCGGATGAAGGACGTGAAGCGCCACATTACTGCCCGCCTTGACTGGGGCAATGAGTGAGTATTGAGCATCACAGGGCGGCCTCTAGTAGGTGAACACAATGGAAGTGACATAGGCCTGAGCCAGAACGTGGTAATGTCACTGGAAGCAGTCCTATGGGCTTCTTCATGTTTCTTGTTTTTGGAGGCTTAGTGCAAACTGTCATTGATAGAGCCAAGAACCATTTCTTCTCAAGCTGGTGTGGGCAATGAAATGTCGTTTGTTGTCTAGTATCATATGTGGCCTTATGGTGTGGACATGCTCATGGAAAATGAAATGTTCACAGCAATGAATTAGATGTGGCTTCTGGCTAAAATGGATCCTATTCTCAAATAGGCTTTAGGTTTGGCATGTGGATTTGCTTTTAAAATATATCTCTTCCATATCATGGTAATAGGTTACCAATGTAATCTGGAGGGAGACACTAATATTAACAGCTTCTGTGAAAGGTCTTATGACAAGTGCACTGGTGGGGCCTTTTATTGTTGCTGTGATTAGTCCTTTGTATTACGTACATATTAGCTACTTTGAGGAGCTGCTTGAGGGAACTCAGCAAAAAACTGTTCTTGACCAAGATTTATTTTTAAACAAAACTGTGACTAATTTAAAATACCAGCCACGTACTGAAATGGTAAATCTAATCACTGGAAGCTCTGACCAAGGCTGATATTGTACTAAATGCGAATATTAACATAGAAGTGAGAAATTAGAATAAGCCACCTTTGACTGAGATCCTAGGGTTGCATGAGGTTTAGGTTTAAAGCGGTGACATGGTTCCTTAATAACCCACATGGCCATATCCTCCCTTCTTTTCCTCTCTCCAAATCCCCATTTGCTATTTCAAAGGATCTTAGGGCAACAGAAAAAAAAGGAAAGCAGACAGAAATGAAGAAAATGAGGGGAAGTGAACCACGGGTAAATTTGCCTCTTACTGAATGTGGAAAAACCAATTTGAAGCAGAATGCCACTTCCCATTACCATAGGAAATCACTTAGTCAGAAGCCAGGTTTGATTCTTCCCAAGATGTTGCACACTCTGAATGTGAATACCCAGACCTACTAACAGATTTTTAAACCTCCATCTCACTCAGAGGACTTCTGGTATTTTGTTGAATAGGATGTGCCGTTCATCTTTTTACAGACAATGAATAGAAGAGCCCAATTCATTTATCTCTAGAAGATTCATTCCTGTGAGAAATGAAACAGGTACAAATGTGGAGAGGCAACAAGAGCACAGGACTGGGAGCTTTGCTTTCCTAGGACCTGAAGCAAACTCCTTAACCCTCTTCATGTCAGTTCCTCATCTGTTGAAGGAGGAAGTTGAACTAGAAAAGGCGCAAGGCCCCTTTCAGCTCCAGGATGACATTTAAAACACACAGCACCTCCTAACAGATTAGACTTCCCAGCCATTTACAGGGAACTTCCCATCCTGCCATGGGAATGAATTTCACAGGAGATTATCTCGAATCTCCATGATTGTGATGTGAGGTGGAATAGGAGTGGGAGGGGTCCGTTGGAGCGAGACCTGTGCTGCCTAATGTTTATTTCTTTATTGTTTTGAAAAACCTTTGAGGATTCTCCGAATTATTTTGGGTCTTAGTCATTATGCTGGTCCTCATTTCAAGGACTAGTTTGTAAATAGGAAGAAAGTTGGAGGAAATTAGCTTATCCAAAATAACATAGGAATGTAGATCAGGCAAGAAAATGATACTTCTTCAGTTTTATGAAAGAAAATGATGGCAGAATGAAAAGGGGAAGGAAGGAAAAACATTAATTATGACTGAATCATGACTCAGTTTTTGACTTACGTAAGTTCTGGCTTGTACTTTGGGCAGTTCTGTGGCTAATTTATGATAAGACGGTAAAACATTGATGCATGAAAATGAGCAGTATAATTTATTTAGATCATCTTCAACTTCATGAATTTTCTGAGCTGTGATTCTGTTTTCTTTGAAATTCTTTGACTGTTTATTTTAAAATAACTTACAGTACAGAGATTATGAATTTACCTTATTTCTTTAAGTATACATTTGTTTTCTTACTGAATAGTGCTCATGGAAAGCAAATTAAGATAATCTCTTGCCTATTAAACTAGATGAAATTGTCCTGCAAAATAAGCTACCAGCACGTAAATCTCTGGATGAACATCAATTAAGAATATGTTCCATCTCACGTTGTATATCAAACTGTTGAAGAGTAGTGAAGAGAAGCCCTCTTGATGTGGGAAGCTTAGGAAGAAGAGATCATTAATCTCATTTCCGAACAGGGCCAGCAAAAGAACTGGTCTTGCCTGGGAACCTCAGACAGCACTAAAATAATGGTACATGTTTCTGTTGCCCATAGAGTCCTACAACACGATGTTCTTTGACTTTTCTGCTAAGATTATGTGAGAGGAGGCAATCAGTTAATCCTTTCTTCTTGATGTCACAGAGTAGGTTAGTGACTGAGTTGATATAAAACATGATGCTCTCCCTGTGTGATCTCCTCTCATCCTCTCTCTCCCCTGCTTGCCTCATTTTTCCTTATTCTTTGTAAAGCACTTCTTTGATTTTACTCTGTAGGCTAGGAAACCTCAAACCATGGGAAGATATACCTAGGAATTAACAAAACCAAATAGAAACAAATAAGATTCTTCATAACCAGGACGCCAGGAAGCCAACAGAAGCCAAACAATCAAGACTATGGGAGAAAAAGACTTGTAGATTACAGGTTTCTGAGGCTGCAGAATTTTTGCACTCATTCTGCAGCCATGTAGGTCACCTGTCTTCACGTATCTTATCTTCCTCCTGCGTGTGACTGATGTCTGAATTTCCAAGTTCAAATTCTCAAAGAGGGAATCTTATTGATAGCCAATGTCTAATACTCCTGTTTGGGCTGAGCATTTTATACCAGCCTCTCATGAGCTGCTGGCCAGTCTTTGGGTTATTTGTCCTTAGGTCAGGTGCTTACCCATAGTCCAATCAGATGCGGCTCAGGAAGGGGAGATGGTCAAATGACTACCTTGTCTGCCACCACCACTCCCAGCAGAGAATGTGGATGGAGCAGCTTCTGATAGAAGGAGCTATGAGTAAGACAGGTATCACACATGGTTATATGCCGTCTTTCCTTTGCTAAATGATCTTCATCAGTAATATTGACCCAGTGTCAGATGATAACTTACACTGTAGTACAGTGGTTCTCTTTCAGAAGGGAATGGAGAATGGAGAATAGACCCTATCAGAATCCCTGGTGAGATGTAGCAAGGGGGAACATGGACATTTTGAAAACAAATCACAGTGCTTGTTGTGAGTTAAAAATTCAACTAACATTAAATAATGGGTGTGTGAATTTTTCTCTAGGTTTCCCAAAGAGAACCATCATTTAGGAAAATTGAGAAACTGTTTTAGTATCTGAAAGACAGCTCCTACTGTCAAGGAGGTGACAGCTTTCTAATCTTCTTAAGAACAAATAGCCCTCAGGGTAGCTGGGACAGTGCCTGGCTTGAAGTAGGTGCTGAATTCATAAATTTTACTTATGAAACCTTAATGAGATTTTTGGGGAGGGCATGGAAGAATTTTAGGTTTTTTTAAATACAAAAGTAAGCAAGCTGTGGTTCTATAATTGGAAATGTGATGCCAGAAGGCTTCCGTGTTAGAAAGAGTGGTGATGTGAAAGGGATTCAGAACAAGTGATCCTCAGAGAACTGAGCATGCGGTCTTGGATGTGGCGGTTGAGGGGTTCTGCTAGAGAAGAGGGTATCTTGGCCTTGATCAATAGGGCATTACACAGGCATTGTGTAGCCTTTGAGATGATTTTGGAGGGTTAAGGAGATGAACAGAACTGTGTGGCATTGGTGTCAGCATTGTAATGTGGGTGCCCTGGAGGGGATTATGCTAGGAAGGTCGCTAAAGGGAAGCTAACCAGAATAGAATTAGACTCATGTTCCTCTGTTCATGGGAAGACATCACAAGTCAATTGCCACACTTGGTACTCTGAGGCTGGATATAACCTTAGAATACTTCTCAGCACAGCAAGCCACATGTCAGCCACAGTGAAATCTGACATAAAGGGTTAAACTCTTCTGCCAGCCCAGGCCCGAAACTCATTCCCCATTTCCATTTCCTGCCTTTACTGAGTTTTTCGTAATGACTGACCTCAGAATTTGCTGTAAATAAGGACCATGCACAAGTTGCCAGAGATTCATATAAGAAATGTGTTGCCTCTGGGCACAGCTAGGTATACTGGTGCTAGGTAAAATTCTAAAGGCCAAATTTCCCTCCCCTCAAATCCAATTTCTAGAACCACATGATGTCTAGCTCTAGTTTCCATTCACTCCAGTGTGGAAGGCCTTCTCTTGTGATAATTTGAAGGGTGCTGAAGGCTTTACACCATATGGTGCTGAGGCCCCCAGTGGCAGGAGCACTCCACTGAGAGTGCCAACCCATCCCTCCTGGATTTGCTTGTCTTTCTCCCCTTCTGTGTTTCAAGTTTTGCCCAGTGTCCAGCCAAGTTATGTTGTCTACCCCAACTGTGGTAACAAGTCACACAAGGTAAAAACTATGGGTGAGAGAAGCATGGTGGGTGATATACCTAATTTCCAAGTGATGTAGTAAAAAACAATTGTTTTTTAACATATTTCATTGAGATAACTTGTCCCCCAAACGTTTGCAATTTGTTTTCTAGACAACTGGGACTGGACCTGGTGCCTAGGAAAGAGTATGCAATGGTGGATCCGGAAGACATCAGCATTACTGAGCTCTACCGATTGGTACGTACAGGAAATCTTGGCTCCCAGCCTCCCTGCTAATTTTCTGGTTTCCATGGCAGTCCTCATACTTGTTTGATTTTGTAAGAACCGGATGTTCCAGGATTAATTTAGAGAGAGTAAAAAGACTTGAGAGCTGAGGTGACCATGCCCTCAGTACAGTACTGAGACACTTTACCTGTCTAAGAATAACGTGGTACTCTCCAGTGGGCCCTCAACGCCCAGGCACCAGGAAGTCAATACAAAGACGTTTTCAGTTCTTTTGTAAATGTTTCTACTTTTTGCCTAGTCTAGTGAAATGTTTACAAGTCACGCATAGTTATCTGTTGTGTTTGAGGACCATACTATGACTAATGATGTCTAGTCTTAGCTCAGCAGCATGTTAACCTTCCTCCTGCCCCCATTAGCTCTATATACATTGTGTGTGTGTGTGTGTGTGTGTACGTACATAATAGCACTATATACACCAACTACTGAAACAGTCTCCTCCTTAGTCTTCAACTGCTGAACTTACACCCACCCTTCCCAGACTCCAATCCATTCCTAAGTACTGAAGCCCGTGAATCATCCTAAAATATTTGATCATATTGCCCATCATGGTCTCACTTATGACTTGAGTTTTTTTCTAGTTACATGGTAAGTTAAAGTCCTGTTTTTTTGCTTGGCATCCAGGTTCCCCAAATCTGGTCCAATCTGCCTCTGTTTAACCTTGTATTCTTAAATAATTGTATGAAATGTACCTAATATCTTGATATTAGCTAAGTTCTGAAAATCCAAAATCAGAGAAGAGGTGGCTGGGATGGGCTTTCAAAAACCATCACCCTAAGCATAATTGTACTTTGATCTCATTACTGCTGCTTCTTACCATAAAGTTCCAAGAAGGACTGCCTATCGGAAATAGTAGACTCCTTTTTGGATGATCCTGCCTCTTTTGGCATATCTTTCCAAGCTTATTTTTCTGAGAATAATGAGATATTCTTAACCTGAAGATTATCTATATCTGAAAAACGTGGAGGAAAATTTCAGTAAGTCCACTGGGAATGTGTCTGATTTAAGAAGGCAATTCTTAATATTGCTTTCAGATTTTTCCATGATCATCAAATTGATGTTCAGATTATCTGTACTTCATTGTGTCATTTGGAATCAATTCCATTTTTTAGAGGATATTCTTTATAGTATATTGAATTTCTTCAGAGTGGTGTTGTGTGCTGCTTGCCTTCATGACATCACTGCTAAACAGAGTATCTGGCATGTAGTGAGAACATAGTTAGAGGTCAGTTAGTGGGAGGCAAAGAAGGAAAAATAAGAGCATTCCACATTAAAGTCATCACTGCCTCTTAGCTTACATAACAAGTATAATCTGTACAGTTTGTCAGTCATATCCTCTGATGTGGCATCTTTATTTTTGTTCATTTATTTAACTTATTGAACATCATATGCTCTCACTTTTAAGAACATCTCTCACTTAACTTTTAAGTTCCTTTAGGGAATGCACTGTATATACCTCTATATGTTCAAGATAGTCTTGTACAGTGCTTTTGCACTTAGTAGGCACCCAGTCAGTGCTTTGAAGATCATTATGGTATCATGAAAAGACTGTGGATTATTGGCTCCAAACAAGTGCATTTACAATCTCTCTCTCTCTTTTACCAGTTATTTTGGTCTTGGATTTATTATTTAATCTCTCAAAGCCTCAGTTTATTCATCTACTAAATGGGGAAATAATTATTTTCATGTTTATTATGAAGATTAGATAAGAAAATATATGTAAAATGCCTTTCCTTGACAGATAATATTTGCACAACACGTAAGCATTTGGTCAGTTTTCATTCCTTTCTTTATTTCATCTGCATTGGAGAGCCAACAGGGTAAAAATAATTGATGCCTCATATTAGGGTTAGATTTGGCTGTGTCATGAAAAAATAAAAAGTAGAAGCTAAAACATGATGGAAATTTATTTCTTAAAGTATACAAGTTTAGAAACAGGAATTTCTGGGTTTGGTTGTGGTTTTATGGTGTGAAAAGGAATCTACAGCCTTATCTTTCTACACTGAACGTGGCTTCCGTCACCAAGAACACCTCTAAGTGCAGTATAGCTGCAAGAGTTCTAGCCATCGTATTTGCATTCCAGGCAGTAGGAAGGAGACAGGTTTCTCTCAGTTGATTCAAATACTTTAATGAACCTTTCTGGAAGTTCCACACAACACTTGCACTTACATTTCATTGGCAGAGCTTAGGCACACCCCTGTATTTAGTTGAGTATGTCAGGTATTGGATGAATAACTGATGTCTGATGCAAATATATTTTATTTTCCTGAGTTTGATTTTGTGCATATGTAATTTTGTCTCTGTTCTTTTCATGTAACATTCTATATGGGATGGCAAATTGATTTCACCTCTTTCGGCATTCCAGTTTATTGGTGGTGGCTGCCTAGAGTGCAGTGTTGATAAGATTCCAGGGTCTCATCTAGGGTCTCATTGATTAGCAATGTTGGCCTTTGGTGGGAAAGACAGCAGGGGATATTTTAGTATGTTACAGCTGAGATCCTAGTTCAAAGCCTTCATTTTACAGATGAAGAAAATAAAACGTGATTTGACATGAAAACTTATTTTCTCCTCAGTGCTGGTTGCACTTGATTATTTCCAAAACAAAGAAAGTAGCCCAAGAACAACTCAAATAATTATCAGCTTCAGAAGAGCGTGTGCTTTTCTTTAAGACAGTTTCTTTTTCTTCCTTTTTTTTCTCTTCAGCTTGTATTTCAGGTTCTAGGTACATGTGCGGGTTATGCAGGTTTGTTACATAGGTAAATGTGTGCCATGGTGGTTTGCTGCACAGATCAACCCGTCAGCCAGGTATTAAGCCTAGTATCCATAAGGGAGTTTCTTTTTCAAGTTTCTGTTTTATCCTGGCCTACCAATAATAAGATTCTCTGTAGCCCTGGTGTTTTTCTCTGTTCAACGTGAAAGTGACTATTGATTTCACCAGGGAGGGTTGGGAGGCACCATCACCGATCCCTTGTTGTTTGGCAATTCATTGTCACTTTGGGTCGGTTAAATGGCCCAACACAGAGGACATTTGATTAATTGTTGCTGCTTTTCTTCTTTTACTTCTTCCTAGTCAGTGTCATGTTTGAAACACAAGTCTTTGCATCTTACCAAATTCGTATTGCATCATTAGAAAAAAAAGTCTCACTTTAGGTTCTTGATAGCCCTGTTAGCAGATCTTTCTCACCTAATTGTGTTCATGTAAGCAGGAAAAGTGCTAAACCTCACAGTGTTAGCATATGTCCACTTAGATATTTTGGTTTAGTGCCAAAGGCAAGATTTCAATCCTTCTATAAATAAAGGGAACCTTATTAGCCAGCTTCTCTCCTATTTGTGCCTGCAGGTTTCTATCTTTTTGGAAACCTTTCTTGGTTTTGTAAGATCATGCATCTGCTTACTCTGCAATCCTTAGAAGGTGAGACTAGCAGATCTCAGATGGAACACAGTGGTTCTCACATGCAATTTCAACCCAAGGGGATATTTGGCATTGTCTGGAGACATTTTTGGTTGTCACAACAGGAGATGGGAAGGAGAGATACTATAGGCATCTGGTAGGTAGAGGCTAGGAAAAGCTGCTAGATGTCCTACAAAGCCCAGGACAGCCCCTATAACAAGGAAATATTCAGCCTAGTTGTCAGTAGTCCTGAGTTTGATAAACCCTGATGTAGACAGTTCATTCAATAATTAATGCATTATTTGAAGATTAAAAATTTGAGTCAGTTAAGTAAATCTTTGGGATGAATCTGTTTCTTCCCCTAATCAAAGAGATAGTTCAACTGTTAAGCACAGTTAGAGTAACTGGTAGGTGCATTTGTAGCCACAAATTAACTCAAGCTCTTGAACTGTGAACCTGGCTTTTTAATTTTATTGTAATAATACTTTCACAGAGATTTTTTTAGCAGTTTGCCAAAGTACTGAATTACCAAGAGAAAAGAAAGTAATCATAACCTACTAAGTCCAAATGGGTCCTAGACCTGAAAGAATAGTGGGGATGGGAAGAGGGGTATTTTCAGTGCTGGAGTGTGCTGGATGTGAGGGCCCATGTTAAATGTGCAAAGGGCAGAGTCAGGCAGGCTTATTAGTAGCATGCATTCAAAGAACAAAAGTTCCAAGGCCATCATTACTCGAAAGACGCAACAATACATTGTTTAGTTTGCTGTGATTTGCATCTGTCTGCACATGATCCGGATCAGTGATTCTCAACCCTCATTGCCCATTAGAATCACCTGGGGAGCTTTTAAAACTACCAGTCTCTGGACCCCCCCAGCCCCTAGAAATTCTAATTTAATTGTTCTGAGATAAGACCTGGGCATAAGTATTTTTTAAAAGCTCTCTTGGGGACTCTAAAGTGCAGCCAAGGTTGAGAACCACTGATCTAGATATAATGGATTCGTTGCACGAGTAAGGAGCTAATTTTTTTCTCCTTAATTCTTAGTGAACGTCATGACTGATGCAGGGAACTTTGCACTGTTTAAGAGCGGATATCTCCTTAAGGTCTATTCTTTTCATAAGGTTTTTACATCTGTTTCTGTAGCTCTGGCCTTTAGTAGTCATTCAATTCTTCATAGTAGCTTGTGCTCTGTTACCCTTTTAAGTAAACATATGTTTTTCTTTTAAGTAAATCAGTAAATACGGTAGCAATTCTGGTGGGGTGGAAGGGGGATGGGAATGCCTTGTGAGTTAGAGATGTATTTTTATGAACATATGATGCCACTTTTGCCACAGTTGAAAAAAAAATTGTTAAAGCACAAAGTAGAGCAACCTTTATAGAAAACAAGCCAAAATCGTTCTTCTTTCCTACAGTTAGAATATTTTTCTTCAGGAACCTGTGTTTAGTAATTATATCCCACACATGCCTCAATGCTTAGGTCTACTTTTAAAAATGACTGACTTACTCCCCACTTTTACGAAGAGATTCCCGGTGTACCTGTTGAGTATCCAGTGATTATAGATGAATTTAGCTGAATTTTTTCTACCCTTTGCTTCTGAAGTAGTTCAAAATAAAAGTTTTAGCTTTTAAGCATGAAAAAATTCTAGTGATTTTATGTTGCGTTAACACTTGTAAATTTACATGACATTTTGGCTTCAAAATTTGGTCATTCAGTAGTTTTTGAACTCAAAGGCGTAAAAAGATGGCTAATGTAGACATGGGGTCATTTATCCTTCAACAAAGGCTGTGGCTCTGTTACAATGAAATTGAAATCCCTGAACTATTTTTTTAATTGTCAAAGTGATCCAAAAGAGTTAGTTTTTAAAAATTAGTCTGTGCTATGAAAGTGATAATCTTCCATGTTCTTAGCACCTGTTCTATTAATACACAAGCCTAGCCACATGTTTTTCCCGTACTCTTATCCTAAGTCAGTATTACTTGAAGTGTGGTCCAAGAAATGGCTGGACCGTGAACTGTTGGTCCAACTATACAAATGACAAGTAAATGATTAGAAACCTTTATGGCATTTGACATTGCCATGGCATTTTTATTGTATTCATGAAAGAATCAGTCTGCAGCAAGTTACAGGGAGAAATAACCTGGTCCCTCACTGCAAGCAGTTTGAGGAGCTCTAACCTAGATAGGTAAATCCTGCACCCTCCTTAACTCTCAGCTAAAGTGCCATTTTCCCAGGACGCCTGCCCAGTCTCATGTCAAATCCCCACTTTTATACTCTCATCATAATCTGGATCTTTAGGCCAGGCACAGTAGCTCACACCTGTAATCTCAGCACTTGGGCAGACTGAGGCAGGAGGATCGCTTAAATCCAGGAGTTCAAGACCAGCCTGGGCAACATGGTGAAACCTTGTCTCTACAAAAAAATAATAAAAATTAGCTGGGTGTGGTAACACATGCCTGTAGTCCCAGCTACTCTGGAGGCCGAGGCGGGAGGATCTCTTGAGCCTGGGAGGTAGAGGCTGCAGTGAGCTGAGATCATGCCACTGCAGTCCAGCCTAGGCAGGAGAGAAAGATACTGCCTCAATAATAATAATAATAATCTGGGTCTTTGCTTCGTTCGTCACAGTTGCAGTTTTACACGTGTATGTGTGACAATTTTGTTCATGTCTGCTTCCCTTAGTAGATAGATGCTCTGTGAAGGTGTGAACTGTTTCTGTTTTTGCTTCTCATTGTGTTCCCAGGGCTTGGTACCTAGCAGATACTTGAATGTATGTTTGATGAATGATCATCCCCATGTTATCCTCCTTCCTCGACTTGTGAATGATTCTTTTTCTCCCTCAACCTGTGGGAACTCACATCTTGTCTTGTTACCCAAGTTGAACCTGCACTGGCTGTATTGAGGAAGGGACTCAAGGTGGACACAGATGCTATTCTTAGCTTTAGACACCTTACTGGCTTTCCTAGGTCTCTCCCTATAGCTCTACAGCAAGTTAGAAACTATGATTTGCCACAGCCTGTCTCAGACAACTACCACAACTTTACAATTTAGTATCACCTAAAAGAACTTTTAATTATGAGTAATGAGAAGTTATAACTTAGATATAATTTAGTCTGTTTTTTAAAAAGATGACTAATAATTTGTTCTCATCTTGGGAGTTGATAAGGGAGCAAAAGAATCCTTTGAACTTCCTGCTTCCTGAATCTACTCAGTGAGTTGTTATTTTCACATTAATGATTTTAAAAATTCTTCAAGCAAGGTTCCTTGATAATCTATAAACTTCACGGTTTCTTATTTTAGAATTTGGAAGAAAATTTGGAATTTAACATCCAAAGTTAAATTGGATGTCTTCCGGACTATTTCTATGTCTATAGTCCAAAAGACATAGACTGTATATTTTGCTGTGGATTTAGATACCAAATCCACAGCAAAATAAAAAGTATGGCATAGGACATCACAGTTATCCCATAGCTAACTAGTTTGTTGGGTCCTATTATTTCCTTCAGTCCATGCTGATCATGTTTTTG